>NC_135479.1:137410471-137721782 GCF_052094955.1 Ictidomys tridecemlineatus | reverse complement strand
GTGGTGTACATTATATGCATGTGTTTATATTCCATATGTATACATGGAATATTAAACTGAACCTCAATAATATGTACAATTAGTATGTGTCAACACAAAAAGAAAACTGTGCTGAGGTATAGTATGGAACAAAATGCAACATTTCTTTTTTCAGAGCTATGGATTGAAACAAGGGCCTTCAATATATTGGGCAAGCATTCCAACATTGAGCCACATCCCAGCTCTCCATAACCTGTAACAATTATTGATATATGCAAAATCTGAATGAATCTCCAGAGAAGTATGCTGAATGGGGGGCATACTTCATAATCCCTGATATATAACAACCTTGAAATGCCAAAGTTATAAAAATAGAGAATGGATCATGGTTGTCAGGGGCTATGGAAGTGATGGAAGAACATGGTGTGTCTATAAAAATGTAAAAGGGAGAATTCTAGTGGTGACTTGTTAACAATTGTGAGCTGATTATTATGATCACTATTTTACAGATGAGGAAACAAATGGAGTCTCTGATGAGTTACATGCCAGACCTAATGTCACACGGGTAGAAAGTAACAAAACTAGAATTTAATTTTAGGTCTTCATACTTCAGAAGTATGAAGTATGAAGACCTAAAATTATACCTTTTTTATACCATTGATTAATATCATTAATCAAAGGAATAACTAAATAACATTTCATCTTTTCCCTTCTTTCAAACACCTATTAGATGGAGAAGCTGTAAAAGCACATAAATATGTATTTCACATAAACATTTATATGCACAACCAATGAGTAATGGGAAGTGGAGTATTGCTAGAGAATCCCTGCATCTCTCCTGCCCAGGAAGTGTCAAGGTGGAGCAAGAAGCATCTATAAAGTTCCTAGACTCAAACCTTAGGCAAATGGCTATAACTTGTGTGCTTGTCTAATGTGATTTACCTGGACCACATCTATCAATTTCATCCAGGCACAGATGTGTAATATGGTACTTTATAAGTTTGAGATAACACAGAACCAATTAAAGATACATTTAAAAAGTCCCCTACTACAATCTCTGTGTCACCTTTAAGGTAAAGATGTTTCAATTTAACAGTTCATTTGCACAGAACTGCATGACTCGGTTATAATATAGTAGTATGAGGGTAAGACTTTCATCTTTGTAGCAGAAATTTCCCATTTCCATTGCCAAAACAGGCTGCTCTGTTTATAGCTCCATCTTGGTCCCTAGGGATGCATCAAAAGAAGTAAGTGTTTCCTGTATAGTCAGGGACAGAGTGGAATTCTCAGCCTCCTGATGTGATTTGGACCCTTTCCCATTTCAGCTGAATTCTCTATAATACTGCTACACTGAAGTGCTTCCTTGAAGCCCTGTGCTACCAGACTGGTGCATCTCAGACCCTCACAGCTACATGAATCCTTGGTCCAACAATCTCACTCTACTGCTGAGTTCCACTCCAGGGTAAATTAACTATCCTCAGCAACAGCACCACCAACATGTTCTGCTTGGAATCTTCCAAAGTTCCCCATCACTGACTCCCAGTTTTGTTTTCTTCATAATTTTGGCCTCTATGCATCCTATATTCTAGGTAAATCAAACCATTTTCCAACACACATATCTGGAGGTGATGGCTGCTGTTTCTGATGCTGGATTTGTTTTGGGATTTTGTTTGTTTTGCTAACATTTAACCTTCTACCTGAAATTCCCACTTCCAAATGTCCCCAAGCAAAGATCCAGATCAGATGCCACCTCTCCCCTTAGGTCTTTCTCCAATCAGCCAGAAAGACATCTCCTTTTGATTTTCCATACAGCATTCTCTCCAACGGCCCATCCCACTTTCTACACCTGTGTCAGTTAAGTGGTGTCTGGGGAATTTTCTCTTCTGCCCCATATGGAAGGCTGGTTCTTGTTCATCTCTAGACTTTCAATTCGTGGCAGAGTGTTTGGCACAAACACAAACTACCAAGCCAATGTTTCATAAATGGAGGAATAAGAAACTCAAGCTCAGAGAGGTCACAAGTGGCTGAATTTTCCCATTACATGAGTCATATTCATAATCCTGAATGCCAAATAGCACCATAAAATGCTAAGATAATCTTGACCACTAGTACTACTATTCATATTCATTTCAGTGAAGGATAGTAGGTGTGAAAAGTTTTGATAAGAAGACTGCTTCTAGTCCCAGTTCTGCCACTTAATAGCCTCCTCAGTGGAGGAAGCAAGTCTCTTTCGCCCTCTACCCCCGCTGCGGACTCAGTGCCTTCATTTGGGGGAGGGGAAGGGGATGAATTAGATCAGATGCTCTCTAACCCTCTGAGCTTTTCCTCTTGTGAAAGAGGTTCCCGGGCATCTAGAGGTCCTCCTTCCCTTCGCCAGCACACTTCACTCTAAAGCCCGGGGTCTCCCCTCACCCGGCAGCAGGTGCTGATGTCCCGGGTTCTCCCTGGCTCGCAGTTGCGGACCCTCCTCCTAGAGAATCCGGGACGACTCCATCAGTACCCGGAAGAGGCCAAGCCGTAGCGGTGGACCCCCACTGGCCTGCCACCAGCCACTGGCCTGCCACCAGCGCCAACGCCAGCCCTTCCGCGGGCGCCAGGAGCGCAAGGCACTGCGTTCGGGACGCAGCAGCGCACGCGCCCCACGCTTCACGCTCAGGGCCGTCGGCTCCGCCCCCGAGGTGGGGGCACGGCCTCCAGAGGCCCGCTCTTCCCCGCCCGGAGCTCCAGCCCTCGGCCCTGCGGGTTCATCTTAGTTTGACCCTTTATTTATACCCACCTCCATACACACGCTGCACACGCTGCACACGCTGCACACGCTGCACCCGCCTCGACCCAAAAGCACATACATCGCACGCCCCATGCACAAAGAACCACAGGAATCCAGCGCTCAGAGCGCAACCTCAAGCAGTTACATCCCATCCCGGCCAGCCACTTGGATCTTTCTGCAACTAACTTTCATGATACCTGGCGCTGTGCTAGGCGCTTCTGTTATAAAGGTAACCCATCTAGTGGAATCTAGACACGTTAGTATATCCTCATCAGCAATTCACATTACACCCTGTTCTAGCTCTACATGAATTCCTCCAGGGAGGAAGAGATCCTGGTCCCTGCACTCCCAGAAAGCATCCAGGAGCGAGGATACACAAAAGCCAATTCCTTTTGGATTCCTCCCTGTCACCATTCCCAGGCCCAAGGTTTACAGAGTCGGGAGAAGCAAGAAGATAGTTGGAAAAAGCATGAGTATCCCCCCCGCTGGGCCTCCTGGTACTGGTTTCCCCCAGTGGGAAATTTACCTGTCTCTGGATAGGATGGGTTCTTTATTAAAGACCAAATTCTCTCAAGAAGCTCATTCCCCTCCCCGCCTACCCTGCCCTGCCCTGCCCTGTCCCTGAAAAGGATCCTAGTTCTAGACAGATGAGCAGAGCAAGTCCCTTATTCAGGGTGACTCAGATTCATGTGACAAAGCAGGGCCTAACTGACTCTTCCAAGCCAGGTAGGCCAGCAGAGGTCTCCAGGAATACAGCCCTGTAAGTTTAAAAATAAATCTGGGCGTGGAGAGTATCCTTTTACTCACTGATTAGAACAACAACAAAAAGACGTCTTCGAAGACGACAAAGATGGGCCAGAAATACTAACCAGCTAAGTAACCAGCTAAGTAAGGAAGCCTTGGTAGAGTCTTAAGTGGACCTTTTGGGGCACTGCAGAGCTCTTCTTTAACTATTTCCTCCCAGCCACTTGAACCAACTAACCTTCATGATACCATGTGCTAGGCACCAGGGTTGCAAAGATTACCTATCTTGTTGCACCTAGAAATGTTAGAATACACTCATCAGAAATACACAGTACACTATATTTTAGCTCTAGGTTTTTATTGTGATGTAAATGGAATTTCAGTTAAAAGGATTCCCCCCCCTACTGATTCAAAAGCTAATATAGCTAGCTGATTTTATGTGTTATTCATAATAAGAACTATCTAAATATGCAGCTGGGTTGTTTTGTTTGTTTGTTTGTTTGTTTTTTAAGGAATTGGGTTCAATTAAGAAAATCATGGGTAAACTTGCATGATCTGAAACTTGAGATCTGTTTTTGGTAACTCTGGAAACATAGAGTGCCCAGAAAGTCATGGAAAGTATTTGAAATCTAGATATCGTTGGCAAACAAAATTTTGGCAAAGTAGAAACTAGAATGTTTGGGAAGTCATAACTTTGTTATTTTTATGTGCTAATATTTTTCTTACAGGTTTCCTATTTAATATATAGTTAGAGTTATAAACTGAATCTGATATGCCTTTCAATATCTTGTTAATGTCTCAAAGAGAAAGCCATAAATATGCATTTATTTTATTATGCTCCTCAACTACTTCAATTGAGTCATCACTGAAGGAAGTGGTTCATGATTTTATACAGGAGAGTTACTGTGAGCATTTATAAAGCCATCCCGCTTATGAGCTAAATTTATTATGTTTGCCAGGTTAATCTGTTTTCTCTAATCGGACACTTAATCATCCAGTCTCCTCCCTGCATTATGGATTCATGAATGTGAACTGAGGAGAGTTGCTCAGTCAGGGCAAGATGATAAATTATCTTTTCATTTTGGGGATATTTGTGATTAAATGCCTCATAATAGAATTAAAATGAAATAAATCTTGTGATTTTAGTTCTAGATTCCTGCCAGGTATAGATAAAATGCATTCAATGTCTGAATGGAGTTTATAGGAGAAACACAGCTTTGTAGTACAGGAGGGCCGAGTCTTCCCTTATATCTATCAGTGGTTGATCTCTGGTGGTACTCTATTGGATTAGCAGCTCAGAATTAACATTTCCATTCATAAATGAGGCATTAGTCTTGGGGCAGAAATAGGCAAAGTTTGAATCTAGAGCTATAATCTTGGGATCTAGAAAGCTGTGCATGGTACACAGTAGGAGCAGATGTTAGATTACAGCCAAATTACCAGTTCCCCATTATTTTGGCTATTAAATGGACAGCACTTTCAGTTGCTGCCTTGTTGGGTTTAAACATATTGAAATAACCATAATGGAGATGATTTAGTCATGTTTGGTATTAAATAAATAGTCCACATTCTAGCAAAAGGTCTGTGAGGGAACAAAAGTCATTATTTGTGTTTTTAACACATAGAGACTAAAATAAATTGGCATTGCTAGCATTGTGTGATACTAATGGAGGCCTCAAAACGAGCCTGTATATATTTCTGTGTATTTAGATATCTTGTTGGTAGTAAGGCACTTTCATATCTTTTGTGCATTTGACGCTGACAACAAACCTGTGACTGTTCAGCTCCTGGCAGTTACTGTGAGACCTGAGACTTGGAGCTGTGGACAGAGGGTAGAACTGAAGCCAGGACTTAGTCAAAAGCCTTCCTCTATCCAAACACCTCTTTCATTAGACAGCAAAAGCAAAGTATTGCATTTATTTATTTGTTTATTGTGTGGTGCTGGGGATGGAACCCAGGGCCTTGTGCATGCTAAAGACACACTGTATCATTGAGCTACACCACAGCCCTAAAGCCTTATTTTTAGATTCAAAAAGAGCACAGGTTAGGGGCTGGGATTGTGGCTCAGCGGTAGAGCACTCCCCTAGTACGGGCAGAACCGGGGGTTTGATTCTCAGCACCACATAAAAAAAAAAGCATTGTGTTGTGTCCATCTACAAAAAAAAAAAAAAAAAAAAAAGATTTTCTCTCTCTTGGGCTGGGGATGTGGCTCACGGGGCCTGGGTTCTATCCTCAGCACCACATAAAAATAAAATAAAGATGTTGTATCTGCCGAAATATAAATTCAAGTATCTTAATAATTAAAGGTAAAATAAATAAACATTGTCTACATGCTGTTAAAAAAAATAAGAACCACAAAAATAAAAGATCTGTACAATACAAGCTGAATAAGACCTGGTATGAAGATGGTCTTTTGAAGATCTCATGGCCTTAAAGGAGATATCTGCAGAGATGATACATTGGCTACATTAGCACCATGAGTGAGAGTTGAGACATTGTTCTGATAGCTCCAACACTGGCCCTCAGATTCCATGCTATTAAAGTAAAAGCTTTTTCTTTGACTTGAAAGTGCAGACACAAGTGCTCAGATTGTATTTTTTTTTTTTTGTACAAATTTTTCAGGCTTCTCTTTCATTCTGCTTTGTGCTTTCTTACTCAATATGCTTAAAACTTAAAAATTTGTTTTCTTGTAGATTCCTCAAGTCGTGCACATCCAAGATAAGAGTGGCCTCTGTGATTGCTGCTTTCCAATGCTGATGTTCATTTGAAATGACTAAGTTGGTAAATTCAGCAGACTCAAATCTCTGGGGACAGTTAAGAGGAATGGATAGAGAAAGGAATGATTCAATGGAGTCTAGGACAGAGGCACAGAAACTTGTCAGTAAATGGATACCCCTTCTGTAGAAGTAGCCTGTGTTCTGCCCAAGAAAAAGACAATGTAAAAGCCTCAGGCAGGGAGACAGAAGTCTTGGGTTCCAGTCTCAGCTCAACCCCTTGCTAGCAGTATTACATGGGGCATGGTCCTTACACACTTTCTGAGCCTCTGCTTATACATGTATGAGATGGGAAAAATCTGTGACCATGGCAGTCCACAGTCACAGATTTTTTACTATATAAAAAGCTTAATGGATATAAGAAAGAATAATTTAAACTTAAGTTTATCAATAAATATGACAGAAAGAAATCTTTAAAAATCACCCTTAAATTTCACCATATTTAGGAAGAAAAATGGTTAAATATATGCATAGTATTCCTATAATTGCTTTTCTGAGTTATCACTTTTCACATTTAAATTCAGAGCAAGTTGCCTTATTTATTAATTGTAACATTTTCATACTATAAATATGTCACTTGAAAGTGATCCTGCCATGTAGTTAAGCCTTTTATTTTGGTTTTTATTTTAGTTATGTCTTTTATTTGTCTAATAAATAAAAATACGTCACTAAAAGGAGGCCAGAGATATAAATGATTTCAGGGCCTTGGCCCTACGGGAAAATCATGCAGTGTATTTAGAAAAAAGTTAATTCTGACTTTTCCTCTATAAAATACTAAAATTCTGCACAAAATCTTAAAGCACAAGTGTTTACAGGACTCTTGGTGACAAGAAAAGCAATAGTAAATGTGCTTTAGCACTAAAATTCACGTATCCATGGAAACCTGTGAAGTTCCGTAAACCACACGCACACAGCCTGCAGTATTTATGGAAGGGCTGAGGCGGTGATCAGTGGGTTACAGCACTGTGAGCAGCTGACAGATTGCAGAGAGCTGCTCCGCACAGACCTGGTTCAGGTTGTTTTCCTCTGCTAAATGTAATTATAGAGAAATTCAGAGATCTCAGACATTACTGAGGGAAAAAAAACATGTTTATTTACGTGTATTTATATCTCTCTGAATATGGTGTCCTTAAATCAGGTTTTTTCATCAGAAAATACTTGATAAAGCATCAGCATTTCCCCCTCCCCACACACATTTGTAGTTACATTCAAATCCTCTGTAGATTTTCCACGTGTGCAGATGCATATATTTCTTGACTGTCGGGAGAAAAATGCCACAAGTTTTACCTAATTAATTATTCCTGGGAATTTAAATAAGTTTCTGGTCAGTGTTTCCTAATATATAAATTGCTCTCCAAACAAAGGACATAAAGATATTTCGGGGAAAGAATCACAGGCAGATGTCTGTAGTGTTTATATAACCAAGGACCAATATGCTAATAAAATAGTTAAGCTGTTCAAAAAAGCACATTCACACAGTGTTCCATTTTTTAAAATGTGCTTATCATCCCATTTAGTCCATACATCCTTTTTTTACTATTTTCCCTTCCATTGCCAGGTTCTGGATTCTGTCTCAAATATTAGTCTAGATTTTAATAACTTGGAAATTAACTTCACAATAAAACAGAATAAAAAATTATTAAATGAGTCCTTCAAAATATGTTGTTCTATCCTTACTGAAATTTCCTCTTTAAATATTTTTTATGTTTAGTGTTCTAAAGATGTACTGTCCCTTATGGTAGCCAGTAGCCACATGTGGATTTCAGATGTTCCTAGTGCCACATTTGAAATAATATTTGTATATATTGGGTTAAATAGAACATGACAGTTTAATTTCACCTGTTTAAATGTTTTTTGAAAAACGCTTACTAAAATATTTAAAAATGTATATGGGGATAGCATTGTGTTTTAATAGAAAAATGCTCCTCTAATAAGACTGTCTAGATTCTTCAAACGGGGATATTTTTAAAAAGTATTTGGTGTCTGCCAGCCTGCCCAGTCTTGCCTTCCACTCTTCACACATAGTCACACTGATTGCTTTCACCTAAGTGCTTTACATTTTCTTCTTCTTTGTCGTCCGGGCTCCTCTTTTTTTCTCCCTTGCAATTCTCCATGGCAAAATCTCCCATGAGCAAATCAGTGCTCTTCTCTTTTACCTCTGCTTTCTGAGAGCCAAAGAGGCAGAGCTCCTGCCCTGTGAAACCCAGTGAGCCCCACCCATACAGGTCCTGGGGTTTGCCAGACTCAGATGCCACAGAGCCTGACAAATGCTGGGAAGGGATCACTACCCTGTGTGGAAATCAGCTCAGCCGCTGCCAACTATAATGGGAAAGTAGCTGAGGCTATTTTGTGTTATCATTTTGCATTATTATCCTGAACTAAACTCAGATTGCAGCCTGAGTCGGAATCTCCAATAACAATCTCCAATAAATAGGCTGGGTGACTTTTGTTAAATATTTTTAGTCCTCTGGGTCTCCATTTTCTTTTTATTCTAATTAATATTTTAATGGAATTTAATAAAGTCAATTTCATAGACAAATCTTTGTCCAAGAATTTGTGATGATCCAAGATTCTAGTGACTCAGTTTGGATTTGTAAGACCGGGAAAAAAAGAACGCATGGGGAAGTCACATTTTTGCTTCGGATGGTATGAAGACTATTTTCAGCTACAAATCAGAGAAGATCACATTAATAATGACATAAAATAGAGGGCTATTTTTCTTACAATAAGATGTCTGAAGAAAAGCCTTTGTTGGACTCATACCCTGCATCAGATCCACTAGCAAATCCAGATGCTTTAATCTTCCTACCTCCGTCACTTCCACGTCTGTCTAGCCACAGCTGCGACATTCTTCTCTTTCCATTTCCTCCTTTGCTCTCCTTAAATGTTTTCTATATCCAGCAGCCCTGGAGCTTCTGTTCAAATTTACATACTGTGTCACTCCCCTGCTCAAAATCCTCCAATGAATAAGATCTAAAATTCTGATCCCAGTTTGCACGCCTCTGAAATGCCTGGACTGGGGAACTCTTATCTCATTCTCTTCCTTTTCCCTGTTCCTAGACTCTCTGGTCTTCCTGCAGCTTCTTGAATATACAGTGCATGTTTTCCCTCAGGGCCTTTGCATATGCTATCCCCTTTTCCTGGAGCCCTCCTATCTCTGCTATGCCCATCACTACCAAATATCTGTGGAAGCTGCAGCAGCCATCTTGCATAAAGGAGAAGTCCAAAAGAATTGCACAAAAGCTGATGGGAGGACTTGATATCATTGCTGAAGTATTCATCCAACAACCATCTATTGGGTGTTGATTTTGTACTGGAAACCATACTAATGCTGGGGATTCTTGTAAAAAAATAAAATGGGGAGCTTCATTCTAATTAGGAAGAGGATGGTCTGTGTATTGCTCCTTCATTACCTTCACTCTCAAATACCCTGATTCTTTAACCTTCCTTATTATTTTTAAATCAAAACTCTAAAATATCTGATACACACCCACACACACACACACACCCACACACATGCATACATACATACATACACACACACATATATTATATATCAGGGAAATATGTATGTTATTGACCATCCTGTTTCTTATTAGACTGCTTTAATGTTCCTACCTTCATCAAGTGCTACCACACCTGTCAGAGATTCAAAAATATTTTCCTTTTTTTCTAGCCTTTGGAGAGGGAGGCATGGAAAGGGAAAATACTAAAGTTAATAAAATCACCATGTCAACAAGATACATGATCAGTATTCCCCAGTTCTATTTATTACCTAGCAGATTAGAGATTTGTTAACCATGAGATCCTGAGCACTCCAAAGAGTGTTCTTCCCCTATAATTCTCTTGTTTTATTCCACCCTTTCCACCTTGGAAACATGGTCATTTATATGACTTATTTTTCCAATTAATAACTGTTCTGTTTCAGTAGATTCTATGATGATATTTCCTTTTTCATCTTGGATTTTGAAAATTTGAGTTTTTTTCCTCCTATTTGTTTTGGTAAGTTTGGCTAAGGGTTTATCAATTTTATTTATCCTTTCAAAAAACCAACTCTTTGTTTCATTGATCTTTTGTATTTTTTTAAATCTCAATTTCATTGACTTCAGCTCTGATTTTTTTATCTTTTATTGATTTTATTTTTTTTAAATACATGACAGCAGTGGAAGGCATTACAATTCTTATTACACATATAGAGCACAATTTTCATATCTTTGTATATAAAGTATGTTCACACCAATTTATGCCTTTATACATGTACTTCTTTGCATTACAATTCTTAATACACATATATACCAAAATTTTTAAT
Organism: Ictidomys tridecemlineatus; assembly: GCF_052094955.1. NCBI lineage: Eukaryota > Metazoa > Chordata > Mammalia > Rodentia > Sciuridae > Ictidomys > Ictidomys tridecemlineatus. Next base: position 137,711,209 of record NC_135479.1, on the reverse strand, counting down.
ATCTCTGTTTGTATATAAAGTATTTTGACATCCTATTCAAGTCTTCATACATGAACTTTGTATAAATGTTAGGGTCTGTAAACAAGTCAGGATGGTGCCTGGCATTTTGCCAGAGGGAGTGGTTTGTGAAGAAACGCCAGCGAGCCATTAAGTGTGGAGATTCCTTATTGGTTGACTGCTGTATCTAAGATAAGCTGTGTGGAATGTATATATACCCCTCCTGTCCTACAATAAAGGGCTTCCACTCCTGCTGTATCAATGTACACAAGTTGTTTGTCACCCCCCGGTTATTTTGCTGCAGCCGGACATTTCACCATCCTTGCTAATTTTATTATTTCCTGATTTCTACTGATTTTTCTGTTGGTTGTTTTTCCTTTTCTGGGGCCTAGAGATGTAATGTTAGATTATCTATTTGGTATCTTTCTATTATTTTAATATATGAGTTCAATGCTATGACCTTCTTCTTAGAACTGCCTTTATTCTGTCCCAGATATTTTGGCATGTTCTATCACTATTCTCATCCAAAAGATCATCAGAAACTATTTTGAAAATTTATACTCCAAGAAGCTAGAAAATCTTGACAATATGGACAAATTCCTAGAGACATAAGACCCATGCAAATTGAACCAGGAGAACATAGAAAACTTAAACAGATTAATTTCTAGTAATGAAATTGAAGCAGCCATCAAAGCTTTACAAGAAAAGAAAGGTCTGGGTGGATTCTCAGCTGAGTTCTACCAGACCTTTAAAGAACTAAAACTGATCCTCCTAAATTATTTCATGAAACAGAAAAAGAGAGATCTCTGCCAAATGCATTCCACAAAGTCAATATCACTCTGATACCAAAACCAGACAAAGACACATCAAGGAAAGAAAACTTTAAGCCAATATCCTTGATGAATGTAGATGCAAAAATTCTTAATAAAATTCTGGTAAATTGCATACAAAACACATTTAAAAGGGACACAGGATTGGTTGGTTTAATGTACATAAATCAATAAATGTAATTCACCAAATAGACTTAAAGACACAAATCACATGATTATCCCAGTAGATGCAGAAAAAGCATTTGACAAATTATAGCATCCACTCATGTTTAAAACACCAGAAAAACTAGGGATAGAAGGAACTTTTCTCAATGTTGTAAAAGCTATATATGACAAACTATTAGTCTGAATGAAGAAAAACTGGAATATTTCCTCTAAAAATAGGAACAAGAAAAGAATGTCAATTTTCACCACTCTCTTATTCAACATAGTCCTTAAAACTCTAGCCAGAGCAATTAGGCAAGAAAGGAAATTAAAGGGATACAATTAGGAAAAGAAGAGTTCAAATTATCTCTGTTTGCCAATAACATGATCCTATATTTAAAAGACCCAAAAAAACTCTACCAGAAGATTCTAGAGATCATAAATGAATTCAGCAAAGTAGCAGGATTCAAAATTAACACCCATAAATCAATTGCATTCCTATACTCCAATGATGAATCTTCGGGGAGGGGAAAAATAGGAAAATATCCCATATGAGGCATGGCGTTAATTCTAGCACCACATAAAAATAAACAAACAAACAAACAAATGTATTATGTCCATCCACAACTAAAAAATTTTAAATAAATGGAATGACATCAAATTAAAAAGCTTCTTCACAGCAAAATAAACAATCCACAGCTTGAAGAGACAGCCTATAGAATAGGAGAAAAACTTTGACACCTGCTCCTCAGACAGGGCATTAATATCCAGGATATACAAAGAACTCAAAAAACTTAACGTCAAAAAAAATAAAATAATTCATAAATGAACAAAGGAACTAAACAGATACTTGTCAAAAGAAGATATACGAATGGTCAAGTATATGAAAAATGTTCAATATCTCTAGCAGAGAAATGCAAATTAAAACTACATGTGAGATTTCATCTCACTCCAGGCAGAATGGCAATTACAAAGAATACAAGTAACAACAAATGTCGGTAAGGACTTGGGGAAACAGGTCATACATGGTTGGTGGAACTGCAAATTGGTGCAACCACTCTGGAAAGCAGTAGGGAGATTCCTCAAGAAACTAAGATTGGAATCACCATTACTCAGCTGTCCCCCTCCTTGGTGTATGTCCAAAAGATTTAAAACCACTATACCACAGCTATGCAGCCACATCAATTTTATAGCAGCTCAATTCACAATAGCTAAGCTGTGGAACCAACCAAGGTGTCTTTCAACAGATAAATGGATAAAGAAAATGTGATATATATGTACACACACACACACACACACACACACACACACACTACACTATACACAATGGAATATTACTCATTCATAAAGAAGAATGAAATCATGGCATTTGCCAGTAAAGGGAAGAAACTGGAGACTAGCATGCTAAGTGAAATAAGCCAGTCCTAAAAAAGTCAAAAGTAGAATGTTTTCTCTGATATAAGGAGTTAATCCAAAATAAGGTGGGGGAATAAAAAACGGGAGAAGGATCAGTGGAATAGACAAAGGGGAATGAAGGGAAGGGAAATGGATGGAATAGAGAAAGACAGTGAAGTGAATCTGGCATAACATTGCTATGTACATATAGGAATATACCACAGTAAATCTCACTATCATGTCCATATATAAGAAAGTAATTTTTTAAAAGCTGTAAGTAAATAGCAGAAAGATCATTACAGAAGAGGGAAAGGAATAGGGGGAGGGAGAAAGAGAGGGAAAGGGGAAGTATTGGAGACTGAATTAGAACAAATTATATTCCATGCTTTTATAATTATGTCAAAATGAATTCTATTGTCATGTCTAACTAAAAGGGACCAATAAAAAATAGGTTTGCAAAAAATTAAATGAAAAGTCTCAAATAAATAAGAGGGGAAATGCTTGTGTAACTCTATAATTAGAGAAGGTTGATAGAAAAGGACCTCAAGAGAAAGAACAGGGTAGGCAAAGTAATTGACCTAAGTAAGGCATGCATCCTTCAGAGTAGAATAAAAGGAAAAAAGTAAGTTCTGTTGCAACAGAAGCCCATGTGAGCCAGATGGGGTAAGGGAGGACTGGTTCCTGAGGGCATCCTTTGCTACTTTGTTTCAAATCCTTAATTTTGCTGTGCAGAACAAAGACCAGCTTTTTGTGTAACATTTGTAAATCAAACAATAAGTATGTTAGAAAGCAATTTATTTTTCCTTTTGAAAAATTTACAAAAGCTCTGTTCTTGGTAAGCTGCTCCTGTGGCCCTTGACACTGTCCTCCAAGCCCTAAGGGAATCTTGGGGGTGGAGGGAGGACCACTAAGTCTTAGATGCTGTTTTGTTAGCTTTTGCATCACAGTGACAAAAAGACCTGACAAGAACAATTTCAGAAGAGGAAAGTTTTATTTGAGGCTCATGGTTTCTGAGATCTCTGCCCACAGACGGCCAACCCCACTGCTCTGGGCCTGAGGGGAGGCAGCACATCACAGTGCAAGGAGGAAAGCAGCTCAGGACTGGCCACAAAGAAACAGAGAACCCCACTCACCAGGGACAAAATATAACCCCTCAGAACCTCCCTCCTCCAGCCACACCTGATCTGGCTAGTTACCATTCAGTTAATCCATTCAAGTGGGTTAAATGCTTAGGTTGAGGCTCTCATAAACCAACATTTCAACCCTAAACTTTCTCAAACATGAGCTTTTGGGGAGCACTTCATATCTAAACCATAACAGGTGTCCCCCAAAGACTCCCGTCTTCATGTCTTTCATGAACTATCAATGCATTAACTTATCAAGCAGAGTGAGGACCTATATTTCTCCGTCTGACATGGAGGGGTGATAGGCAAAATGCAACATACACAGGACTGCAGAATAAGGGGAGAGAGAGAGAGAGCAAGGAGACTCTCCTTATCTCCAGCATTCTGTGTCCCATGCTGCCCATTCTCTGGTGAGAGAGAAGTGGGGAAGGGAGAAGAAGGATCAGAGGGAGGAGAAAGAAGAGAGAAGGCAGAAGAGAAAATAGAAAAGAAATGGTTTCTAATCTCAGAGCCTTGGAGTCAGAAGGTGAGAAAATTTGGGCCACCAGATTGAGGTCCCTGATCTACCAGCCTGTCAGGGAAGCAGGGTGTAATGTGAGTACACTCATGCTGTATAAGGCTATTTTGTCCTAAAATCATTTAAAGTGAAAGGAGAGCTTTTGTGCATTTAGAATATGCAGGGCCAACATTTTAAAATGAAGGACATTTGAATGTCCAGCCACTCAGATATCTTTTGCAAACAAACACAATGAGAAACTGATGAAATACAACTAATTTAAAAATCATCATGTACTGTGGAACTTGCTGTTAAAAGTGGCATCTGGAGTGCTGGCATTGTGGCTCAGTAGTAGAGCACTTGTCTAGCATATAAATAAATAAAATAAAGATCTATTGACAACTAAAATATATGAAAAAAAAGTGGCATCTGGGACAAGGACACAAGTCTGTTGCTCCTGGTTCACATATAGTGCATCTTCATATCAAATTGGCAAGTTCACTAATCTATTAGAAAATGGCTCTCAATTCTTTCCGTTAAATTATTGGAAGAGAAAATAATAAGAGATTTGTCATGAAAAGTGAACAAGATACCCTTGAGATTATTTTATTTTATTTTATACTTGGCATAGATGAACCCTTGACCAAGCTGTGTCCTTGGAGCTAGGGCAGATTGATTTCCTAGTAGTATATTCCAGCTCTATCACTCATAGCAGTGTGGCTGTGGCAGATTACTTGACCTGTCTCCAATATTCCCATCTCCTATTTAGACCTGCTTTTTTTTTAATGTGAGGTTTAAATAAATTACTAGGTAATAGACTTAGAATAATGCCTGGTAAATTTTATTAAGTATTAGCTATAATTGTTATGTTGCTGCCCAGAGTAGATACATGGTTAGTGAATAGAAGACCATGGTAGAAATCTTTAAAAGTAGATTTAAGGACATAGGGGAAAGAAATACTTTAAGTAAAAAGCATTGCAAGACCCATTAATAAGAAATTATAGTACAATATTCATTTCAAAAGATATAAAGACATCGCCTTGTGTAAAATGGATCACAGTTGCCCAATTCTCTCTGCTTTAGACTACTGCATACATAAAACTCAAGTCTTCACTCTACTGTCTGGAAATTTTAGCAGAAACAAATCATTCCCTCTAGGAACCTCAATCAGTGAAACCACTTTTTAGTTCAAGTGACCTTTCTCTCTGCCCAAACTGATTGATTCCATTAGGACGATAGATCCAGTTAAGCAGGATTCTTCTAGGCTTCCAGGAGCAGGCTCCCTCTCTTATTTTTAAGCAGGTAACTAATCTTTACCCTTCCCAGGGCTACCTGAAGCTCAGCTTCTTAATGTTAAACCTTCAATAGTGATTGTCTCTCTGGCTTATTATGATGAGAAATGTCAAGAACTCTTGGGCTACTGATTCTCGGCATTGACTTTCATCCATGTTATTGGTCTGGGCTGGGATTTTGCATGGACAGTACTGTATAGTGATTTTCCCTGAGCCAAACTGGCCTATGATGGGCCCAGTGGCAAGGACATTCCTGAAAGTGCCATGGCTCTGGCATGGGTATTTGCATAAGGGACTTCACAGTGCATTACCCAGTACTGTTTGGGATTGTGGTTGATGGCTTCTTAATGATGTTATCATGGTCTTTTATGCATATCTAGGCTGACCTGGTCTGGATGGAAATAGCACAAATTCTCCTGGTCACTTCTGAAACAAATACATAAAAGGACAAAAGTATGTTTAAGAAAAATGAAAAGAACAACAACAAAAGACCCCTGCTACTAGCAAAATATACTTTTTGGCGGGGTGGAGGCTGTTACTATTTTCTGCCCACCCTGCACCACCCACCCACTTTAATCTCCATAGAGCCATCCAAAATTTCTAAGGTCAATCTGATCTTATCACTTCCCTGATTAAACCCTTTCCTACCACCTGCAAGATAACATGAAAATTCCATTGGCCTAGACATCAGATCACATTTTATCTTTCAGACTTCATCTCCCACTTCTACCCACCTCTCTGACCCCACCATCCTCAGTTCCCTACACCATATGTTCTAGCCACATTGAACTCATTAAAATTCCCTGACCATGACAGATGGCATCTTGTCTTCATGTCCATCATGCCCTTGTGCCACCTGTTTTCATGGTGAAAGCTCCTTATATTTCAAGGCTTAGTTCAAATCACTCCAAAAATGAAGCAGCACTTTCCTCTTCTGTCCTCCTATTGCACATCTCTCATAGCTTTCTAAAATAACACTTGTCCTATGTGCTTTTATTCTCCTCCAGCAGACTGGGAACTCCTCAGTATCAAAACTGGATATTATTCACACAGTCGTTCCTACTCTTTAACTCTGGACTGCAGCTGTAGCACAGTTCAACACACAGAAGAGGAATGAAATAATGAACAAGCTCACCTTCCTTTTATCTTCTGTCTCCCTTTACTATCAATCCCACCAGAGTGTCATTTTGCTAATCACAAGTGCCGTTCTCACTGCTCTGGTACCTCATCCCTGCAAGACCTCAGGTATGAGCAACAGCAAAGTGCATCTCCCTGACTCCTGGAGGGTAAATGAAGGATGATCTATGGAAGCCCCTTCGCACAAAATTATATGCTGATAAAAACAGCTGCCCTGCCTCACCTGCTGTCATCTGTCCTGTTCCAGAAGCTGCTTGCGAATTCGGCTTCCTGACAACTCAGAAGCTGTTCAGCAGCCTCCCTGCTGATTTGCTTTCTGGCAAAGCTGAAAAGGTACCAGCAGATACTCAGAAGGACTCAATTCTGTTCCTGGCACTGCAGCTTGAAATCTCCATGACTTCATGTAGGAGCCTCTTTTTCCTTGTGTGCAAAATAGGGGAGACCATTCTTCCCCCTGCCTGGCTGACCTTCCTGGATTCATGTGGAATTCAGAGGCTGTGAAAAATTCAATATCACTCTTCAGCACAGAAAGTTTACAAGGTGGGTAGAAGGTTGTCATTCAGCTTTATTTACATCTTAAGCCTGACTATCTGAGGTTTGACACAACTGTTTTCTTCAGGAAGATCAAATTAAATACAATGCCTGACATGCAGGCATTTCTTCAGGAAAATAAAATTCAGTACATTGTCTGGACATACTTTATTCTTCCGATGAAAGACTGACCTCCCCCACCAGGAACCTGGGAGCCTTTCTACATAGTCCTCATTCATACATCGGCCAGTTGACATAACCAGTACCATTGATGTATGAGTCTACATGTCCAGACTCAGTTTAGACCTGGTAATTGTTGGGCTTTGACTAGAGGCCAAATAAAAGCCATGTCTATGAAATATCTGTGCATCTAAGGGGCGACTAACTCACCTGCATGGACATTCCTGGTGATAGCCACTGAACAGCGGGATGGCTCTGTCATTGGATAAGTAGTATTATTCATCTTAGAGCAGGATGATGCATCTATTTTGGTTAAAGATAGTAAATGACAAGGAAAACTGCAGTAGAGAATGATAATATTAATAGTTAACTCTTACAGTATTGTCACTGTGAGCTAGGCATAATCCTCAAGGATTGTCCTACATTCTCCTAACCCATGACAATGTTGTGACAAGGTGCTCGTGATCCCTCTATCAGTCAAGGCAAATAAAGTCTCACAGCTTAAGTGTTCAGAACAAGGATGTAGACCAACTCAGCCTGACTCCAGCCTGGATGTTCAGCTCTTTGTCAAGTCCTGGCCCGAGTGAGGTCCACTAGCAGCTACAATTTCCCTTAGGATTGTTGAGTTATTTGGGTAAAAGGAGTCATGATCCATTTACTCTATGGTTTCTTTGCATAGACACACTCAAAAAAATCAGTGTGAGAGGATGAAGGGATATGAAGGACTATTTTTCAGATTGTTTAGTGGAGGCCAAGTGAATATTCAAAAGATTGTTTATACTTCTTTCTAAAATAAAATCTCACTTTTAATCCCGTCCTTGCAAGACGTCAGAGAGGAATAACGGTGAGTACGATATGCCCATCCAAAACGTGTATTGATGTGGCTCACCTAATGCTATGTGTAGCTGTATAACTGTGTTTTAAGGAAGTAGATGAGATGGAAACATTACCATGGAATGATTTTAAGTTATTTCCAGAGTTGACACAGTTGAGGGACACATCCATCTTTCCTCCTGCTTCTTTGTTTTTGTTCTGTGAGCAACAGACTAATGGAGGAACTTTGATAGTTGTTTTGGACCATGAAATAACCATGACTATGGCAGCTAGATTCGGAGAGAACGGAACCTGAACTCCTAATGATTTCTTTGAGCTTTCATATCTGTGATGGACAGCTTTTTCTTTCTTTCTCTCTCTCTTTCTTTCTTTCTTTCTTTCTTTCTTTCTTTCTTTCTTTCTTTCTTTCTTTCTTTCTTTCTTTTTCTTATTAAAAGAACACATTCTGAGTGTTTAAGTGGTTGTGATTTTGGTTTTCCCTTTATGTATAACCAACACTAATCTTCACTGATGTAAGGATTACCTGGACATTTTCTTCTTGCCTCTGTTTCATAGACATTTCACTGTGGATTAGCACTTCTGTTACGCAGAAATTATATGGTTAATTCATTTATTTTGCTTGCTTTTTAATAACACCAAGAAAAATAAATTTTAATCAGAAAACGAAGGTAAGTTTATTGAGTAAAACAAATTTTGGAGGTTCAATTCTTTTTCCAGACCTAATTAAACTAACTAGTCAAGAATTAATTGGATTTGAATCCAACAAAGAGAAAGAAATAAATCTCTTTTAATCTTTGGTATTCTCCAAGATAGATACATGGTAGAAAGTTTTTTCCTTTCTTAGATCACAGGTCAAATTCATTTTCCATATTATTATAATAAGTGACACAAATCACCTGTATTGGACCTAGTCATATAAATCAATTATAGCCAACTAAAAAGTCCAGCTGGAAGTTGTATGGGTCTTGGATAAATCACAAAATTTATAATATCCAAGCCCATTTCTGAAGTTTTTCCAACTTTTGTATGTTTCAGAACAATGCAAAATATATCCATCTATAAGAGCTTTGGGGATCTCAACTTCTGGTTTAATAATGTGATGAGCTCCCTAATGAAATTTGTAAAATTATTTAAAATACATACATAATTTTAAAGCCTCAGAAAATAATCATAAAGCAAACACAGAGACATATATTCAAGAAACTGTATGAACATTTGCTAAGAAAGGCAAAAATCTGTGATATCTGAACCAAGACTTCCCCTTCCTTCTTCCCTCCCAACTAAACTAGGTAGAGACCTCACTCCAGACAGCTACAATCAAGAATACAGGGCTCCCTCTTCCCTGGGCTTTCAACTAGAGCTATTTCATCCTGGCAGGAATAGAACTTCAGAATGTATTATCCTGCCCCAGCTGCCAATTGCTGAGGGTAACTCCAATTGAGTATGATCAAGAGAGCTGGCTCCCTTCCTCCACTCAAACCCCACTTACTGAATTGAAACTTCAACTTGAGTGTGGCACACTGAGAATTAAATGTAGATGGATATGCAATCCATCAAAAGATTGATATTGTCAGACTGGATAAAGAAACATAATCCAACTATAGGTCTTTTATGAGATTACAAGCTTCTGTTTCAAAGACATAATAAGATTAAATATAAAAGGAAAGAGAAAGATATATCATGCAAACAATAATCTCAAGAAAGCCGGAGTGGTTGCACTAAGGTCAGATCAACTGTTTTAAAACAAAAACGTTACTAAAGATAAAGAGAAATATTTGAAAATGGCAAAAGGTTCAATCCATGAGAGAGATATAGCAGTTATAAACAACTATGCACTTAGTAACAGAGCAAAAAAATACGTGAAGCAAAAAGCTGACAGACATAAAGAGATTTGGAGATTTCAATACCCCACTTTCAATGATGTATAACACTAAATGGAAGATTAACAAGGAAATTGGAAAAAAATCACAAACTAAATCTAACAGATGTCTTCTAAATATTTCATTGAACAATTGAATGTACATTCTTCTAAGACCAGTCATGTGCTCAATCCATGAAACAAAGACTCAGTATTTTAAAAGCATATCAATAATGAAAGTATGTTCTCTTACCACAGTGATGTGAAATTAGATGTCCATATCAGGGAAAATTTTGGAAGTTAACAAATAAGTAGAAATTAAACAAAACGTTCTTAAGTAAATAATGGGTCAAAGAAGAAATTAAAAAGAGAAATCAGAGCATATTTTGAGATGAATTAAATTGAACATCTACCAAAGATTATAGGAAACAGCTATAAATTTTTAATTGTGAATGCCTATCTTAATATGGAAAAAAATGATGCAAATTCTTAACTTCATCTTCCATATTATAGCACTAAAAAATACTAAACTAAACCTAAAATAAACAAAAAACAATAAAGATTATAATGAAATTAATGATGTATTTCATTAACATGACATAACACCATTCAAATAAAAACCACAAAGAGAAACCACCTTATACATCAAGTCTGAAAAAGGTGGGGGGAACTCAACATTCTCATGCATTGTTAGTGGGTGAGTAAAATGGCATAGCCACTTTGGAGAACACTCTAGAAGTTTCTCAAATGGTTAAACCTAAAGTTTCCATACTACCCAGTGATTCTATTCTAGTTACATAACCAAGAGAAATTCAAATATATATTCGTACAAAAAAACATACAAAAATGTTAACGTGAGCATTATTCATAATAGCCAAAGGTGAAAACAACCCAAACATTCATCATCATCAACAATAACAAAAGATAAACAAAAGTGGTATATCTATATAATGGAATATATAGATATATTCTATATAAAAATGTTGTAGATGGACGTAATATCTTTATTTTATTTATTATTTATTTATGTGGTGCTGAGGATAGAACCCAGTGCCTCACACATGCTAGGCAAGCACTCCACCACTGAGCTACAGCCCCAGCCCCATAGAATATTATTTAAATATTTAAAAAGGACATAGTACTTACATTTGTTATAACATAAATCAGCCTTGAAAACATTAAGTGAAAGAAGCTGGTTGCAAAAGACCACAAATTACATAATTTCATTTATATGAGTATATAATGGGAATATTTTTAAAAATTTTGTAATTGTATATAAACAGAATGCCTTTATTTCATTTATTTATTTTTAAGTAGTGCTAAGGATCAAACCCAGTGCCTCACACATGCTAGGCAAACGCTCTGCCCCTGAGCTACAACCCCATAGAATAGAAACATCCCCCATAGAATGGGGATGTTTATGGACAGAAAGTAGATTAATGGTTGTAGGGTTAAGAAGTAATGAGAGAGATGGGGGGATTGGAAAATGATGTCTAAAAACAATGGGAACTGAAGAAATTATGTTATGCACATGTATGAATATGGTATAATGAATTCCAATATTATTACTAACTATAATGCACAATAAAATAAATAATAAAAAGGAAAAAAATGAAGAAAATTAGTTTCCTTTTGAGAAACTGGATGTTCCAAAATTGACACTAATGATGATTGTGCATATGTTAGGAACCATTGGGACTGGGCATTCTACATGAGCAAATTGTTTATCTAAATTATATCGCAATAAAGCTTTTAAAAACATTTTAAAATTATATTCAAAGAAGGTCTTAAAAAGTTATTTGAATTAATTCGCTAATTTTTTTGTTTTTCTTAGAGATTTTTAATAATACAATCATCAATTATCACTAATCTCTGTGTAATATTTTGGCATGGGGAAATGTTTATTTTAAAAAGATTGTTCCTTCCAAAAATCCCAATTTGGTTGAATTCCTAAGCTGTATTCACCTTTCAGCTCTTATATCTCCTCCATCTGATTTGGGAATAAGAACCTTAGCACTAAACAAGCATAATGCTCAAATGTGCTGAGTCCCTCAGCAGGTCCCTAGCATTGTGAGTAGCCACAGTCACAATGAATAAATAACCATCGTCATCATACCCATGTGATCACTTCCAGCACTACCCCAGGTTCCCAAAGGACAGTTCATCTATGCTTCTCTTTGGTTGGTTTCTGGCACTTCAATCTGAATTTATCTTTTTTTATTTCATGCTGTCTGCCTGTCTGTATGTATGTATGTATGTGTTTGTGTGCATGGTATGCCTGGATTTGTATTTATGTGTGTTTGTGTGTGAATAGAAAACTTTCCAAATTCTTTACAGAAATAGTGACATTATACTAAATAATCTTATTGAACAATACTACTTACTAACAACTTCAGGGAGACATTCATTTGCATTTTCTCCCCATTTAACTGTCAAATGCAAGGTCTGTGAATGTCCAGCTTTCTGCTTATTTATTCCAAAATCTCTGCATTTGGTGTCTCTGGCAAATTTTGCATGAGTTGTAGTTCCCTGATAGGAGAATGTATGTTTTTTCCTATCAGATATGAAACTTATATAAGTTCAGACTATACATTTTGGAGGAATATGCAACCAATGAGACTGTGCATGTCTACGGAAGACTCAGACTTTCTCAGAACAAAGGCTAAAGGTTGCAACTGTTTTATTCTATCTCACATGATAACATGCCCTTCTTCCCTCCACATCCCCCTGATCCTTGAAAACAAACAAAAGAAATTTTAGTACAAAGTTTCTGTTAGATGAGTTTGGTTCAACAAGAGTCTGCTGAACTTGAAAGTATACCCTAACTCAGGCATCTGAATAATTATTTTCTACTTTTGTAATCCAATTGAGTGTTGACTAATTTCACATTGAGCCAGTCATTCAAAAAAAGCTCATTAAAATGCTTATATAAAATATGTAGAGTTTTGATTGCTTTTGAACAGTAGGAAAATTTTTAATTATTCATCTAAATATTCAAAAGAGAAGGTAATATGAAAATGTTTAAAGAAAGTCAACCAACTATAATGTGCCAAACTAAATATCTCTATTTTATAAATATTATCATTTACAAAGAAGTGAAGGGGAAAGCTCTCCACTGCTAGAGCAGTGAAAATTGTCTTACTCAAGAGTGATAATGGTTAGTTTAATTAAAGAGCAATGGCAAAGAAATATCTTATATATAAGGAGTAACATTAGTTCTTTAAAATTTTTCCCAAATGTTAGTATTTCTATCCTATAATAAGACAGAAATATGACATCATCACACTTTGTTTAGATTCTTTACAGGGATACAGAACTAGACATTATGTTCCTTCATTTGACCTGACTAGTAGGAGTGCTAAACTGTAGACCATTCAGGCATTCTTTTCTTATGATGTGGCTTTACATTTGCTGCTTTTTTTGAATATCAATTAACTCTTCTACTCTGAATTTATAAGATTGAGAATTAATAAAAAAAATTTACAATATTGAGAATTAACATATTGCACAATATCTCCAGATTGTTTGATTCCAAGTAATTAATCTTGGAGCTAGAAGAAAACAATGTAAAATTTTTCTAAATCTGACCTCAGCCATTTCTAGATTCTAGAAAAATTGCAGAATTTATCTTAGGGGAGGAATTGCCCTTTCATTTATGAAAAACACTTTAATGGGCCTTTAGTTACAAAAAAAAAAAAGGGCAAAGCTAATCTTGGGTAAAAGTTGGCAGTAAATTACATAATAACATAAAAGACAGCAAAGTTTTCCCAGTGGGGTGGTGGTGAGGGGGTATTGGGAAAGGAGGTCCCCTGCTGTCTGCCATAGCTGAAGCACTTCAGAGCCACGGTGACCCATAGCCCAGATTCAGCAGGAATAATTTTAGTAAAATCTTCTATGGGAATTGGTTACACTAAAGAATATCACATTGTGGTTCATTGGAGAGTGAAGATAGAACTGTGGTCACATTGTGGGAGGGAGGAGGTCATGGAGGCCTAGAATCTGAAAGGATGCATTGAAGTAGCAGAGAATTTAATTTGGAACAGGAGTTTGGAATAAGAGGTACTAAACAAACCTCAGGAGAATCCTTTACAAAACTTCCTACAGTCAAATGAGACTGTGCTAAAATTTTCTTTTCTTTTTGTTTAATGCTACTGAGGATCAAATCCAGGACCTCTTTCATGCTAGGAAAGCTCTTTAACACTGAGCCACATAGCCAGCTCAGATTTCTTTCTTTTTTTGGGGGCGGGGGGTGTTAAGGGAGGTGATAATAATAATAAATAATAGCAAAACAATGAATTACAGAAATAATTGTGGCAGATCTTCATGTTTAAATAGAATAACCAAAAATTCAACAATTCCACTTCTGGGCTTATATTCCAAAGAACTGAAAACAGGAGACACATATTTGTACACCCATCTTCATAGCAGCACATTCATCATAGACAAAATGTGGAAGCAACCAAAAGTATCTATCAACAGTTGAATGAATGAATAAAATTATATATATATATATAGTTATATAGTTATAGAAACAGAATAAGATATACATATCTTATTCTGTTTCTATAACAATACCCAAAATTAGGCAATTTATGGGGGAAAAAAGAGGTTTGTGTGGGCCCAAACTTCTGGAGAACAGCATCAGCATCTCCTTGACTTTAGGCAAGAGCCTCTTCCTACTTGACTTAGGGACAAAAGAGGAAAGGAAGTGGGCATGCGCAGAAGGGGCAAACTATGAGAGGCAGATTTTCTGTATAACAATCCATTCTTTTCATTAATTCATCTAGTCCTGGAAAGTGAGAACTCACCCACATGTGAAAGGCATTTATCCATTCACGTGGGCTCCAACATCATGACCCAAACACCTTCCTCCAACTCCCACTTTGCAACATTGAAAAATTGAAGTTGCAACTTATGAAATTTTAGGGGATACATCCAATCTACAGTAACATTTAAGGGGATTTATTTAACCTTAAAAAGGTGGAAATTCTGACTCGTGCTACAACATGGTGAAGCCTGAGGACATTAAGCTGAGTGAAATAAACCAGGCACAAAAGACAAATGTTGCATGATCCCACTTAAGCGAGGTACTGAGAGTCCTTGAATTCATTGGGACAGAAAATGGAATGGTGATAGAGGCTGGGGGACGGGGAAGGGGACATGATTGTTTAATAGATACAGAATTTTTAGCTTTGCAGAATGAAAAACGTTCTATGGACAGATGGCATGATGGCTTTACAGCCCTGTGAAGGTAAGGAGTGGCTCTGCACACTTCAAAATAGTAAGACAGTAAAGTGTATGTCGTGTGTATTTTGCCATAAAATTTTGTAAAAAGTACTATAGTGATTAACATTTATTGAGTACTTGAAACTTTTCAGGTACTTTTCTAATTTTTTTTTCAAATATTATCTCATTGAATTCTCTCTGTGATGCCATAGAGAACTCCATATTATGTTCATATCATAGATGCATAAACTGTACACAATTAGTGTCAGGAGGCAATTTGCTATAGGCTTCTGATGGTTCTGTACATATTGTTGGCTAGGGCACTGGTCATCATTTTTTCTTTTCTTTTTTTTTCCAGATTATCTTTTCAAGAATATTTGCAAAACAAATTTACTGGAAAATTAAGATAATGCTTCCCTCAGGTGCAAAAGTCAGCTATGCTTATTGTTTTATATAACAAATAGGGCAAAGACCACGTAGATTATTGTCTACCTATAGACTTATTGTCTATAAAACATTTTGGGTCACTACACTCAACCTTCCCCTTCAACTGCAAATGCAGGCATCACCTGCCATCTTGACATCACCCTGTAGGAACTAGTACAAATGCTAACACTTTGGCTACCACAGTTGCCAGGAGTAACAAAGTTCATTGAGTCAAGATCTTCATGTCTTCTGCCAGTTCTATGAAATTGTGGCAGCTAACTTAGCTTTCAAATATGGTGAAAGATCAGACTTTTCACAGTTCTCACAAAAGGATTAGCAACACACCCAGCTAAAGAATCATCACTCCACTAAAGAGTGGTGCAGTCATAAACTAGACCAGCCCAGGTAGTTATAATCCAATGCTCCTGTGTTCCTCATCCACCTTGCCACACTCAAAGAAATGGTAGCTCCAGGCTGCCAGAAAATAGGGAGATAACATATATGTTTATATTACATAAAATATTTAAGAATATCTTTTAATAAGTCAGTTCACCTATGTTTGATACAGGATGTATTTTACTCAGCCTTTCATTGCTGTGACCAAAGTAACCAACAAGAATAGAACAAAAAATTTATTTGAGTTCATGGTATCAGAATTTAGTCAATGGTGAGCTGAGTCCATTGTTCTGAGCCCAAGATGAGGCAGGACATCATGGTAGAAGGCCCCAGTGAGGAAAGCTGCCCAGTTCATGGCAGGGTCAGGAAGCAGAGGGAGGGCACAGAGAAGATGAACCCTTTCAGAGCACACCCCCACTCACCTACCTCCTCCAACCATGCCCCTCCTGCCTAATGTTACCACCCAGTGCATCCAAACTAAAGTGGACTGAATAGGTTATAGTGAATCAATCATTTCCATCCAATCATTTCATCTCTGAGTATTCCTACAGAAGCACAGAGCTTTAGGGGGACATCGCCTACTAAAACTGTTAACAGCTGCTTCCATTATAATTATAGTCAAATATAGAGTGAGTAAAAATATATCTAAAATAATTAGCATAATTAATTTCAGATAGAAATGCCCTCTATCCATTCTGTCCTAACCTTTGCAAACCTACAAATTTTTGCTTCCATAATTGTGCAAAGATACATCTTAAAATACTCTCTCTTGCATGAAACTCTTCCCTCAATCAAACCTGATTTTTCTCTGAACTGGAGAGTGTTTTGTATTTCTCTCTCGAGTCAATACTGCAGAGTATATAAACCTATAAGCACTAGAGCCAGACAGCCTTGATTCTGGTCTTGGCTCCACCACTTCTTAACAATGTGACCTTGAACAAAGATCACATAAACATTTTGAGCCTGTTTTCTGGAAGATGGAGATCATAATTTTGACAGTAGGTCATAGGTACAGTCATGACAAAGCAATTGCATCTGTGTATCTCTATAAGCTGAAGTTTAAAATATAAAATACCTTCTCTCTGAGAACACTAACTTTCTTTGGCTTTGAAGGTCATGACAAGAAATGCCCTGCATTATGAGACTCAGTGAGTTCATCCATGTAAAGCACTCTGAACACTCCCTGCCGTGTCTTTAAGTTTTTAGTGAAAGTCTACTATCATAATCCATCTCTTATGGCCCTTTAAAATTATACCTGGCTTTTTGACTATGTGTGTTTGTTGCTCTCAGCCTGCTATTGGGTATAGATGCAGTCTCAGCTATTCTGCCAAATACCAATGGCTGTGACCCTCTTCCTGGTTGTTTTAGAAATGGAAAAGGGAAATCACAGTTCCTACTCAATTATCCTCAAGTTTGTTCTCATAATCTAGTTCTGATTAAAAATCATCCCCTCAATCAGCCTGAGCCTGACAGTTCCTCAGTGCATCTACCAACACCATTGCTACCACAGGGGGCCAGGTGGACTGGAGAAGTTTCCACCCCTACTGTTGGTGAAATGGGAAAAACTCAACCACAGAGACCCCTCCTATTCCCCTATGTCAACACACCTTATGTGTGATATTTGAGCAGAAAAGAAACCCTCAAGTTTGTTTGCACCCTCTAAGTTCTTCACACTTCAGGGCATAACAACTCTTTCCCCAGTGCACATACACTAAACTAAAGCAAGATGAGTTCTGTTCTCACAGCCATGAGGTTCCCCGACTGCCCTTCTCTCATTCTGTTGCTAGGTCTGTTCCCTTTGACAGACTCCTTATTTCTTTAAGATAAATTATTTCCAAAAGGCCATCTTGTCTCTTAATGCAGAGTGGCAGGTACATATGTTTAAACACAAAGGATAGATCAAGTTTTTTCAAAGGAGCCACTGTATTCTCTGAAAACCAGTGGGTACAAATGGATACATATGGAAACGTCTGGAATGCTCCAAATTAAAAAGACTGGCCATGCCAAGTGCAAGAGAGAAGGTAGAACAGCTAAATCTTTCATCAGTAGTGGTGGGAGTACACTGTGGTCTATTCATTTCAGAAACCATTTTAGCTATTTTTTAAAAAGTTAAACATAACATAGTCAGATCATCCAGCCATTCCACAAGCTGGTATTTACTGAAGATAAATGAAAGTATATGCCCATGTAAGTAAATACTTGTATGTCAAGGTTCATGGCATTTTTGTAATAGAAATATTGGACTAGAAATACTGGAAATACTCCCAAATTATCAACAAGAGATGAATGAATAAACAAATGGTCACACACACACACACACACACACACACACACACACAAGTGTATAAAGAATATTAGTGAAAAAAAGGGGAACTGTTAATATACAAAACAATGTAGAGGGGCTGCAAAATTATTTAGCAGAGTGAAAAAGAACAGCAAAACATAGTACAATTTTTTTCAACATGGTGAAATAGAAAATGTCTCTTTCTAGGCCACTCAATGGCGTAAAATCAAGAAAGCAAATAGGCATCTTCTCAGCAAGCATTTTTGAAGCCATTTATTTTTTATGCAGCAGTATTTTGAGGTCTAGGATGTTTGATTAGTATATTTTTGTTTTGTTTGGGATTCTTTTATTATTATTTATTTATTTTATTATTATTTATTTTTTAACTTTAAAATCTTACTTAATATGTACTTTTTTTACTCTCCCTTGCCTTTTTCCATTGATTATCTTTCTCTATTTTCTACTGCTAACAGCCAATCTCTATTGTTTTATATTTCACTCTTCCTTTAATTTCTTGTTTCTGTCTTCTCTCTCCTCCCTTATAATCATCACATCCAACATCACTTCTGTTCTTTTCCTGTCCACTATTTGAAATTGTAAACTCTTTTGCAAACTTACTGTTGTTACTGTAGGTGATAATTGATTATAGTATTTCTGATTATTTTGACAATTAACATTGTAGTTGTCATAGCAGGAAATATTTGGTTTAATGCTGTATATTGTTTGCATTGGTTGTTGTTATTATTTGTCTCCTCCTAGACAGTGAGATACTAGAAACCTTCATGGACACTATAAGTCCACAGGGTATAAACTCTATTGCCTCAGATCCATGTTAGATGGATAGACAGACAAACAACATGAAAAAGCAAGGGAAAAAATTGCCCCACACAAACAAGATACTTCAGTAACAGAATCCACTGACACCACTGTGAAAGAAATGTCAAAGAAGGGATTTAGAACATACATAGTTAAACTGATTTGTTATGTAAAGGACAATTTAAGAAATAAAATCAGACAGAAAATTCAAGAAATAAAAGATCACTTCAATAAAGAGATGGAGATTCAAAAAAAAATAGAATTCCTGAAAATGAAGCAATCAACAAACGAAATTAAAAATTCAGTGGAAAGCATCACCAGCAGATTAGACCACTTGGAAGACAGAGTTTCAGACAATGAAGGAAAAATCTATAGTTTTGAAAATAAAGTTGACCATGGAGGAAAGATGTTAAGAGAACATGAACAGAACTTGCAAGAAATATGGGGATAACATGAAAAGACAAGGATAGATGATGAAGGCTTGGAGATACAAAAGTAGTGTAGAAACTTTTCAATGAAACAATATTAAAAAAATTCCAAACCTTAATAATGAAATGAAAAATCAAATACAAGAGGCTTACAAGACTCCAAATATACAAAATTACAACAGACCCACACCCACCAAATCACATTGTTATGAAAATGCCTATAATAGAGAATGAGGATAGAATTTTAAAGGCTGCCAGAAAAAAATGTCAGGTTATGTTTAGAGGGAAACCAATCTGGATATCAACTGATTTCTTAATCCAGACCCTCAAAGCTAGTAGCTCCTAGAATAGTAGCTCTGAAAGAAAATGGATGGCAGCTAAAAATACTATACCCAGAAAAATTTAGCTTCAGATTGATTATGAAATAAACCTTCCATGATAAACAAAAGTTAAAAGAATTCAAAAGTATAAGCCAGGAGCAATGGTGTAAGTCTATAACCCTAGTGGCTCAGGAGGCTGAAGCAGAAGGATTATGAGTTCAAAGCCAACTTCAGCATCTTAGCGAGGCCCTAAGCAACTCAGTGATACCCTCTCATTAAATAGATACAAAACAAGGCAGGAATGTGAGTCAGTGGCTAAATGCCCTTGGGTACAAAAAGAATAAAGAAAAAAAGAATTTATGATTAGAAAGCCTGCAATATATATATATATATATATATATATATATATATAGATAGATAGATAGATAGATATAGATATATATATATATAACCTGAACTATAAAACATACTCAGCAAATTATTTCATGAAAAAGAAATAAAAACTAAAAGTTCACATAAGCAAAGGGAAGATCTATACTAGAGGAATAGTCAATCGAAGGAGAATCTATTTCAACCAGAAATAAATCAAAATGGTAAGGAATAAAAATCATATCTCAATAACAACATTGAATGTAAGTAGCTTAAACTCATCAATCAAAAGACATAGACTAGCACATTGGATTAAAAAAATAAGATCCAACTATATGCTGTCTCCAAGAGACTCACCTGAGAGGCAAAGGCATCCACAGACTGAAGGTAAAAGAATGGGAAAAAAAAAACATCATTCACATGAATTGCATAAATAGGCAGGGTTTTCTATCCTTATATCAGATAAAGTGGATTTCAAGTCAAACTTAATCAGAAGGAACCAAGAAGATCATTTCATACTGCTTAAGGGAATTATACATCAACAAGACATAACAATCATAATATTTATACCTCAAACAGTGGAGCTTCTACATATATCAAACAAACCTTTCTCTATTTCAAGAATTATATAGATCACAACACAATAATACTGAGTGACTTTAGCACATCTCTCTCACCACTGGATATATTCTCCAAACAAAAATTAAATAAAGACCCTATAAAACTAAAAAGCACCAACACAATTAATAATTTAGACTTAACAGACACATATACAATATTTTATCCATCAATAACTAAATATACTTTGTTCTCAGAAGCACATGAATTCTTCTCTAAAACAGTCTATATCTTATGCCACAAAGCAACTCTTATCAAATACAAAAAAATAGACATAATACCTTGCATTCTATCATATCATAATGGAATTAAATTAGAAATCAATGATAAAAAATAGAAGGTGCTCTAACACCTGGAAACGAAATAATATGCTATTGAATGACCAATAGTAGAAGATGAAATTAAAAAGTACTTCAAGGTAAATAAGAATAGCAACAAACATCAAAATCTCTGGGACACAATGAAGACAATGCTAAGAGAAAAGTTTATTGCATTGAGCTCATTCATTAAAAGAATAGAAAGTCACAAAATAAATAGCCTAACATTACATATCAAAGTCCTAAAAAAAAGAACAAATCAACACCAAAAGCAGTAGACAATAAATAACTAAAATTAGAGCTGAGATCAATGAAATTTAAACCAAAAAAAATTCCAAAATTCAACAAAACAAAAAGTTGGATCTTTGAAAAAATCAATAAAACTGATAAAACCTTAGCCAGTCTAATGAAGAGAAAGAGAGAGAAAACTCAATTTACTAAAATACATGATGAAAAAAGGAAATATCACAATCAAAACTACTGAAATACAGATGATAATCAGAAACTATTTTGAAAATTTATAAATATTCCAATAAAATAGAAGATATCAAAGACATTGTTAAATTTCTAGAGACATATGACCTACTAAACTGAATGAGAAGATCATACATGATTTAAACAGATCAATTTCACGCAATAAAATTGAAGATGCCAATAAAAGCCTACCAACTCAGAAAAGGTCAGGACAAGACAAATTCTCAGCTGGATTTTACCAGATGTTCCATGAAGAACTAACAACAATCCTCCTCAAATTATTCCATTAAATAGAAAAGGAGGGAATCCTTCCAAACTCATTAAATGAATGTTATTGAAGGATTAATGATAGAAGAAGAAATCAGGGATAAAATTAAAAAACACTTAGAGGTAAATAAGAATAGTGACATACTTCTCAAAATCTCTGGGACCCAATGAATACAATGCTGACACCAAAACCAGACAAAGACACATCAAGAAAAGAAAAACTTTAGGCCAATATCTCTTATGAACATAGATGTAAGAATTCTCAACAAAATACTGTCAAATCATATTCAAAAACATATTCTAAAAGTTAGGTCACCATGATCAAGTGGGGTTTATCCTAGGCATGCAAATTTGATTTAACCTAAAAAAATCAATAAATGTAATTCATCACATCGATAGACTTAAAGACAACAATCACATGATTATCTCAGTAGATTCAGAAAAAGCATTTGATGAAATACAGCATCCATTCATGGTGAAATACAGCATTCATTCATTCACTAGAAAAACTAGGGATAGTAGGAACATACTTCAAAATTGTAAAAACTATATATGCTAAATCCAAGGCCAACAGCATTCCAAATGGAGAAAAATTGGAAGCATTCACTATAAAAACTGGAACAAGATAGGGATATCCTCTTTCACCATTTCTATTCAACATTGTCCTTTTAAACTCTAGCCATAGCAATTAGAGTGAAGAAAGAAATCAATGGGATAAGAATAGGAAAAGAAGATCTCCAACTATCCTATTTGCTAACATCATAATTATATATTTAGAAGACCCAAACACTCCACCAGAAAACTTCTAGAACTCATAAATGAATTCCAGCAAAGTAGCAGGATATAAAGATAACATCCATAAATCATTGTGTTCCTATAGACTAATTATAAATCAACTGATAGATAAATTATGAAAACTTTTCCATTTATAATAGCCTCAAAAAATAAAATACTTGGGAATCAACCTAACAAAAGAGATGAAATATCTCTACAATGAAAACTGTAGAATACTAAAGAAAGAAATTTTTAAAAGACCATAGATAAAAGATCTCCCATGTTCTTGTATAGGCAGAATTAATATTGTCAAAATGTCCATACTACCAAAAGTGCTATACAGATTTAATGCAATTTCTATTAAAATTCCAATGATATTTTCATAGAAATAGAAAAAGCAGTCATGCAATTCATTTGGAAAAATAAGAGGCCCAGAATAGCCAAAGCAATCCTTAGTGAGAAAAGTAAAGCAGGAGGCATCACAATACTAGGTCTTAAATACAGAACTATTGTAACAAAAATGGCACAGTATTGGCATCAAAACAGACACGAAGACAAATTATAAAGAATAGAAGACACAGAGACAAACCCCCCAAAATACAGTTAGCTTATACTAGGCAAAGGTGCCATAAACATATATTGAGAAAAGAGGCTCGTCGACAAATGGTGCTGGGAAAACTGGAAATCCATATGTAATAAAATAAAATTATTGCCCTATCTTTCATCCTCCACAAAACTAAACTCAAAGTGGATTAAAGACCTAGACATTAGACCAGAGACCCTGCACCTATTGGAAGTAAATGTAGGCCCATATCTCCATCTTGTTGGCTCAGGAATCAACTTGCTCAAAAAGACTCCTAAAATGAGTAAGGTAAAATCAAGAATCAATAAATGTGATTACATCAAATAAAAAATCTTCATAGCACAGGGAAAAAGAACATGAAGAGAGTGTCCACTGAAAGGGAGAAAATCTTTGCCACATGTACCTCAGATAGAGCATTGATCTCCAGGATATACTCCTCAGGATATATAAAAAACTCAAAAAAACTTCACGCCAAAAATAACAAGTAACCCAATTAGTAAATGGGCAAAAGAATTGAATGCACACTTCACAGAAGAAGAAATATGAATGATCAACAAATGTATGAAAAAAATTTCAACATGTCTAGCAATTAGAGAAATGTAAATGAAAACTACACTGAGATTCCAGCTCAATCCAGTCAGAATGGCAATTATCAAGAAGTCAAGTAACAATAAATGTTAGCAAGGGTGTGGGGGGAAAATGTACACTCATACATCACTGGTGGGATTGCAAATCGGTGCATACACTATGGAAAGCAGTATCGAGATTCCTCAAGGAACGAGGATTGGAACCTCCATTTGACCCAGTTATCCCACTCCTCAGTATATACACAAAAGACTTAAAATCAGCATGTTATGGTGACACAGCCACATCACTTTATAACAGCTCAATTCACAAAAGCTAAGCTGTGGAACCAACCTAAGTCTCCTTCAAAAGATGAATGGAAAAATAAAATGTGGTATATATACACAATGGAATATTATTACTCAGCCACAGAGAAGAATGTAATTACAGCATTTGCCAGTAAATGGAAGAAACTGGAGACTATCAAGCTAGGTGAAATGAGCCAATACTCAAAAACCAAAGGCCCAGTGTTTTCTCTGATATGTGGATGCTAATACACAATAACAGTTGAGGGAGGGAAGAATAGAAATTCGTTGGACTAGAAAAAGACAATGAAGGGAATGGAGTGGGATTGTGAGTAGGAAAGTTAGTAGAATGAATTGGACGTAATGTTCATACATGAGTATATCACCAGTGTAACTCCACATCATGTTTAGCCACAAGAATAGAATTCTAATTAGAATAAGTTATACTCTGAGTAGGTATAATATGTCAAAATACACTCTACTGACATATATATATCTAAAAAGAACAAAAAAAATTTTAAAATAGTACACACAATATGATTCATTTGCATAAAATCATAAACATAATTTATAATGACCGAAAGTAGGTCATTATTTTCCTGGAGATTGCAGAGTGTGATCTAGGATGGGCAAGAAGGAAGGTTGGCTAAGGTACCAGCCAATTTTTTCAACTGACAGATATGTTAATCATCGTGATGGTTTTGATGGCTTTTGGATAATTATGGATGCCAAAATTTATCCCATTGTTTTCAAATATCTGTGGTTTATTATATGTTCATCACACTTCAACAAAACTGCTTTACAAAATGGAAACAGAGAGAGAACATGCCACCTAACGCTTTCCCCCCAAATTAACCCCTTCATACATTAGACAGATCACTAATCTCAAGGGTATATAAAGAACTCAAAAAGCTAAACATCAAAAAGACAAATAACTTAATCAATAAATGTGCCTAAGGACCTGAACAGACACTTCTCAGAAGAGGATATCCAATCAATTAACAAATATATGAAAAAATGTTCAACATCAATAGCAATTAGAGAAATGCAAGTCAAAACCACTCTAAGATTTCATCTCACTCCTGTCAGAATGGCAGCTATTATGAAGATGAACAACAATAAGTGTTGGTGAGGATGTGGGGGAAAAGGCACACTCATATATTGCTGGTGGGACTGCAAATGGGTGCAGTCAATATGGAAAGCAGTATGGAAATTCCTTGGCAAACTGGGAATGGAACCACCATTTGATCCAGAAATCCCTCTCCTTGGCCTATACCCAAAGGACTTAAAAACAGCATACTACAGGGACACAGCCACATCAATGTTTATAGCAGCACAATTCACAATAACTAAACTATGGAACCAACCTAGATGCCCTTCAGTAAATGAATGGATAAAAAAAATGTGGCATATATACACAATGAAATATTACTCAGCAATAAAAGAGAATAAAATCATGGCATTTGCAGGTAAATGGATGAAGTTGGAGAAGAGAATGCTAAGTGAAGTTAGTCAATCCCAATAAAACAAATGGCAAATGTTTTCTTTGATATAAGGAGACTGGTTCATAGTGGGGTAGGGAGAGGGAGCATGGGAGGAACAGATGAACTCTAGATAGGGCAGATGGGTGGGAGGGGAAGGGAGGGGTGGGGAATTAGAAATGATGGTGGAATGTGATGTATATCATTATCCAAAGTGCATGTATGAAGACATTAATTGGTATGAATATACTTTATATACAACCAGAGATATGAAAATGTGCTCTATATGTATAATATGAATTATAATGAATTCCACTGTCATATATAAAAAATAATCAATAAAAGA
This sequence comes from Ictidomys tridecemlineatus, assembly GCF_052094955.1. Lineage (NCBI taxonomy): Eukaryota > Metazoa > Chordata > Mammalia > Rodentia > Sciuridae > Ictidomys > Ictidomys tridecemlineatus. Next base: position 137,685,397 of record NC_135479.1, on the reverse strand, counting down.
AGATTTAAAAAAAAAAGACATCCACTTCAACAGATGGTGCTGGGAAAACTGGATGCTCCCACCTAGAAAAACGAAACTAGATCCCTATGTCTCATCCTATACAAAAATCAACTCAAAATGGATCAAAGATATTAACATAAGACCACAAACTTTGAAACTACTACAAAAATATAGAGGAAATACTTCAAAATATTGGCACAGGCAATAATTTCCTGGATAGAATTCTAATAACTCAGGAAACAAATGTAAGAATTCACAAATGGGATTATATCAAATTATAATCTTCAGTGCAACAAAGGAAACAATCAGCAGAGTAAAGACACAGCCTACGGAACAGGAAAAATGTTTTTTAGCTACTCATCTGGTGAGAGTTAATATCCAGAATATACAAAGAGCTCAAAAAACATGATATTGAAATAATAGGTTATCTAACCAATAAATGGGCAAATAATTTGAACAGGTATATGTTAAAAGAAGAAGTACAAATAACCAATAAGTAATATGAAAAAAATGTTTAATATCTTCAGGCATTAGCAAAATGCCAGTCAAAACTATATTGACCCTGCATTCTACCAGATCACAATGGAATAAAATTAGAAATCAATGAAAAAATAAAAAATACAAGCTACTATAACAAATGGAGACTAAATAATATACTATTAAATTATGAATGGATGGTAGAAGAAATCAAGGATGAAATTTAAAAATTCTTAGAGGTAAATGAAAACACTGATACAACATATCAAAATCTTTTGGACACTATGAAGGCAGTAGTAAGAAGTTTATTGCATTGAGCGCATTCATTAAAAGAATAGAAAGTCAACAAATAAATGACACTTCATCTCAAAGCCCTAGAAAAAGAAGAACAAATAAACACCAAAAGTAGTATAAGACAGGAAATAATTAAAATCAGAGCTGAAGTCAAGGAAATTGAAACAAAAGAAACAATTGAAAAAATTGACAAAACAAAAAGTAGGTTCTTTGAAAAACTAAATTAAATAGATAAGCCCCTGGCCATGCTAACAAAGAGAAAAAGAGAAAACTGAGATTATTAAAATACAAGATGAAGAAGGAAATATCACAACAGAAACATCTGAAATACATAAAATAATTAGAAACTATTTTTAAAATTTATATTCCAATAAAATAGAAAATATCAAAGACATCAATAAATTTCTAGAGACATATGACCTACTCAAACTGCATGGAAGGTCATATACAATTTAAACAGATCAAGTAATGAAGTAGGAAACACCATCAAAGGCCTACCAACCAAGAAAAGCCCAGGACCAGATGGATTCCCAGTTCTACAAGACTTTCAAAGAAGAATTAACACCAATACTCCTCAAAGTATTCCATGAAATAGAAGAGGAGGAAACCCTTCCAAACTTGTCTATGAGGCTAATATCACTCTGATACCAAAATCAGACAAAGCCACATCAAGGAAAGTAAACTTCAGACCAATATCCCTGATAAACATAAATGCAAAAATTCTCAATAAAATTCTGGCAAATTTAAAAGATAGTGCACTACGATCAAGTGGGGTTCATCATACCAAAATCAATAAACATAATTCATCATATTAATAGACTTAAAAACAAGAATCATATGATCATATCAATAGATGCAGAAAAAGCATTTGACAAAAATACAACACACCTTCATGTTAAAAACATGAAAAACTTCATGTTCAAAACACAGAAAAACTAGGGATAGTTGGAACATACCTCTGTAAAAGCTATATAGCTAAACCAAGGCCAGCATCATTCTAAATGGAGAAAAATTGAAAGCATTCCCTCTAAAAACTGGAACAAGACAAGTATGTCTTCTTTCACCCCTTCGATTCAACATCATCCTTGAAACTCTAGCCAGAACAATTGGACAAAAGAAAGAAATTAAAGGGATACAAATAGGTAAAGAAGAACACAAACTATCACTATTTGCTGATGACATGATTCTATATCTAGAAGATCCAAAAAATTCCACCATAAAACTTCTAGAACTAATTAATATATGAATTCAGCAAAGTAGCAGGATATAAAATCAACACCCATAAATCAAACACATTCCTAAACATCAGGGAAGAATCTACTGAAAGGGAAATTAGGAAAAGGCACACTCATACATTGCTGGTGGAACTGCAAATTGGTGCAATCACTATGGAAAGCAGTATGTAGATTCCTCAAAAAACTGGAATGGAACCACCATTTTACCCAGCTATTTCACTCCTCAGTTTATACCTAAAGGACTTAAAATCAGCATACTACAGTAATACAGCCATGTCAGTATTTATAGCAGCTCAATTCACAATAGGTAAACTATGGAACCAACCTAGGTGTCCTTCAATAGATGAATAGATAAAGAAAATGTGGTATATGCACTCAATGAAATATTACTCAGCTTTAAAGAAGAGTGAAATTATGGCATTTGCCAGTAAAATGGATGGTGTTTGAGAATGGATGGAGTTTGCTAAGCAAAATAAGCCAATCCCCAAAAACTAAAGGCCAAATGTTTTCTCTAATATGCGGATGCTAGTTCACAATAAGGCAGGGGGCACTAAAGAAGAATAAACATTACTTAGATTAAGTAGAGGAAAATGATGGGAGGGGAGGGGAGGGGATGTGGGAATAGGAAAGAGAGTAGAATGAAACAGACATTAATACTTTATGTATGTATGTGACTACATGACCAATATGATTCTGCAACATGCACACTCAAAAAAAGGAGAAATTATATCCCATCTATGTATGATATATCAAAGTGCATAAATGCATTCTGCTGTCATGTATAACTATTTAAAATAAGTTTAAAAATTAATTTTCAAAACTACATTGAGATTCTGTCTCATCTCAGTCAGAATGGCCATTATCCATTAAAAAAAAAAAGCAGAAAATAAATGCTGACAAGGATGTGGAGTAAAGGAACCTTTATATGCTGTTTGTGGGAATGTAAACTAACACAGTTACTATGTAAAACAGTACAGATAATAGATATTCCTCAAAAAGTGAAAATAGAATTGTCATGTGATCCAGCTAGACCACTCCTGAGCACAAGAGACACATGCACAGCCTTGTTCATGGCAGCACTGTCATGAACTAGATATGAAATCAGCCTTGGAACCTTTCAAGAGATGAATAGGAAATAAAATTTGGCATATATATACAAAGGAGTATTATGCAGCCATCCTGAAGAAGGAAATTATGACATTTGTGGCAAATGGATGGAACTGGAGGTCATGATGTTAAATGAAATAAACCAGAATGAGAAAGGCAAGCATCACATGTTTTCTCTCGTATATGGAAACTAAATAATTAATAATATAATAATTATAATTATAATAAATAAAAATAAAAGACTTGAACCTGAAATTAGAAAAATGACTGCATTAGGGAGGGATGACTGGAAGGATAAGTGGGGAGGGAGGGGAGAACCATCAAACATAGGAAGGAGGGCCTACATGATCAAAACATGACCATTGCCTGTATGGAACTGTCTCAGGGAAACCAATCAATTTGCACAATTATTATGTATAATTTGTACAATGAATATATGTTAATAATTATAATTTTAAGAGCCAAATTCCTGTTTTACATCCATTACTTAGTCCTTCTTAGGAGACTAGGAGCTAGGTTCTTCAGGGCATACCTGACTTCATTTCAACTTTGATCTCCATGAACCTTAGCAAAATGTCTCACAGATATGACAGGTACCAAATAAACACATCTGAAAGGAATGGAGAATGAATTAAAAAGTTAATTGAGCAATTATCCAGGGTGACAGTTTTCACACTGTTGTGGATGTAGAACTCTGCAGTTGCTAACCTCCTTCTCCCCAGGATAACCTTTCTCTTTTGACAATTCAATATATTTCACCCCAGATAATCAAGTGACAAATCACTGAAGTTCTATGAATATGATGGGTGTAATTCAAAAATAATCTAAGAGGCTTTCTTTGTTTCTCTTCAAATAGAGCAGTGCGGTAGACTCTTAGATGTCTTTTCTGCAGCATTAAAATTTGGAATTGTAGCTTAAAACCCACTAGATTCTGTTGACAACTGGCAACATTTAGGAATCTGAGTGGAAATGGAAAGGTATCTGTAAAGAAGAGAGAAGCTCGGGGCTGGGGATGTGGCTCAAGCGGTAGCGAGCTCACCTGGCATGCGTGCAACCCGGGTTCGATCCTCAGCACCACATACAAACAGGGATGTTGTGTCCGCCGAGAACTAAGAAAAATAAATAAATATTAAAATTCTCTCTCTCTCTCTCTCTCTCTCTCTCTCTCTCTCTCTCTCTCTTTGTCCCCCTCTCTCTCTCACTCTCTCTTAAAAGAAAAAAAAATGAGAGAAGCTCTAGACGGAGATGGGATCCTGGTGTTCTAATCCAGAATCTGCAATTTCCTGACTCCCTGAACCTGGGAAAATCACCTCATAAGTCTTGGGCTTAGTTTTCCAGTTTTAAAGCAAAGGATAAGGCAAAATTCTTTGTGAGGCTTTCTGTGATTTTGTGATTCCAAGAAGGATCTATTTAGACTGGACCAGGGTCTTTTTTTTTTTTTTTTAAAGAGAGAGAGAGAGAGAGAGAGAGACAGGGGGGGGGGAGTCTTAATGTGTTCTGGGGAGGGGACACAACAAGTGAGACTAATGACAGATTAAATGCAGCAGAAGGGGGTTAAATTTGAAGAGTATGTCTGATCTTAGAAAAATTGAGGATATGGAGGGGACATATTCAGGGACATTAATTGCTAAATTGTGTCTTTGGAGTATGAATCTCATATCACGTTACAGATTTTCCAGGGAACATAGTATCTTCACTTTCTGTCTTTCACTTTTTGTGATGAAGGAAGCACCGTAGCTTTGTTCTGAAGGAAGAACAAGCCATTTATTCGACTACTTTTCTGTGCCTGTTTTATATCCAGGGACACCAGGCAAAGATTATGCATAATCTATGTTCAATCACTGTCACAGAGGAGCAGAATTGCATTTTCTGCCCCTGTTCCTGCTTGGCAAGAGTCCTTTTTTGTACTGATGCCTAATGGGATACCATTTCCAGAAGAGTGATTGACAGCCAGGTGCAGGTGTGATTAAGCCAATGCCACTGTGGGCCACCCCACCCCCATCAAGAAAGAGGCAAAGCACACATTTTCTGTGAGAACACTGTAGCTTTCTTTGGCCTTGCAGCTCATGACATAAACAGGCTGGAGTTAAAAATAAATGATAATAAGCTGCGTAGATGCTGAGTAAACTGGACTCCTTCATGAAAATAGGGGAAATAAATGAATTACTGTCAGGACTCAGGGTCAAAACTTAATTGTAAGAAATGAAAGCACAATGGTCACTTTAAGACTGCTTTACTAATGGTATCTTTTCCATGCTGTGCTTATTTAGCTAAATAAATGTGATGTGTGTGTAATTCCATTATATCTTAATCTCTTGCTCCTGCTTTAAAGATTCTCTCTGGGGAAAAATAACCCATTTCTGAAAGTCTTGAAAAATACTGTTTCCTGAAAACTTCTAAAGAAGGGACAAAGAAGAATCCAATATAGTTTAATACAAGATAAAGCAAAACTTTCTAAAATCTTTATCCATCTATCCCACCCACATTCCACTTGCATTCCTCCCAAAGGGAGACAACCCACGGTACCATCTAGTTTCCAAATCATCTCCAACACCAGGGTCTCTTGGTGATAAGTGGTTCTTTCCATCTAGCCTGTATATCGCGCCTTGCAGTTTGGCAATACAGTTGTCCCTTGGTATCTGGGGGAGATTGATCCCAGAACCCTCTTGCATCCCTAAATCCTTGGATGTTCAAATTCCTTATAATAAAATCATGTACTATTTTCATATCACCTACACGCGTGCTCCTGCAGACTTCAAATCATCTCTAGTTTACTTACAACACCTAGTACATCATAAATGCTAAGTAAATAGTTGTTATACTACGTTGTTTAGGGAATAATGACGAGAAAAAAATCTGCACGTGTTCTGTACAGATGTGATTTTTTTTAGATATATTTTTGATCCTTGGGTGGTCAGGTCTGCAGATGTAGAACCTATGGATATAGATGGCCAAACTGCAGAGAGAAGAAAGACAAGTCTCTTTCCTCACATCTTCTACCCAACCATAGAGAGAGAGAGACAAGGACAGAATATCCCAGGACAAGCTTCTTTTTCAGGACAAGGAATTAAGGGACTCTCTGGTCCATGACAAGGATGGGTCTTTGAAAGAACTCTGGTTCTGTAGTGGGGGGAAATTTATTTTTTATTAATACATATTAATTACACTGATAATGGACTTCATCATGGCATATTCATAATGCATAAAACATTTTTTTGATCATTTCTACTTCCTGTTACCCCTCTTCCCTTCCCTCTACTCTCTCCCTGATCCCCTTCCTCTTCTCTAGCACTCACCCTTCTACTTTCATCTCATTTCCCCTATATTTCACACAGGAAAGACAGGATGTAATATCTGTCTTTCTGAGTCTGACATATTTCACTTAACTTGATGATCAGTGGAGGAAAATCTTGATAACCCATGGACTTGTTTTCTGGAGGGGAGCCCCTGGTCTATTGTTTTGGTCCTTAGCTCTGCCATCTGGGATGCTGGAGGCTCAAAGTTAGTCAGTCAGGACGTTTTAAGATTAGACTTGTAGTTTCTCTTAGCAATACATTTTGTTCAAAAACATAGATCTGTTTACAGTCTGCTAATTCCATGTGCTAGTTACCAAACCCAAAGTGCCTTGGCAGGCATAGCATTCAAGGCTGCTATTATTTCTGTGCTGCTGAACTCTCTCAATGTACTGTACTGAATCATATCTAGAACAGTCGACTTGGATAAGAAGGCAACATCTTTAATTTGATCTATGCTACGAGAATGATTTTCTTCATTAAATTGGCAAATCCTGTTGTGTGTGATGGTGCATACCTGTAATCCCAGTGGCTTGGGAGGCTGAGGAAGGAAGATTGCAAGTTCAAAGCCAGCCTCAGCAACTTAGTGAGGCCCTAAGCAACTTATCGAGAATTTGTCTCAAATAAAAAGGGCTGGAGAAGTGGCTCAGTGGTTAAGCACCCCTGGATTCAATCCCTGGTAAAAATAAAATGAAATCAAATCAAATAAACTGGCAAGTCCTTATGGACCTTTTTTTCTTAAAGCCTTTGTATTTCTTCTACACAGAGTCCAGAGTTAGTTGGCTTTTCAAATCCAGATTTCTACACTTCTATCACCTTTTGTTTCTACTTTCAAACCAGTCAATCCTTGCATGTACTTATTTCTTCTTTATGAATCTTGCTAAATGCACTAACACACACAATGCACACAGAAATACAGTGGCTTTTTCGTACTGATTCCCCTGTAATTATAGATTTAGAAGACACTTGTTCGGCCCCACTCCCAGCCAGTTACTGAAGGTGACAATATTACCAGATGTTTTGCCACTGTTTAACATCAGTTGTCATCTTTCCAGCATCTGTATGTGTGTTTCTTCCCCAGTAGATGCTTGGTCACTAAGCAAAATACACATAGTTTAAGTTTTTGTTGCAGAAAGCTATACTCTGAATTTGGTTTCTTGTTTGTTTTGGGGGAACAAAACAGTCATGCCAACAAAAAGATTATTCTATAGCAACACAGAGAGAAAGAGAACACTATTATTGGGTATTAACAGATTGATGTGTATGTACGGAAGAGGGAAAGTGACTACAAAGTACAAACAGAATCTCATGTAAATTTATAAAGTATTAGAAAGAACAATTAAGCCAGGCATGATAGTGCACACCTGTAATCCCAGCCAATGGGGAAACTGGGAAGATTGAAAGTTTGAGGCCAGCCTCAGCAACTTAGCAAGTCCCTGAGTAACTTAGTGAGACCATGTCTCAAAATAAAAAATAAAAAGGGCTGGGGATATAGCTCAGTGGTTAAGTGCCAGTGGGTTCAATCCCCAGGAACAAACATACACACAAAGAAAGAAAGAAAGAAAGAAAGAAAGAAAGAAAGAAAGAAAGAAAGAAAGAAAGAAGAAGGAAGGAAGGAAGGAAGGAAGGAAGGAAGGAAGGAAGGAAGGAAGGAAGGAAAGAAAGAGAGAGAAAAGAAAGAAAGAAAACTTCCCTGATCTTCTCAAGAGTATCCATTCATCCCTGAGAGGCTTCTGAGTAGGTTCCAGAGGTTCAGTTTTACAAAAATAAAGATTATATGACTCATGAGATATCTCTATATTATAAAAACTAGATACTGTGCTAAATCCTCAGAGGCATTTATCTGTATCCCAAAATTAGAGTAAATGCTCAGATTTATTGTGGCTCCAAGGAAAAAAAGAGGTGGTGGCAGGGTTGTTTGGGGGGAGGGGGGAAGGTGTCTCTTTGCCCCTTATACATTGAGAAAATCAATTTCATATACCCTTATGTTAGTTGATTAAGTAAAGTTTCCCACACTATAAATGTTTGTTTCTTGTTGATCTAATATTTCCAAGTAAATGTTCCTGGTTGACAGATCAGCTCTCCTCCACGCAGTCATTCAGGCACCCATGCTGATAATGCATCCATCATCTTCAGTCTGTGATTTACAAGATCATCCTGGTGGTTGCCGTCGCAGGGAGTTTACATACTGGGGAAAGAGCATGCAGGAGGGACTTCTTTTTCTTAAAAGCCTTTGCTTGGAAATGGTATCCATCACTGGAAAATGTAGTCTAACTAATCAGGGAAATTAATTGCCAGAGGAAAATAATTAGGTAAACAGCTAGCTTATGTAGAAGAAATTAGACAAAGCAATATAAAAGCAAGATCACAGGACCTATAGATAAGACAGTTAAAATGGAGTGCTTTTTAAAAGGGTTCACTTTTCCAATTGCTGGAGCAGCCTCCCAACCACTTGGTTTACTTCTTCTAGAACTACAGTCTGGCAACAATCTGCTAAGACTATGAAACTGCCTCTTTTGCTCTGAGTTTCACTTGCTCACTTAGAAATCAGTCTCACTATGGGAAACATCGATGCTGAGGTAATCACCCAATATTGCCCTTGACCCTGCAGTTCAAAATGGGTCTGCTCTGAGTTCCCTGGCCCTTATATTCCCCAAGTCAGGCTTCCCTCTACTTCAGTTTCCAGCCTTAGAACATAGTCACACACAAAATTTTTGTCAGCTGTTTTAGACTTGAAAATGCCTGTTGTTTATCTCCAGGCATTCATTGAATTCTAGTGCAAGAGAATTGAGTTTAGGGACCCTGTTTGTCTTGGTATCTTGCAGAAAATACTCATTCACAGCTACTAAAGTACTCTTGTTTGGCAACGTGAGTGCTCCAGCCAGTTTCTGTAACTTCCTTCATTCTCACTTGTATTAACCATGTCTCTTTATTTTCTGTATTTTGATTCTTTGATATCTGGATACTGGCTGACTCTGGAAGAACCACAGCTCTCACTGTTAATCACTTTCCACAGATCATAAATGACTGGCCTGGAAGCATCCCTCTGAAATACAAATCAACCAACCCAGCACCCATATACCCTACCCTCATACTCTAGACCACCACCCCTTGCCCTGATCACTCCAGGGCCAGTGTACTAATCCAGGTTCTCCAAAAACAGAACCTACAAGATGCATGTGTATATAGAGAGATTTAGTTTTGTTTGTTGTCTACCTTTTTTTTTTTTCCTTCTTGGTACTGAGGATTGAACCCAAGGGTGCTTAACCACTGAGTCACATCCCCATCACCATTTTTTTTTTTTACATTTTTTCTAGAGACAAGCTCTCACTAAGTTGTTTAGGGTCTCACTAAGTTACTGAGGCTGGCTTTTAACTCATGATCCTCCCAAGCCACTAGGATTACAGGTGTGCACCACAGCACCCAGGTACATTTTTCAAGCAACTGTCTCCAACCCCACATTTAGAGATTGATAGATTGATTCTGGCTCCAAATCAGTGATACATTTGGACTTCCACGTCTATCATATTAAAGTCAGTCTTCTGACTGAATATTATGCCTCTTCATTCTTTCTTTCACAAGAAGATGCTTCTTCAGCCCAACAATTCCAACTTGGTTCTGCCCTTGGAGGTTCTGGAGAAATTAGATTATTAGATAAATTTTATTTAATAATCTCTGACCTCTCTCTCTTTTTTCTGTGTTCTGATGATCCATTTACTCATCCATTCACTCATCCATTCATCCATACTTCCACCCACCCATCTATCCATACTTCCATCCATCCATCAATCCATCCATTTGTTCACCCATCCACACTTCCACCCATCCTTACATCCACACAGATTCACTCATTCATAAAAAATTTTAAGAATTTACCATATGCTAAGGCTATCTCAGACTCCTGGAATGAAACAGGTCCTCATTTTCATTGAGTCTACAATACAATGGTACAGAACAAATTTAAAAAAATAAAAATTTCATAAAAATTGGCGCATGCTATAAAGAGGAGTATGGCCAGCATGTTGTGGTGCGTGGGCTCTCTCTCATCCAACTAGGAGGTCCCTGGAACAGGGTAGAGGAGAGTGTGGCTGCCGAGTTGCTAATCAAGACCTCCGGAGACCAAGCAGGAAGCAGGTCTGATTTTATTGTAGTTACCATGTATATATACTTGGGCAGTAGCTAAGCAGATTACAGGCAGCCACTGATGCAATTTCTGGCCAGCTGCCCTTGCAGCAGCCAATTGAGGAGTGGGCCATGGAGCAAGTGCAGGGACTGCAACACATGGTCTCACGCCCAGGGCTGTACTTTACGGGGTAAGCAGTGCCTAGCACGAGGGGAGTGGTTTGCCACTCAGACGCCCTTAACATATGCCATGTATGCAGTACTCCATACATTTGTCCCCACATTGTGGGAGCAGATGTGCCTTCATCTCCAACACCTGTATCTTCTTCTCACAACACACTCTCCTCTCCAGATACTGCTGCTAGCATCATCTCTGATGTGCCTCCTCCAAGTTTCCCGTTTTTTCTCTCTTCTCCTTGCATATGAGATGAAGCCCCATGGGACAGATGAAACTATGTCAGGCATTCAATGGAAAGAGATTTAAACAAGATTTTGAACGGCTGAACTGAGTGTGGAAAATTTGTGTTGGGATAACAAGTTGTCTGTGTACACATACTATCTATTGAAGAGAGCAGATGAAGCAAAATGCCTGCTGTAATTGCTCTCTTTGGGGAATAATATGGGAGATAGGACAAAGTGATATTACTACTCTATTGGCCCAGCACCATGAATTTGAAAATGTTTGTGTGAAAATACTAAAAAGGGACACATGTTATACTCCCACACACATAAAAAAAGAGACTTGGTCCAAAGTGCTGGAAACAGCAATAAAAAGCAAATACATTTGCCTGTATAACCAGAGCCATAGAAAATCAATGCTCAGAATGTGGCAGACCCTGACCAAACCCAGGAGAGTCAAAGCCTTTCACGTTGGGGTGCCCAAGTACTTTTGAGGCTGTATCATTGCCCATTATTGATGTGGAGGCAGCTGTCCAGGAAGGTGGGTCAGTTTCTTTAATGAATGGGTTTATTTATTTATTTATTTATTCATTCATTCATTCATTCATTCATTCGAAAAATACATATGAAGTGCCTACCGCATGGCAGATCTCTGCTAGAAGGAGATACAACTACGAACCTGAACGACATGATCCATGCCCTCATGAAGCTACTCAGCTCACGGGTAGCTACTAAGACCAACACTGGAAGCAAGCAACAGTAGAAGGCCACAGAAAGTGATTGTGATACTTCTAACAGTTAACTGGGATGTGCCACGTACCAAGTGCTTGACTTGTATTCATCTCATACCCATTACCAACTTAAGGTGAAGGTTATTTCTCGTTTTATATGGGAAACTGAAATTCAGAGTAATTAAACAGCTTGCCCAGATCATGAAATCACGAAGTGGCAGTCTTTGCCAAAGTCTCTGGGCTTAGCAATTATGCTCTTGAAGTTTCCATAATGAGAAAGCTGAAACCAATCACCCAGCAAAAAAGAAAACACATTTCTGTCTCACTTTTTAGGAATGACCATCATGTGGGTAAGAGCTGGAAGGAATGGTGGGTAGGATCCACCTAAGTCCCATGACGGCGGAGCCAGGATAATATAAACAAATGGGTATCAGGCCTCTGAGTCTTTCTCATGGATTCTTTTTTTTTTCAGAGTAGAAATTAGAAATTTATTAAAGGACAGAAGAAAAGACTTCTCCCGGAGGAAGAAGGGGACCCAGAAGGTGGAATCCGTGGAAGTGCAGTTGTTTCCCCTTTTTATAGTTTTGGTGATGGAATGTAGGTTGGAAGGCCCGAGGGGTGGGACACAGGTGGGCCAAAGAAGTAGTCTGAGCAGGAAGGACTTCATTATCACTTCTTTGTGATGGGCTATCTTCAAATATGCTGGGGCTATTCAATAATACTTCTTTAAGGTGGACTTTGGCCTCTTCAGGACTTCATTAACATTCCATGAGTTGTCCTGTGTTTTCCCTGAGTCATTCCCAGCATGGCCTCCATTTTAGATTTCACTCGGTATTAGACCCAATTTACCTAACTACACTGACTACCTAACTTTAAATCTGGCTTCATTCCCCCCTCTAATTTGGGAACTCCTTACTGCTGTAAGAAAAGGGGGCGAAGAATATCTTTCTGGCTTCTTCAGGCTGACAAAAGGGGCGATGTTGGGGCAAGCAGTTTGGAGTCCCCTTTTAAAATCGGGTCTATCGAGTGGTCCATGATAGGCTGGAGGGCCATTTGAGTGATGGGTGGTCTATAAGAGAAACAAGAATTCAATAGTACTGGAACCATATTGATGCAGCAATAAATGCCATAGCACAGGAATATGCCAATGAGTATGATGGCAAAGACAAAGACTAACAATGTTTTTCACCAGGAAGTACCAAGAACCAGAAGCTAAGATATTGTTTCCATGACAAAGTTGCTGAGGACATGGCTTCTATCCCAGCATGTAAATCTTTAAGGATATTTGTCACATTGCCAGAAATGTCAAGGATGTAAACACAACATTTAACTTTTAGGGTTACAGTTGTCCTTTTCCTTAAGATAAGGTTTAATAATTTAATGTCATCTGATCTTGCAAAATCCTTTTATTAGTATGACCTCTGTGTCTAATAGAGAAATCTTTAATTCTGTTACTTAGGGCTGGATAACCATACTAGCAAACACCAAGCCTATCTGTGTAGGTTAGGAATATCTGTGGGCCTTAAACTAAAAACTACTCTGGCAGTTCCTTTTGTCCAGTACTCTTAGTATAAGGCTGTTGAAGTTTATTTGCTAGATGTTTAAGATTAAGTTTTAAAATTAAAGTTAAATTAAAGGGGCCAAGAAAACCAATATTTGGCTCTTGCCCTCTGAGTCAGTCTGAATCAGGGGATAGGGGACTTCTCCAAAGAGCTCTGCAACTCTAGGCCACATAACCTCCTGATCAGGGAGATTAATGACATCAGTGGGGGACAGAAGGCCAATCAGTGTATTTGATTTAAAGAGGAGGGTCATCAAAAAGGGAGACATCCCTGATGCTTCCAAGGGAAGCCACATGGTCAAGAAAGGCCTGGACCCATCCTAGCGCAAATGGCACTAGCAGAACTGAGAAGCTGCTGTGAAGTTCCCGAGGACTCCCAGGGTAATTCAGCTGACTGTTAACAATAGATAGAAACAAAAGTCAGTTTGACTTGCTTCATCTTAAACACTTAGCAAAGACAGTCAAAGCCAAAACACAGCTATTCCTGGACATTTTAAATGATAATAATAGTTAAATGTAACCTCCAACAATAAGTAAACTGGAGGCTGCAAAAGAGATTCTCATGGATTCTTTTGAGAACCATTTGCCCAGACCTACCTTATGTCCCATCTTCTGGCTTCAGACTTCAAGTCATCATGTCCCCTCCCCCCACAAGCCTAGCCCTCCTGCGGTACCTCCCATTGAGAGCCCTGCTTCTGGTCTAGACCACCATGTACTACCGATCTCCACAGCTTTAGGCAAGCACATTGACTAAGAGATCACAACCCCAGAAGCTATTCCTGGTACCTCTCCAGGTTCAATGGGCCCCAGGCAGGACGGCACACAGAGTGTTACTATGGTGTTGATATATAATGCTCACACAGATAGAAATAATAAGGGTGCATTTCAGGCTCCAGAGAAAGCTGTAGCATTGGTCTTTGATTCTTCCCTTCTGCTACAATCTAAACCAACAATGCATTGGAAAATAACATAGAGTTGTATCAGGAAATCCTTTTTCACTTTGTGCTTAGCTGGGCTTGGAGAAGTAGCATAGCAACTGGATTTTTCTTTCTCTGCCTTTGTTAGCAACTGAAACCAGAATGACTCACCCGTCCCCCATCCTACCCCTCTGGTTTCATTTAGGGATTCAGAAACCTTTTGTTCTGGTTCTCTGCAAAATCCCATTGTGTCTTTGGGGAAAATGTCTCTCCCCTGCCTTATAATCTTCTGTTATCAGTAGGAAGCTAAGTCAAAATAAAGTTGCAGGAGAAAAGCCTTCACCTTTGTCCCTTGGCAAGAACCAAACTGTGGTGTTTTGACAGATGACAAATTGATTGTGATTAGGGGAATTATTTAAGTCTTGAAGGCCAAACTTGAAGAGTAAGAACTTTTTTTCTGTTTACAGGTGTAAAGCTAAATCGAAACTATGAGTTGCTTGACAGCCAAATTTCCCATTGTTTTTCAGAACATTTCTCTCCTTCTTCCAGCCAGAGAGGCAATGCTTTATAGAAGTGACATTCTTCCCACTTGTAATCAGTGTAGCATTTTTCAACAAGATTTGTAGAATGTAAGAGCTAAAAGGAAACTCTAAAATATCCAGTCCAAAGAACTCATTTTCCCGTTTGAGAAACAGGTCCAGAGAGAGGAGCTGCTTGGCAGAGTTTCTCTGAAGAGCTAAATTGTGCCCAGGTTTTGCATCTCAGTCAGACTTCCTCCTGTGTGCTGCATCTCTCCTCTTTCTCTGTAATTCTCAGACATGTGACAGCAAGGAAATCTCCCCAATCAGCTGTACCCTGAGCTGTATGTGAGTGTGTTAGAGAAGGAGGATTGCTCAGTAAGAAACACTTAAAATCATTTAATTATTCATAGTAAAGAAGAGATTCAGCAGCTGCAAGTGAAGTCATGTCATTCTCACGTCCTCTATGACACTTCATTTATCAAACAGTGCCATAAGATGAGAACTCCACAGAATGAAAAATGCTGACTTTATCTTATGGTGTCTCAAAAATGCATTTTTCCTTTTGAGAAACAATGTCAAAATGAAATACAATGTTTTAATAATGTAAAATTGCACTTCTCCTTCTAAAAATTCTCCCATTCTCACAACGCATAAAATGTTTAACGGGCCCAACCACGAATATCATTGAGGATCTATGTATATGTAAACATAAATCTCCACACACTTCTGAAGAATTTCCTGGAATCATTTGGAATGGGGGCTATTCAAAAGAGGTGGGAGATGCTAAGTTTACTTTTCATCTAAAAATTAATTTTAGAGATAGTTGTCACCACACTGTGTTCTGAGTAGGCGTATAAACTTTTTACAGAATCAATAAATAGCAAAGAACACAGAGAACCATTTCCCAAAAAGTGGTCCATTGTCTGTTATTCCTACAAGAAACAGTTGTAAAGGTGGATTCTGCTAGTGATGATGAACACTTTTCATGTATTTGTTGATTGACTGTACATTATCTTCTCAGAAGTATCTCTTCAGGTCCTTGGCCTATTCATTGATTGGGTTATTTCATTGGTTGTTTGGTTTTTTTTGTTTTGTTTTGTTTGTTTGTTTGTTTTTTGGTGTTTAGCTTTTTGAGTTCTTTATATACCCTAGAGATTAGTGCTCTATTTGATGTATGAGGGGTAAAGATTTGCTCCCAAGATATAGGCTCTCTATTCACCTCACAGATTGTTTCTTTTGCTAGAAGAAACTTTTTAGTTTGAGTCCATCCCATTTATTGATTCTTGATTTTAATTCTTGGGCAACAGGAGTCTTATTAAGGAAGTTGGGGCCTAATCCCACATGATGGAGATTAGGGCCTACTTTTTCATCTATTAGATGCAGGGTCTCTAGTTGTATTCCTACATCCTTGATCCATTTTGAGTTGAGTTTTGTGCATGGTGAGAGACAGGGGTTTAATTTTATTTTGTTGCATATGGATTTCCAGTTTTCCTAGCACCATTTGTTGAAGAGACTATCTTTTCTCCAGTGCATGTTTTTGGCATCTTTGTCTAATATAAGATAATTGAAGTTCTGTGGATTAATCTCTGTGTCCTCTATTCTGTACCATTGGTCTACCAGTTTGTTTTGGTGCCAATACCATGCTGTTTTTGTTGCTATTGCTCTGTAGTGTAGTTTAAGGTCTGGTATAGTGATGCCACCTTCTTCACTCTTCCTGCTAAAGATTGCTTTAGCTATTCTGGGTCTCTTATTTTTCCAGATGAGTTTCATGACTGCTTTTTCTATGTCTATGAGGAATTTCATTGGAATTTTGGTTGGAATTGCATTAAATCTTTATAGTACTTTTGGAAGTATGTTCATTTTGATAATATTAATTCTGCCTATCCAAGAGCAAGGTAGATCTTTCCATCTTCTAAGGTCTTCTTTGATTTCTTTCTTTAGGGTTCTGTAATTTTCATTATATAGATCTTTCACCTCTTTCATTAAGTTGATTCCCAAGTTTTGTTTGTTTGTTTGTTTGTTTGAGGCTATTGAAAATGGAGTATTTTTTCTCTTTTCCCTTTCTGAGGATTTGTCATGGATATACAGAAATGCCTTTGCAAATCAAAACCACTCTAAGATTTCATCTCACTCCAGTCAGAATGGCACCTATTAGGCATACAAACAACAATAAGTGTTGGTTAGGATGTGGGGAAGAAGGTACACTTATACTTTGCTGGTGGGACTGAAAATTGGTGCAACCAATATGGAAAGCAGTATGGAGATTCCTTGGAAAATTGGGGACCACCTGACCCAGCAATCCCTCTCCTCCTTTTGATTGTGTCCAGAACACAATCAAAAACCCCAAAGGGCTTAAAAACAGCATACTACAGGGACACAGCCACATCAATATTTATAGCAGCACAATTCACAGTAGCTAAATTGTGGAACAAACCTAGATGCCCTTCAATAGATGAATGGATAAAAAAATGTGGCATATATACACAATGGAATTTTACTCAGCAATAAAAGAGAATAAAATCATGACATTTGCAGGTAAATGGATGAAGTTGGAGAAGATAATGCTAAGTGAGGTTAGCCAACCCCAAAAAACAAATGCAGAATGTTTTCTTTTATATAAGGATTTTACTGATTCATAGTGGGATAGGGAGAGGAAGCTTGGGAGGAATAGACGAACTCTAGAAAAGGCAGAGGGGTTGGAGGGGAAGGGAGAGAGCACGGGGTTATTAATGATGGTGGAATGTGATGATCATTTTTATACAAAGTACAGGTATAAAGACACGAATTGGTGTGAATATAATTTGTATACTACCAGATATGAAAATTGTGTTCTATATGTGTAATAAGAATTGTAATGTGTTCCACTGACATATACAAAAATTTTTTTAAGAAGCTGTGAAAAAAATGGTCTCTGAGATCAAATGAATTTGGAAAATGCAGATAATGCAGTCCCTTGAAAATATGCAATTCATGTCAGATTTTGGAGATGTCTTGCTTCAAAAGCTTTGGATCAGCTTCCCCAGAGGAGCCAAAGTCAGAGTCTGGGGTGCTGAGGCAGCCTGAATTTGAGGTAGAGTTCCAGAAGGGTGGACATGTATAGAGAAGGAGTCTTGGGAACCTACCCAGAAGTCTTCTTGTCTTTAGCCAAACACAGTGGTACTTAGACCTGACAGAAAGAAGCTCTTGCATTACTGTGAGCCCACCAAGCAAACTCCTCCAGGGATGCTCTGAAGGTCACACCAGTGCAGGGAGCCATACAGATCTGACTAGAGTGCAGATACCTTCCTGAACAGAGTAGGTTTTCTACTGGGATACAGGAAAGCCTCTCACTCTGGAGTAGGGTATGCACCTGGCCACAAAGCTTAAAAACAAGCTCAAAAGGGACCTAGCTGATCTGCAAATAAATTGCTACTTAGAATGACAAATTTAACATGCCTTCCTGCAAGAAAAATATACAGACTCTGAAAAATGGGGCATAGCCAGTTCAGTGGTGCATGGTTGTAATCTCAGCTACTAGGGAGGCTGAGACAGGAGGATTGCAAGTTTGAGGCTGGCTTCAGCAATTTGGCAAGACTTTGTTTAAAAAAAAAGTAAGTTGAGTGTTCGGTACACAATCAAACATTACCAGATAGATATTTATCTTCTAAAATAATCCAAAATATATGATATCATAACAGAAAATTGTGGGTAGTATTGGGAGTTCATAGAAAGAGAACCTCAGATGACCAAGGTGCTGGGATTAGAAAACAAGAGTATAAAACAGCTCTTATACATGTTTCAGATTTAAAAGGAAAGATGGACATCATGAGTAAGTTCTCAAATTGAAAAAAAAATAATGCTTAAAAAAAACCAGTAAACCTGCAAATACTTACTATTCTTTTAAACGAATGGTTTTTAAATATCTAGTTATTATTAGTTTCTATAATAAAATTTTCAGCTTCATATTTAGATTCTGTACTTGGTTTTTTTGGATTTTAAAGATTTAAAAGAAAACCCACAGCTGTGAAAATTCTTGTACACCACTATTAAAAAAGATGTAGGGATTTATATCTAGATATAAAAATTGGGACGTGGTGGTTCATGGGAAGTTAGTAAGTGATTCATTAGCTGGTTCAACTTTGGGGAGTCAGAAAGAATAGTTTCCTTAGTGAGGAACAATGAAGAAAAATATTTCAAAATTAAAATGTGAAACAAAAGTAAGTCATAGATAAATAAGGTCACCCCAACAGGAGTTTTATATCATTTTATACTCAATGACAGCCAGTGTTTTAAGCTTTCAGGAGACATTTGTCTCCCCTGGTTTTATCTGTGCATATTGTGCTGCAAGTCAGCATGGCAAAGGACCATCTTTCAGAGTATCTTCTATGGGAAACCTTCTATGATGTTCGGGATGTTGGATCAGGAAGGTCAATCGGATTATTTCTTGGGCATAAAAAGGAGTTACATCCCATAGTCTGTGAATTCTCCTTGTAGAAATGAAGTTTGGTCTCTGTTCTCAAGCCCAGTAGCATAGTGAGGGGAAAGGCAGGGACATTCATGGCAGGGGGAAGAGGGGACACACATCTTACCACCGACACAGTTTTCAACCACCAGCACACAGCAATAAACAAGCACATCGACTTTGGGTTAGTTTTAAAATTGCTTTAAAATCTTCTCTAAGAGGTAATTCCATTGTCACTCCTAACATACACTGCTAAGTGGACATTTTCCTCAAATGTTCATAGGCTATCCTTTATTTGATGGGCATTGAGTAGTTGGAACACACTTTACAGCGGATTTTATTAAGGGAC
The DNA here is from genome assembly GCF_052094955.1 of Ictidomys tridecemlineatus. Taxonomy (NCBI): domain Eukaryota; kingdom Metazoa; phylum Chordata; class Mammalia; order Rodentia; family Sciuridae; genus Ictidomys; species Ictidomys tridecemlineatus. The sequence continues at coordinate 137,665,950 of NC_135479.1, read as the reverse complement.
TGAGTTTATCCCAAGGACTTTAGTTTTCTTTCTTTATTTATTTGTTCATTTATCTTGGTACTAGGGATTGAACCCAGGAGTGCTCAACCACTGAGTCACATCCCCAGCCCTTTTAAAATATTTAGAAATAGGCTCTCACTGGGTTGCTTTGGACCTTGCTAAGTTGAGCTGAGGCTGGTTTTGAACTTGCGATCCTCTCGTCTGTCTCTGGAGCTACTAAAATTATAGGTGTGCACCACCTCATCCAGCCTGTAGTCAGTTTTTAAAATAATTTTTATATGGGCCTATTTTTAATTGTGCTTGTCAGATAAAATGTTTCTGTGAATAAACTTGAAGGATATTAATTGAAAAATCTGATAAACTTAATAAAGTTCAATTTATATAGCAAATAAATATCTTTTAAAATTCAAATTTTGTTTCAATTCCTAGTGCTATTTTATCCTTACAGATCCAAATAATATTCCTATTTATATTCGGCACATGGTAAAACTAGGCCCAGAAAGTGAATTGTCTGAAGTCATAGATTTCACTAGTGATAATGAGGAAACTAGATTCCACTTTTATTGACCAATTCTGTTTTCTTTTTACTATATTATTCTGCATTATATATATATATATATATATACATATATATACACACACACACATACATATATATGATTATTTATGTGTATATATAATTATTTATGTACATATATAAAATTAATTATAACTCTGGGGGTGTTTTATTTTTCTTTTATGTTTTATTGGTGAATTATAATTATACATAATACTGTGCTCATTTGCATTGTGACATTCATATTGCACATAACATAATTTGGTCATTTTTCCCCCAGTACCTCCCCTGTCCCTCCCTTCTGCCCACTCCCTGGTCCCCTTCCTCTATTCTATTGTCTCCCTTCTAATTTCATGAGATACCTCCCCCCCCCTTTTCCCTCTAACTTCCACATACAAGAGAAAGCATACCACCCTTTGACTTTCTGGATAGGGCTTGTTTTGCTTAACATAAAGCTTTTAAGTTCCATCCTTGTTTCTGCAAATGACATGAGACCGTCAAGAAAGGTATTTTGTAAATTTTGATTTTCATCTTTGATATTGCTATTAAGCCAATAGGAAAACCAAAGCTCAAGAATGTTAACCAGCTTAAAGAATGTAAATGGTTTAGTTACAACACAGGAAGCAGAATAAAAGTTCTGTCCCTCATCCCCTGGTCAACCTGGGCTCTGCATTTTAAGAGGACAAGTCATTTCCGTAAGTCCTACTGAAAGAGAATTTTCCACTCAGCCATATGTGAGTCATACAATAAACATCACAGAGGAAAGTTAGATCTGCTGGTCCTCCTTTTGCTGCCTTCTGCCTTTTAGGTTAACAAGCAATTTATTGCCACAGGACAGGAGGTTGAGCCCTATATCAACACAAAAGGCATGGCAACAGATCCTGGGAGCATCTGTTACAAGATGTGGCCTAGCCTTGTGGCAGCAGGGGGAAGGTAGGGGACCTAACTTGGAAGTCACACGGCTGAGCAATGCTGTATTAGTCTCCCACCAGTTTGCTATAGATGACACTCTGACCTGTGTGTCATGGTGATAATGGTTGCCTAGGTTACGGTTGAGAGATTTTAAGGCTGTCTCATTTGGGGCAATATGGATGATCTTTTGATATCAGAGGGCTGAAACTCTACTCTCAGGTCTTGCTAACATTGTTGTTTTCTGAACATACATCCCATAAAGAGCCACAAAGACTGATTACACATGTGCACACTGCTGATTATCTCACCTCCAGTCACCTTGTACCCTGCAAATTCTATCATGAGAGAGGTGGATTTGAGATTTGGGTCCCCACTTCTACTCTTGGCCACCTTGTAAACGAACTCTTTCCCGGATGTAAAACTTCTTGCTTCTGTGATTGGCATACTGTATGGCGGGTAAACCGGGCCTGGTCTGCAACACCAGAGGTGCAAGTGAGTAAAGTGGATCTCATAGTTCCCTTGTCTTCCTCAAAATTGTGACATGACATGATCTCCTTACACACACACACACACACACACACCACACCACACCCCACACGCAAGAACTTCAAATTCTCAATCTTAGGAAGAGGAGCAGAAGGAAGGGAGAGTCAAATAGAGTATTTTTGCCTTAAAGTAGAACATTATCTGAAGAAATAATTTACATCATTGCCTTGGAGTAGAATTTTTTACATTTAAAAAAAAATTTCCAACTTATAGAAGAGCTGTGTATATAATATAAAAACGATGCACTCTCAGAACCACGTGAGAGCAACTTGCTGAAATGATGAGGTCTTTTAACAACAACATAATTTCATGTGTCATATTTCAAAAAAAAGAAAGAAAATGCTCCTCCATGGCTATAATATATCACTGTTGAAAACAGGAAATTGGCATTCAGAAATTGCTGCCATTCATCCTCAAGTTTCACTGAAATTTCATCCATTGTTATAATAATGTTCTTTATAGCAAGAAGATGCAGCTTGGAGTCATACAATTCATGCCTCTTCATTTCTATTTGGAACATTTTCATGCCCTTGAATCTTTTGAAGATTATAGCCTAGATATTTTGTAGAATATCCCTCAATGTAGCTCTTGTGACATGTCCTCCTAATTAGATCTGGGGTATTCATCTTTGGCAGGAACTTCACAGTGTGGGGCTTCTTATTTGTATCCCATCAAGTGGTGTATAATTTTCAAATTGGTCTGTTTTGAAGTTCACTCTGATTACTTGATTAAGTCTGCCATGCTTATCCATTGTAAAGTTATTCTTTTTCCTTTTAATTAACAGGTATTTTATGGGAAGATCCTTTGAAACTAAGTATATATATCCTGTTCCTCATATATTTGGTTTATTCATCAAAGGACCCATAGTTCTTTTTTTTTCAGTGTGTCATAATCCTTTGCTTTTTTGATGCTCTGTGTCCTCTTGATCTATCCTTTTTGTTCTCTTAGCTTTCTGGTACAAGCAGGTGCTCTGGACTCTAATCGACCATGTCCCACCAAATGGCTTCAGGACTGAATGGTTCAAGGAGAAAAAAGAAGGAAAGAGGAAGAGCTCACAAAGTCTTAAGCCCGAGAAGACAAGTTAATTTCTGTCCTCCTTACCTCCCTACTTAATGTGTGAGACTTAAAAGGGAAAAAAAATTAAGGGCTTATCCTCTGCTAATTTAAGCAGTGGCATGAGGGAAATTAAGACCTAGCATTATCATTGTTACCAGGGAGAAGTGTGAGGACAACTGGGCTTCCAGTCCCCTGATGATATCAGTTCCCTGGTTGCTCATGGTCCACCTTTTTCCATCCCTTTATAGTGCTTAGGAACAAATCTGTAAATCAGGGTAGTAGTATGAACCTGTTTTAGGATCAAAGAACTGGCGAAATTATAACCCTATTTTATAGTCAGTTCTGGAGATGGGTACATGGTGACTGGTGAGTCACCTGGAGGTTAAAAAGTCCCAAATCTCTGGGGTCTGGGGAGAAATAGACCTTGGGGGAAAAACAAAACAGAACTTGTGGATGACCCAAAAGAAACTTGGTAGCTAAGAAGCAGGGGACATTCTCATCTCAGAGTGAAGCACTTGGCAACTTTTCCAAGGGTTCACACTGCTTCTTAAAAATTATGTGCCAGGTGACAACATGTAGCACTTCCATACTCTCAAAGGAGTTACTTTTTCATGCCAAAATACAACTTGGGTATAATAAATTTTTAACAATGTTTTCACTCTGGAGAATAGCATTTTGAAAGTTACATTTCAGGTATGCTGGAATTTTCACTAAGTATGTATTATTTTCTACTCAGGAAAAAAATCACAAATATAACAAATATGAATATTAAAATAATGGATGAAGAACCATTGTAATTTCTTTAAAATATCACATTTATTTTTTTCTCAAGTCTAATATTACATTCAGTAAATATTCATAGGTGCATAACTGAGGGAATTTTTACATATGTATACACCCCAGCAAACACTGTCTGAATCAAGATAGAGATCATTTCTGTCATACAAGACACACTCTTTGCACCTCATTCTAGCCAGTCTCCCATGGAGGTAACCATTCTTCTTTTCTGTATCACATTTCATTTATAGGTTAGGGTCAGGAAGCAGGTGCCAGCTCTGCCCTAATCATTAATGCACAGTGCCAATCTATACAATCACTTTATTTCTGTGCATCTCAGGAAATGGGCTAAATGAACTTTCTGGGCTTTTTCAGTTTTGGTCTTCCAGGAGAAACATGATGGTGAGGTATTTCATCCTATGTTTCTTTAGTAAATGAGCAGGAAGTATTATCTCCCAACTTCCAGACCAAACTCCATCTACTGAGTCATAGGCCTTCTGTATAAATTAGTTCCTAAAGCTGAATTGAATAGAGTTTATTCAAATGAGAAGGTGATATTTCAGTCTGAAATATTAATGCTTCCTTCATTCATTTCTTACACCAACAGTTTTTAATTATTTATTATTTGCCAAACATCTGTTTGGCAGGCAATGGGCTCTGTTGGGGAGGTGACGATAGTCACAGCAGTGCCGGCTCCTGTCTCATGGAAGAATGAAAACACAGGTTCCAGTGACTAATGGAAAGAAGAAATTATCAAGGTCACAAGAGAGAAACAGACACAGTTCTAAGAGGGCCAGAAGACTCACTTCCAGCTGGGAGATCAACGCAGGCTTCATGGAGGGTGATGACCCAGAAAGCTAAATCTTGAATGACAGGCAGTAGTTACACACACAGGTAGAGCTGATTGTTTAAAAATGTGCCAGTCCTTTGTGAGGATGGAGCGCCGCACCGGCAGAGCTGAACAGGGAATTCTTTTTCCAGCTAGATGAATGCTTGTTTGCTGAGGTCCCATGGGTCTCACCTGATTTACAACTGCAAGTTGACAGGTCATCATTAGGGAAATTGTGTTTCCTAAACACAAACATATCTTTCATATGTCATTTCGAGAAATTAAGTTACACTGAGAAAATTACATATCCACAGGGCCACTGAGTAATAGTGAGTCTAGTCCCAGCCTTTTGAGTTTTTCTAGTCTACCTGAAGGGCTCTAACATCTCTGGTTGGGGTGAAAAGTAAAAGACATCTGCCAAAGGCACAGGAGTCGGCCTTCTGGGGCTGTGATGGAGGGACAGATGTCACAAAAGTCTTCTTGTTTCAGTGTGAGTGCTTCCTTACCGATTCAACATTTGCATTCTTGACTCTGGAAACAATGAGTCACCTGGGACCTCACTTCCTCACTGCTTTCTATGACCATATCCTGAGGTCTTTAGATTTGAGGTCTCTTGGATTGCTCCTGATGAAAAAACCCTTTTAGGAGGGCGATGCGCCAGGTCCCACACGGCTGGGCTCTCAAGGGAAGACTGGGAAGGGTAAAGTTGTGATTTTTTATTCATTTTCTTGTGGCTATTTATTCACTTTATTTTATTTTATATATATAATATATATATATATGTTGTTGTTGTTGTTGTTGGTGGTGGTGGTGGTGGTGGTGGTGGTGATGCTTGATTTATTCATTAAAAAAAAAGTTCTTATGTACAAAATGAGCTGATGTTTGTTTCCAGGAGTTAAAAGCACTCTTTAAAAAATTAAATAAAAGTCAGGACATGGATTACATGGATATATTTTTCTCATAAGCACTTGAGTGAAGGAGCACGCCACAAGGAAGCTATCCCACGCACATCGGGATGCTCAGGACCGCAGCTTCACCCAGCAGATGCTCACCCTGGGCGATGTCTGCACCTGGACACAGAAGGAGGTTCCTGTTTACACCCAGGGGTACAGGAGGTGTAGCAGACTCACATCCACATTAGAATATCAACATCACCGGCTAACAGTGGACTGTCTCACAGCTGAACCAAGTCGCAGAACTTGCGGTGACTGGGAGGCATCAGTGGTCAGCATGGCCTGACCTCACAGTGGCCATGAGTACCTTGGTGCCACAGGGCAGAAGGTAAACCAAGGCAGCAGCATCACTTGGCCTTGACCCAGGGACCAGAGGCCACGGCCTACAACCAGTGCCCTTCTGCCCCAGGAGGCGGGCTGCGGGAGGTCATCAACAGCATTGACTCTGCCACTGGTCAGACCCTGACTGGACTGCAGCTCCTGGACGGCAGGTATATTTATTCATTTTAAATAAAATATTTTTTAAAAAATTATTTACCCACAATTTAAATTGTATTTGGTTAACATTTGAATTGTTTTTATCAAAAAAGAAATAATTTTATATTTAATAAACATTATTGAGGTAGGAGCTGATTATAGAAATACAAAAGAGAGGTCTCAGTTTCTCAGTGTCTTATATCACAATTCTTTGAACAACACCCTCTATGTATTAGTTACTTTTCCAGGAGCTGTGGAGAGAGACAAGTGAACCACACAGCCTTGGAGTTTGTCTCTTGGAAACACAAATATGATTTTTCTAATGATGGCTTTCTGACAGAAGATCTAAATCAGGTGGAATCTTTGGGATTTCAGAAAAATAACATCAATCATACTGGGAAAAGAACTTCCTATATATGCTCTGTAGATCTCTTACCACCTCTTGTTTTTTGAAGGCAGAAATATAGCCCAGAGAGATGATATAATTTAACTAAGGTGATGTGGCCAGTAAATTGTGCAATCAGGACTTTAACTTCCTCTCCGGGAGCATTAAGTTTTCCATTGATCACAGGGAAAAAATGTCTCTTTGTTAGGAATCAAAGAAATCTGACAAGTGTTTCCCTGAAAGGGAGTTATACTTTAATAGCTAGGAACTGTTGGCTAAGGAACTCACATCATCTCTTCTAGGTAAAATACTATGGGTTACACGGGATCTTACCAAAATGTGTTTATAGAGTCACTTGCACGGGTTGGATTGGGAAAGTCTTATTACCAGCTCAATGAACTAGGAAAGAACATATATCGCTGGGAGCAAGTTATTTTACTGTGGGGCTTAATTTATAAGTATTTATAACAAGTAAAAACTAAAAGAACCATTATACAACCCTAGACTATGCTACCCATAGTGTAAATGTGATTGCTCAAGTCATTTCTGTAACTGGGATCAGAAATGGTTTCAAGCTATTAAATATATTTTTTTCCTACCCCAGCTTATTAATTGAAATGTTATCACTACTATCATTCATCTTCTCTGTTTATCCTCTACTTTCTCCAGTTTGGGTCCAATTTTAAAAAAGATAACAACTCTCCTTTTTTATACACCAATGTACACATGTACATGCCATAAATTACTGTTAAAAAATCTTGATTGCAGCACCACTTATTCATTAGCTTATTCTTGAATATTTTTTTTAGTAAACCTTGATTAAGCATCTGCTATGTGGTAAGGCATAGGATTAGGCATTGGAATTTGAGATTGAGAAAGACATAATCCTCAGTTAAAGAGACAAGGAAGCAAGCTCTATCCACCCTATGTAACAAATAGCCTCTGATCCAGACCTAAAGGCCAAAGAAATAGTTTCTCTGTTGTTCTGATTCCTCAACATGACTACAAGCTAGCCATGATTTTTCCTATTGTTTAAAAGAAGAAACTGAGTTTCATAGAATTAACGAGACCTCTTCATTCAATCAGTCTTTCAACAAACATGATGTATAGAGAAAAATATTGGCAGGAACTAAGTTGTCATTTTGTAGAAACTAGTCTAGGAAACACTTTCCAATAAAATGACATTTAAACTGAGTCCTGAAGGAAGCAAGAAACTGAGCTATTTAGAAGAACAGTACAGTTACAAGCAGTAGCAAGTGCAAACTCTGAATAAACTTGATGTGTCTGAGGCACAAGGTGGTCATTATGGCTAAAGTTAAGGTGCAAATAGGAAGAGCATATCAATCCCAGTATGATTAGAAGCAGTATTAAGCAAAGGAGTGAATTTTTTTTTTTGCTTATATTTTGAAAGTATTACTCTGACTGTTGAGTGTAGGGGCAGGATAAGGGCAAGGGAAGTGCCACATAGTTTCTTCAGAAGGTTATGTAATAAGTAAGATCTTTTGAAGGTCCTCCTGCTTCGAGTAGAGAAGCAAGATGAAGGAGGAGAGAAACGGTCTGATTCTGGACATAGTTTGAGGAGCAGTCAAATAAATTTGCAGATAGATTGAATTCACAACAAAAAGAAGAAGAGGGGTCAGCATAGGTTCTAGGAATACAATGGTGTACAAAACAGACAGGAGCTTGTCTTCCAGCACTTTATTGGAGGGATAGGCAGAGAGTCAAATAATAAATAAATGGATTTGATTACAATTTGTGATGAAATACTGAAAGGAGACAACAGTGTTGTGTTACAAAACGGGGATCCCTGCCTTCAATAGACAGTCCAAATCAGCCTCACCGACCAAGGGCTACTTAAGAGAAGTCTGGAGAGTAAGAAGGGGCCACCATGCAGTGACGGGGTGAGTGGTCCAGGTGGAGGCTCCTGCACACACAGTTGCCCTGAGACCTGCAGAGGACAAAGACTAGGATGGGGTCCAACCTGCTCAAAGCTTAAGCCTGCTGTGCTTCACTATAATGCAGAGGTTCTCCAAGGGCGATCTGTGTACCCCAAAGTCCCCTGAGACTGTTTCAGGGTTGTCCGCAAGGTCAAATCTCTTTTTGTGCCAACACTAAGACATTATTTTCATCTTTCCTGTGAACTCTCTCTCAAGAATATACCACGTTTTCCACAGTCTGTGAGACATAAATTGCAACAGAGAACGCAAAGCTGACATGAGAATCCAGCTGTCTTCTGTTGAGCCAGATGTTAAAGAGATGAAAAAAGAAAAAGTAAAGCAATGTCACTCTTCTCATTATTCTTATTTTTTAAAAGAAATATGTCTCATATATCATTTACATCAAGATGAGAAAGTTTATTTGAAATGAACAAATACCTATTTTTAATTGCTTAGTATTGATTTTGAGGGAAGTAAATGTTAATAGATACAACCCACAGAAACAAAGACTCTATGGGTCCTTCATTATCATTAAGGGTATGAACGGTCATAAGACCACAAATTTGAGAATTGTTGCTCTGGTATTAACGTTAAAGTGCTCTCAAACTCCATAATTGGTCTCTGGACACAAAATCCACTTTGATACCACAATTTTCCTTTTAAAAAACAATAGAAAGAATTGCTAACATTTACTGAGTCTTCCTTGCATTCTGAACATGTCCTAATATTTTAACTGCTATTAGGACTTCCTAGATTCTAACTAATCTTCTCGAATCTATGAAGTGAGTAATTTTATTATATCCATTGTATAACAAGGAAATCGAACAAGAGACATGAAAAACTTGTCACAGATCACACAGTTAAGCAATTGAGTTGGGATTTGGGCCCAGGCAGTGTTCTTGACCCTCAGTGAGAACAAATAAATAGAGACTTAGTCTTAATGCTGGGAACCCTCCCTCCAGGGGATCTAAGTAGGTCCTCCTGGCTGATAGATCCAGTTCAGAGTGGGGGCCTGAATTTCCACATTGGAGAATGAACGAAAGATAGGTGAAAGTCTAGGCCAAGAAGGGCCCAGCATCAAGCCATGGAAATTCAGCTCTGCTACCAGGTCCACGGGCAAGCATGAATGGGATGAGGATCAAGGTCTCAAAGTCCAAAGCCATGTGGGCACTTGCCCCCCTCTCTCTAAGACATCAGTAATCTCTAAGCACAGTGAGTTCTTGCTCCCTGCCCTTCTGATTCTCAAAGGAGAACCATACTACCTGAAGGTCACATCTATAGGGAAAGCCTGGCTGAGACTGGAATATATTCCTTCCCTCCATCTTTACCTCCCCACCCAATCAAGATGACTGAGTTAGAGTTTTCTGGACAAATAATAAGACAGTTGATATACTCACAACTTGGTTTTTTTTTTTCTTTTGTTTAAAAAGTTCCATCACAGGAATTTGCAAGATTTCATAGGTGAATTATATGGTTTAATGGCATCAAGTTAGGGAAAACAGCCACACTAGAGTATATTTTACAATAACATACTCTGTTTTGTGAATTAAATAATCATACATGGTTTGCAGACCTACAGCTTTTGTGATAATTTAGAATTTTTAAGTAACACAAAAATTTCTAAGTGTGCATTTATTGAAATCAGGTATAAAGACCAGAATCAATAAGGAATAAAAATCTAATTAAGTTCTACTGAGTGTAAATATAATTTATAATAAGAATTTGAAAAATGGAGAAGTTTTTCAGTGACTAGAATGAGACACAAGTTCTACTTTCTGTATAATACAATCACAAAATGAAAGGGAAACGTTTATGTGAGAATTCTTAACATCATCTGCCACAGACTACAAAACCTATTTGTCTCCCCTTCACTAAGATGAGTCCAGCCTCACCAGGGTGTGTATTATGCAAATGAATGAATGAAATGAGAGAAAATTCAGAGAAGCCTATTTGGTTCAGATTAGACAAAACTAGTATAAAATGGGCAGCATTCTTTAAGAGATGTCCTTGAAGTCCAGTTTACGCCCCTCCCATTCCATTCCCATCCCTACCCTAAAAAGGTAAGTGCCATCTTCATCATCTTATCATACATGTGCTTATTCCTAAAAATATATTGCCTGGTTTTGTATGTTTTGAATCTTAGATAAATGAAATCAGATTGGATGTGCATTGTATTCTGTTCCTGAGATTCATCCTTGTGACTGGAATCCATTCATTTCCTCTTTGTGTAGGAGTCTACTACTGACCTCATCCACATTTTCTTCTGACTGATATTTTGCTTGTTTCCAGTATTTCACCTCATACACAGTACTTCTGTGAATCACCTTGTGCATAAATCTTGGACACATGCATAACTTCAGAATATATATCTAAGACTGGAATTGCAGAGTTGTGTGAGGAAGAGTTTCATTCAATAATGTGATTTGTTTAGTCTGTTACTCAGAGATGTGAGCTAAAATCTCCCACGGTGATGATTGATTTTAAAATTCCTCTTTGCCATTCTAATGATTTTTGCCTTTGAGCTTTAAGTTGAGAGATTTTCTTCATTTTTACTGTGAATGTGTGAATAATAATATGTTGGACTTTATTTATATCATTTCATATATGCACTTGCTTTTCTTGTGGACTTTTCCTGACTTATTTTTGATTTATTTGAAATTATGATAAATTGCCAAACAGGGGGTATAATTATTTCATCCCTTGTAAAATCACCAAATTACTTTACTTGGTAATAAGACTTTGCATTTCTTTCTGTCAGGAAGTAAAAGAGAAGCTATGCCCACCTGTTCTAAAAAGAGTCAACAAATATAGTCCACGTGCTCATTTTGGACCATTGTCTTCTAAATAAAGATTTATTGGAATACAGCCAGACTCATTCATTTACATATTGGACATAGATGCTTTCTTTGCCATAAAGCAGATCTGAGGAGTTGTAATGGCATGGCTCACAAAACTAAAATATTTACTATCTAGACCTATATAGAGAAAGTTCACCAATGTATGATCTAGGCCTCAAGAGGGCTCACAGTCACCCTATCAGAATGTGTCCAGCTGCCACATGAGCAAGAACAAGCTGGTCTGTTTTGGCAGAGAGGCTACAGGGACCTGAAATGATACAGCCACTTTGGACTAGCCAGGGACCAAGCATCTGTTGGCATCCTCTAGGTGATTTCACCCAAGAACAGTTAAATCCAATCAAATTAGCAGAGCTACCTGGCTAACTCATAAATTCATAAGCAATAACAAATGATTGTTGTGTTATTCCATAGATAGTTTGTTAAGCAGGTGACAAAGAGGTTTTGAGTTGGTTGGTTGGTTGTTTATTCTCAGCATATTTTTCCCTCCAGCAGTTGAAAGTTATATCCTCTACTGTCTTCCAATTTTATTCTATTAGTGCTCATTCTAAAAATGTTGGTGTCTGGAGTCTGAAGTTCATCATTATCTTTTCCTTCTTCATAATAAGTGCAAGGACCTTAGATGACTTCAACTCTGACCGGAGTCTTTCCATCTTTTATATTATTTCTGTACCAGTTTGGATGCCACCTTATAAACACTCCACAAATTAGACTATCAATTATTGCCTTTTAATCATTGAGCTTTATTTAGATTTACTCATAAATCTAACTATTTCTTTGATCATTATTTCTTGCTTCATCACAAACATTCTTTTGTTTCTGTCTGCCACAGTATTATTTTACTAATATTAAAAGATATATTCCCTTAGACAATATAAGTAGTATGGATAAATTTACAAAAAAATATCCTGCAATGTAACCACCAGAGATTAAAAAGAAATCGCCAACATTTTGGCACATATTCTCTCAGTATTTTTCCCTACTTTGTATATATTTATTAAAATTAACCAAAATGCCACTACAAACTCTATGTGTCTTACAAAGTCTTTTAGAGAGACAGGTTATTATCACATTCTTTCAATTTTTTTTCTGAATGTTTTATTTTACCATCATATTAAAAGATAGTGAACTTGAAGATATTATTCTATTCTTTTCTGGCTTCCATTTTTTTTAAGAAACCAACTATCTTTTTATTATACATTTTTTTTAGAAAATATTTTTTTCTCCATGTAGGATATTTGTCTTATCTTTTTGTCTTTGTGTTTTACTATACTGTGTCTACTTGAGGGTTTTTACTATTCAAATTTTTTTTTAGTTTTCTGAAATGAGCACTGTTTTTTCTTGGTTCATTCAAAAATGCTTCTGGACATAACTCCTCACATATTGACCTCTCATATGGTCTCTGCTTTTCTTTCATAACTCTGGTTAGAAGTGTATCAGCTTTCTCATTTTCTCTCCAATCTCTTATTCTCATTATTATGCATTCTACTACTTTTTCTCTCTGAGAAGCATTAAAATAACCTTTTCTATTTTTCTATTTGCTTATTCTTTCTCCATTTACATATGTTCACATTTTTAAAAAATTGAAATATAATTCTAATATCATAACATTCACCCAGTTAAAGTACACAGTTCAGTAGTTTCTAGTATATGTACAAAGTAATGGAACCATCACCATCATATAATGCCAGAACATTCTGTCACCCATAAAATGTTCCATATCTGTAAGCAGTCACTCCCCGTTCCACTTACTTCAGACCCTGGCAATCACTAACTTCCCTTATGTATTTGACTCTGTGTGTTTAACTATTTAGGCGTTGAATATAGATAGAATCATAAAATATGTGACGTTTTGTGTCTGGCTTTTCTTGAAGGCCTTCAAGATTCACCTGAAATATGTGTCAGTATTTCATGCTTTTTCATTGATGAATAGTATGTTTCAATTATACATTTCTCAGTTTATGGACACTTAGATTGTTTCTAATTTGCTGCTATTGTGTGTAAATGCAATTTTGGGTATTCATGTTCAACTTTTCATAGAGACATGTTTTTTTCAATTCTGTTGTATACATACCTCCAGGGAGGATTGATGGATCATATGGTAATTGTTTGTTTAATTTTTTGAGCATTCTTTTTTTAAAAAATAATTTAGTTGTAGATGGAACCAGACACAACACCTTTGTTTATTTACTTTTATGTGGTGCTGAGAATTGAACCCAGTGTCACATATGCTAGGCAAGCACTCTACTGCTGAACTATAACCCAGCCTCACCTTTTGAGCATTCTTAACAAGTTAACAAGTCCTGTTATTTTCTACTTTCTTTCTTTCTTTTTTTTTTTTTTTTTTTTTTTTTGGTACTAGGTATTGAACCCAGGGTGCTTCACCACTGAGCCACATCCCCAGCCTTTTTAATATTTTATTTTGAGACAGGGCCTTACTAAGTTGTTTACAGTATCACTAACTTGCTGAGATTGGTTTTGAACTCTCAATCCTCCCCAGCTTCTCAAGCCACTAGAATTACAGGTATGGGACACTGTACCCAGATATTTTCTCCTTTTTTAAAAAGTATTATAATCATCCTACTAGTCATAAAGTAGTATCTCACTGTGGTTTTGATTTGTATTTTCCTAATAACTAACAATGTGTCTTTGCATGTGTGTATTGGCCATTTATATATCTTCTTGGAGAAATATACATTTAAGTGCTTTGTCCATTTTGAAAACTAGATTGGTTATTCTTTTTGTTATATATATTGTGGACACTAGATCTTCCTATTACATACACTATTTGCAAATATTTTTTCCCATTTTGTAGTTTGTTTTCACTTTCTTAATTGCATCCGATATGAACAAATGCTTTTAACTTTGATGAACTTAATTTATCTATTTTTCTTTGTTTATGCTTTAGTTAGCATATGTAAGAAATCATTACCTAATCCAAGGTCATTGATACTTGCACTAATTTATAACATGTGTTAAACATAAATATCTGCCTAGCATGCACGAGGCACTGGGTTCAATCCTCAGCACCACATAAATGTAAAATAAAGATATTGTGTCCACTTAAAAAAAAACTTAAAAATAAATAAATATTTTTTAAAAACATACATATCAATTATTTTTTATTCCAAAAAGCTCATTTAGCATTTTCCTAAATCCATTTTTTTCTAATTTTATAGTATCATTTTCCTTAGTCAAATTTTCCTTTCCTATTTATTTTGCTATGAATAGCAAATGTGATATTACTCTATTCAGGTCTAATAATCCTAATATTTGAAATCTCCATTTTTCTGGTTCAAGTATCTGTTATTTTCTGCTATCTCTGGTCAACTTTTCTTCTTTGAAAGTTTTAAAAGTTGGAATTTTATCTACAGAAGTGTTAAATTCTCAGAAAGATTTTCTATTTCCTTGTCTAGAAGCAAAAGATTATAACAAATCTAATTTCACTTTATGGTTTAGTAGATGAGGAATGGTGTTCAGAATATCTGATCTATGATTTTACTGGATATAGAGACCTAGAATTACTTTGCACCTAGTATTGTGTATATATATATATATATATATATATATGTGTGTGTGTGTGTGTGTGTGTGTACACACACACATACACACACACAGAGAGAGAGAGAGAGAGAGAAGGAGAGAGAGATAGCTATATACGTGTGCATGCACACACACGTATACACACACACACAATATCATTAGATACCAGCTGCTCTGAAGAAGCTCTTATTCAATTTCTTTTCTCCTTGGCACTCAAACCCATTATGTTGCAATGCCTAGGGAAATGCTTTAGAAATTGTTCAACAAATAAGTTAATAAAGTCATTTGTGCTACGACCCACGGGCAGGTCAGGCCCAGCAACCTGCCGAGTGACAGAGCTGCCACACGCGCCTGCAGGGAACGCGGACCTGCGACCCACCAACAGGACAGGTCCAGCGGCCTGCTGAGGGGCAGGTCCGTCCCCTCCCCCAGTGCCTGCAAGGTAGGCGGGACTGTGACCACCTGCAGATCAGGCCCAGCGGCCTGCTGAGGGGCAGAGCCGCCCCCTCCCCCCGCACCTGCAAGGTAGGCGGACTTGCGACCCATTGGGAGGTTAGGCCCAGCAACCTGCGGAGTGACAGAGGTGCCCCTCGCGCCTGCTGGGTAGGCGGACCTTCGACCGGCCAGCAGAGCAGACCTAGGGCCTGCCAGCATGGTAGACGGATCACACCAATTGGAGGAGGATCACAGCCACTACCTGCCCTGCAAGGGAGATTTTTCAACTATACAAGAACAATATAAATAAATAGAGGGAAAATTTCAAAAACACAACAGTTTCACCAAGCAGAAAGAAACGCCAGCAGTATGAAAAGACAAGGAAAGAAAGGACCACAGGCAATGCAGGTCAACTCAACTTTAGAAGAGGTAATAGCTGCAACAGATGGAATGTCAGATAGAGAGGTCAGGATATACATGCTTCAGATGATCTGGAGTCTCAAGGAAGACATGAGACAGCAAAATCAGACAATGAAAGATCACATTGAGAAGGAACTACATAAACAAATCCAGGAAGTAAAAGATCAATTTCACAGGGAGATAGAGGAAATAAAAAACAAACAAATAGAAATCCTAGAAACGCAGGAAGCAATAAACCAACTTAAAAACTCAATTGAGAATACTACCAGCAGAGTGGATCACTTAGAAGATAGAACATCAGACAATGAAGACAGAGTATTTCAACTTGAAAAGAACATAGACAGCTCAGCAAGTCTGCTAAGAAACCATGAGCAGAACATCCAAGAAATATGGGATAATATCAAAAGACCAAACTTAAGAGTCATTGGGATACAGGAAGGCACAGAGCTCCAAACCAAAGGAATAAACAATCTATTCAGTGAAATAACACGAGAAAACTTCCCAGACTTGAAGAATGAGACAGAATCCCAAATCTTAGAAGCCTACAGGATGCCGAATGTGCAAAATCATAAGAGATCCACACCTAGACACATTATAATGAAGATGTCCAACATACAGAATAAGGAGAGAATTTTAAAAGCTACAAGAGAAAGGAAGCAGATTACATTTAGGGGTAAACCAATCAGGATAACAGTTGATCTCTCAACACAGACTCTAAAAGCTAGAAGATCCTGGAATAACATATTTCAAACGCTAAAAGAAAATGGGTTCCAACCAAGAATCGTGTATCCAGCGAAATTAAGCTTCAGGATGGAAGATGAAATTAAAACATTCCATGATAAACAAAAGTTAAAAGAATTTGCAGCTAGAAAACCATCTCTTCAAAAAATCCTTGGCAAAACACTACAGGAAGAGGAAATGGAAAACAACAATGAAAACCAACAGTGAGAGGTAGGACAGTAAAGGGGGGAAAATAATCAAAGAGGAAAACAAATCAGGTTTAGTAGCATTAATAAACAAATATGGCTGGAAGAACAAACCATATCTCAATAATAACCCTAAATGTTAATGGCTTAAACTCACCAATTAAGAGACACAGGCTAGTTGAATGGATCACAAAACAAGACCCAACAATATGCTGCCTACAGGAGACGCATTTGATAGGAAAAGATATACATAGACTGAAGGTGAAAGGTTGGGAAAAATCATATCACTCATATGGACTGCGGAAACAAGCAGGAGTGTCCATACTCATATCTAATAAAATAGATTTCAAGCCAAAGTTAATCAAAAGGGATAAAGAGGGACACTACATACTGCTCAAGGGAACCATACACCAACAAGACATAACAATCATAAATATATATGCCCCAAACAATGGTGCTGCTATGTTCATCAAGCAAACTCTTCTCAAGTTCAAGAGTCTAATAGACCACCATACAATAATCATGGGAGACTTCAACACACCTCTCTCACCACTGGACAGATCTTCCAAACAAAAGTTGAATAAGGAAACTATAGAACTCAATAACACAATTAACAACCTAGACTTAATTGATATATATAGAATATACCACCCAACATCAAGCAGCTACACTTTTTTCTCAGCAGAACATGGATCCTTCTCAAAAATAGATCATATATTATGTCACAGGGCAACTCTTAGATAATATAAAGGAGCAGAGATAATACCATGCATCTTATCTGATCATAATGGAATGAAACTGAAAATCAACGATAAAAGAAGGAAGGAAAAATCTTGCATCACTTGGAGAATGAACAATAGGTTATTGAATGATCAATGGGTTTTAGAAGACATCAAGGAGGAAATTAAAAAATTCTTAGAGTTAAATGAAAACACAGACACAATATATCGGAATCTATGGGACACATTGAAAGCAGTTCTAAGAGGAAAATTCATTGCTTGGAGTTCATTCCTTAAAAAAAGAAAAAACCAACAAATAAATGATCTCATACTTCATCTCAAAATCCTAGAAAAAGAAGAGCAAAATAACAGCAAAAGAAGTAGAAGGCAAGAAATAATTAAAATCAGAGCTGAAATTAATGAAATCGAAACAAAAGAAACAATTGAAAAAACTGACAAAACGAAAAGTTGGTTCTTTGAAAAAATAAATAAAATTGACAGACCCTTAGCCATGCTAGCGAAGAGAAGAAGAGAGAGAACTCAAATTACTAGCATATGGGATGAAAAAGGCAAGATCACAACAGACACTTCAGAAATACAGAAGATAATCAGAAATTAATTTGAATCCTTATACTCCAATAAAATAGAAGATAGTGAAGGCATCGATAAATTTCTTAAGTCATATAATCTGCCCAGATTGAGTCAGGAGGATATAGACAACCTAAACAGACCAATATCAATTGAGGAAATAGAAGAAACCATCAAAAGATTACCATCTAAGAAAAGCCCAGGACCGAATGGGTATACAGCAGAGTTTTACAAAACCTTTAAAGAGGAACTAATACCAATACTTTTCAAGCTATTTCAGGAAATAGAAAAAGAGGGAGAACTTCCAAATTCATTCTACGAGGCCAATATCACCCTGATTCCGAAACCAGACAAAGACACTTCAAAGAAAGAAAACTACAGACCAATATCTCTAATGAACCTAGATGCAAAAATCCTCAATAAAATTCTGGAAAATTGGATACAAAAACATATCAAAAAAATTGTGCACCATGATCAAGTAGGATTCATCCCTGGTATGCAAGGCTGGTTCAATATATGGAAATCAATAAACGTTATTCACCACATCAATAGACTTAAAAATAAGAACCATATGATCATCTCGATAGATGCGGAAAAAGCATTCGACAAAGTACAGCATCCCTTTATGTTCAAAACTCTCGAAAAACTAGGGATAACAAGAACATACCTCAACATTGTAAAAGCAATTTATGCTAAACCTCAGGCTAGCATCATTCTGAATGGAGAAAAATTGAAGGCATTCCCTCTAAAATCTGGAACAAGACAGGGATGCCCTCTCTCACCACTTCTGTTCAACATAGTTCTCGAAACACTGGCCAGAGCAATTAGACAGACGAAAGAAATTAAAGGCATAAAAATAGGAAAAGAAGAACTTAAATTATCACTATTTGCAGATGACATGATTCTATACCTAGCAGACCCAAAAAGGTCTACAAAGAAACTATTAGAGCTAATAAATGAATTCAGCAAAGTGGCAGGTTATAAAATCAACACACATAAATCAAAGGCATTCCTGTATATCAGCAACAAATCCTCTGAAATGGAAATGAGGACAACCACTCCGTTCACAATATCCTCAATAAGAATAAAATACTTGGGAATCAACCTAACAAAAGAGGTGAAAGACTTATACAATGAAAACTACAGAACCCTAAAGAGAGAAATTGAAGAAGACCTTAGAAGATGGAAAAATATACCCTGTTCATGGATAGGCAGAACTAACATCATCAAAATGGCGATATTACCAAAAGTTCTCTATAGGTTTAATGCAATGCCAATCAAAATCCCAACGGCATTTCTTGTAGAAATAGAGAAAGCAATCATGAAATTCATATGGAAGAATAAAAGACCCAGAATAGCAAAAATAATACTAAGCAGGAAGTGTGAATCAGGTGGTATAGCGATTCCAGATTTCAAACTATACTACAGAGCAATAGTAACAAAAACAGCATGGTACTGGTACCAAAACAGGCGGGTGGACCAATGGTACAGAATAGAGGATACAGTAACCAATCCACAAAACTACAACTATCTTATATTTGATAAAGGGGCTAAAAGCATGCAATGGAGGAAGGATAGTATCTTCAACAAATGGTGCTGGGAAAACTGGAAATCCATATGCAACAAAATGAAACTGAATCCCTTTCTCTCGCCATGCACAAAAGTTAACTCAAAATGGATCAAGGAACTTGATATCAAATCAGAGACACGGCATCTGATAGAAGAGAAAGTTGGTTACGACCTACATGCTGTGGGGTCGGGCTCCAAATTCCACAATAGGACACCCATAGCACAAGAGTTAACATCTAGAATCAACAAATGGGACTTACTCAAACTAAAAAGTTTTTTCTCAGCAAAAGAAACAATAAGAGAGGTAAATAGGGAGCCTACATCATGGGAACAAATCTTTACTCCTCACACTTCAGATAGAGCCCTAATATCCAGAGTATATAAAGAACTCAGAAAATTAGACAATAAGATAACTAATAACTCAATCAACAAATGGGCCAAGGACTTGAACAGACACTTCTCAGAGGAGGACATACAATCAATCAACAAGTACATGAAAAAATGCTCATCATCTCTAGCAGTCAGAGAAATGCAAATCAAAACCACCCTAAGATACCATCTCACTCCAGTAAGATTGGCAGCCATTATGAAGTCAAACAACAATAAGTGCTGGCGAGGATGTGGGGAAAAGGGTACTCTTGTACATTGCTGGTGGGACTGCAAATTGGTGCAGCCAATTTGGAAAGCAGTATGGAGATTTCTTGGAAAGCTGGGAATGGAACCACCATTTGACCCAGCTATCCCCCTTCTCGGTCTATTCCCTAAAGACCTAAAAAGAGCATGCTACAGGGACACTGCTACATCGATGTTCATAGCAGCACAATTCACAATAGCAAGACTGTGGAACCAACCTAGATGCCCTTCAATAGACGAATGGATAAAAAAAATGTGGCATTTATACACAATAGAGTATTACTCTGCATTAAAAAATGACAAAATCATAGAATTTGGTGGGAAATGGATGGCATTAGAGCAGATTATGCTAAGCAAAGCTAGCCAAGCCCTAAAAAACAAATGCCAAATGTCTTCTTTGATATAAGGAGAGTAACTAAGAACAGACTAGGGAAGAAGAGCACGAGAAGAAGACCAACATTAAAGAAGGAGGAGAGGTGGGAGGGAAAGGGAGGGAGAAGGGAAATTGCATGGAAATGGAAGGAGACCCTCAGGGTTATACAAAATTACATACAAGAGGAAGTGAGGGGAAAGGGAAAAATAATACAAGGGGGAGGAATGAATTACAGTAGTGGGGGTAGAGAGAGAAGAGGGGAGGGGAGGGGAGGGGAGATAGTAGAGGATAGGAAAGGCAGCAGAATACAACAGACATGAGTATATCAATATGTAAATCAATGGAAGTGTAACTGATGTGATTCTGCAAGCTGTATATGGGGTAAAATGGGAGTTCATAACCCACTTGAATCAAAATGTGAAATATGATATATCAAGAACTATGTAATGTTTTGAACAACCAACAATAAAAAAATAAAATAAAAAAAAATAAAGTCATTTGTGGATACAAACTTGTTAAATGATGAAGGTTCTGAACTGATGCATTGAAGACATTAGGTACAATAAGAATCCATATGGCCAAGCACAGCCATAGATACAGGTACTCTCACACAAAGCATATACAGGTGATAATGTGATTTAAAGGTACATCATTACAAATGTATTTATTAATGAATGACTGACACATTTTTAAAATTCTCCCAGTCATCAAATAATAAGATCATAAGTATCATCATCTCTGTGTAATATTTTACATTAAAAGCAGATTCTACTCTAAAAGGTGAAACACTAACATCAGCAGAACATGTCCAGATCATTGTTAAAGGTGAATTTTACTAGTCTGCAGATTTCTTGAAGAGGTTGAAAACTCAATCTACTTCCTGGGAATCTACCTTACGATCAAAGGAATGACTTGTCTATTTCACTCTCTACAGAAAACATGACCTGGGCTGGGCAGTGTGCTCTCCGGAGCAGCTGTTACACCCAGGGTCAATTCTCAAGGCATAGCTCTTTCCTTCTCACTCAGAGTCACACACGACTGTCTCCATTGTGATGGCCAGAGGATAAAGTGCCTAAAATTGCTCCTATTCTATAATTTCATGTATCTTTTTCTCAGGAAAGATTTGTTCAACATTTAAAAGAACAATTTGTCAATAGAGTAGGCAAATGTTTAACTTTCAGAACATTCATATAAAGGAATCAAATGATATAAAAGGTGTGAAAGTACTCGAAAAAGAGAAAGGCACTGTAAAAACAAAAGGAATTATTTTTATTATGAAGCTATTAATACTGAAATTGATAGCATTTAATAGCACAGTGAGCACTTAGCATTCGCTTCTCTTCCTTGAGCAATTATGAAAGTCAAAAAAGTAAAGGATAGGAAAGGTAGCAGAATACAACAGTTACTAATATGGCATTATGTAAAAAATGTGGATGTGTAACCAATGTGATTCTGCAATCTGTATTTGGGGTTAAAATGGGAGTTCATGACCCTCTTGAATCTAATGTATGAAATATGATATGTCAAGAGCTTTGTAATGTTTTGAACAACCAATAAAAACAAATATCTAAAAAAGTAATATTATGAAGACTTTTTTAATCAAAGTAACATTATGAAGATTTTTTAAAAGTAATCATTTGTTTCAGTATTTCTACTTATACACTTGCCTTGATACTCAAAGAATTTATAAACTTCAGTGACATTCAGAGAAATAAGACCTTATTTTGTCCTTAACCCTTAGGACAATAACAAGTTCAAATACCACAGCAGAGGCAGACATGGAGTAACAGCATGTATTCACAACTGAGAAGTTAAGCTATAAGGGAAGAGAAAATTTCTCCCTAGATCAAAGAATTAAGAGTTGATTTATATTGGCAAACTAACCTGCAGCAGTTGCATGTTGGTGTGTAAGTTGCATTCAAATCTCCTTGGGTGTGATATAGGGGAAATTCCCTATTGTCCACATTAGCCTCTACAGAAGTTTTGTTGAAAGCTCTCCCTAAGGCATCCTTCTGCATTTTGTCTTTGGGCTTATCCTCAGTGGTGGTAAATGGATTAACACAGCAGTCTCTGATAGTGTGATGGATGGAGTCAGCACAGCAATTTTCTAAACACCCTTTCCTTACTTGATGGATGTTTCCATTGCCATCTCTTCCCTTGGGGCTCTTTGTGTGCAAAATCTCTCATCTGAAAAGAATTTTCATTGCCTGCTATTAGTACCAAGTGGATTTATGGTGTCCTCTCATGCAAACAGCCTGTCTGCCATTCTGTAGGTGGAGTCTGCTCTGGGGTTCTATGGAAGATGATGACCAGAGCCTTGATCAAAAGCTTTCACAGCATTGATATTCTGAAGCATGAGATCCAGTGAAGTTTCAAAAAACGTATTTTCTCCTAACTAGACCAAAGAATAGCTAAAACTCTTAATCCATCTCAAGAAATCTTTTCCTTCTTAAGACACTTCACTAAATCCTGTGGACTCTTGGCTCTCATCAACACCCTCATCAGTGATCTTACTGATTCCATCATAGACCTCAGCTCGGGCCAAAGTATACATTGGATTATACTATTACACTTCTATTTCATGACCTCCTTCATTTGAACTCTCAAGTGATGGATCCTTATGATGGATGGGAAAGGAGTTGCCAAGGTCAATCAACAAAGACACCAGTTTTGAAAAAGATAGGTGTTTTGTAAACAATCAAGGATTTAGGTGTCAGCTGGAGAATTTGAAAACAGTAGCCATCCAATCAAACCAATTTTTATCTTATTTTTTCCTTTTTAAGAAAAATGGTATCAGGAAAAAAAATGAGAAAATTAAGTGCTTAAATAATTGGAAATTCAAAATAGGGAACAGGTGCCATGAGGAAAAATTCCTCTGTTACTGTGACAAAATACCTGAGATAATCAACCACAAAAGTGGAGAGGCTTATTTTGTTTCACAGTTTCAGAGGTTTCAGGCCATGGTCACTTGGCTCTGTTGCTTTGAGCCTATGGTAACACAGTACATTGTGGAACTGTTTCCCTTATGGTGACTGAGAAGTAAAAAGGGCAAGAGGAAGGAATTGGGGTCCCCATACCCATTTCATGGGCAGGGGCACAGCCTCAATGATTTAATTTTCTTCCACTAAGCTCCACCTCTAAAAGTTCTACCATCTCCTAGTACTACCATAGGCTGAGAACCAAGCCTTCAATAATGTAGCAGGATATAAAATCAACACCCATAAAAGCAAATGCATTTCTGTCTATCAGTGACAAATCCTCAGAAAGGGAAATGAGGAAAACTACCCCATTTACAATAATCTCAAAAAAATACTTGGGAATCAACTTAACAAAAGAGGTGAAAGATCTATATAATGAAAACTACAAAACCCTAAAGAAAGAGATCAAAGAATACCCTAGAAGTTGGAAAGATCTACCTTGCTCCTGGACAGGCAGAATTAATATCATCAAAATGACCACAGTGCCAAAAGCACTCTACAGATTTAATGCAATTCTGATCAAAATCCCAATGAAATCTCTCATAGAAATAGAAAAGCAGTCATGAAATTTATCTGGAGAAATAAGAGACCCAGAATAGCTAAAGCAATCCTAAGTAGGAAGAATGAAACAGGTGACATCACTATACCAAACCTTAAACTATACCACAGAGCAATAGTAACAAAAACAGCATGGTATCACCACAAAAACAGACAGGTAGACCAATGGTACAGGATAGAGGACACAGAGACTAACCCACAAAAATTACAATTATCTTATATTAGACAAAGTCACCTTCAATAAATGGGCCTTTGGGGAACATTCCTGAACCTGTCTTTTGAAATTTGTAGAATCCCAGAACCAGCATCCAGCTGAAGGATTTTGAGAACAATTTCCTTTTCAGCAACAGCACTGGTACCGCCTGACCATGGAGAGAAAAGTTAAGCAATAGAATAAGGAATATAGATAAAACCCCGAGGAGAGCTCCTTCTGAGTTTTCCTGGTACCCCTCAAATGGTAGAGAAGAGGTCCAAAACCGTGTGCCCAAAATTAGAATGTGAAAAGTTACTGCAGGTTTTTACCTGCTAAAAAGTTCTTATGACAAGGGTGTGACATTTCAGTCACTAGCTGGGAAATATGAAGCTGAAGTCTTTTAGTTATCACACTTGGCAGACTCTAGGAAGGAGACCATATTATGTCCTTTATAAAGCAGTCACCATGCAAAACCCAGAGGCAGAAGATAGACTGTATATTAGGTTAGAAGCAGATATGGCATGTCAAAGGTCACCAGTTTACCTTCACTCCTCCTGCCTATGCTTGAGATGCAAATCTCCTCCATATCCAGATGCCATCCCCCAAAGAAGGAAGAGTACAACCTTGAGGTGGCAATGCTTTAATCTACCCTGACTTGGAAAATTACTAGAGTATACTTGCTAGAGTGCCTGCTCTCAGGCAGGATGTGCAATACAGAGTGAGGTCAAATACAGTTATAGAAATGAAGTTCAAGTGAGTCCTTTGAATGTAAGTAACTGCAATGTAAGATGTTAAAATCTTTGGTTTCTAAAGATACCAAGAGGAAGTAAAATAGTTGGTCCTTTTAGGGAAAATATGAATATTTGATTTGGGGGATTGAAAGAATTGGCAAGAAAATTATAAGAGAGTATTAAAATTCTTGCCATTTTTAGAAAAAAAAACAGATTCAGGAAAAGAAAATGCTTGACTTAAAACAAAAGGAAATGGAACGGGGTATCGTGTACCAGTGTAAGAATATATTCTGGACATATTATATCATATATTACATTTGAGTGAAATGACTCTGCCACACCAGTTTGTGTGCTTCAGTTGACTCATTAAAAGTTTAAGGAATATGGCAGATAGTGTCCTATGAGCCCAGACGAAGGACATTGCTGGGTGAAATTTATTGTTGCAACATAGGGACTCATCAATGGCAAACAGAATATACCTCCTAGGGTTGTGTTTCATTGAATGTTATCATTTAACTTTCTGCTACCAAGGCAAATGTTAGGCTTCAAGAATGTTTTCAGTGGACCATGAATTGTGGAATAACAATTTTTTTGAAAATAGTTTCAGCTCTGAATTTCATCAACAGAGCCTTTATTCTTTAATACATTAGACTATCTTATCTTTTTTAAAGGCTTAATTCCCAAATGGAATGCAGCTGATTGTTTTTTTTTGTTGTTGTTGTTGTTGTTGTTGTTATCTTGAATAGTCTCTTTATTTGTGTATTTCAATATCTTTTGTTTTCAAAAAACTAAAGAATGGACTAAAATGAAATACACACCGAAATGTTACCTCAAGTGAACTTTTTAGTTCAGACATTCTTAGCAAAGTTAACTTCATCTAGTACAAAATAGTGAAATTCACAAAACACTGTAAGTTCCTGTTGTTTCTCCTTTATTACAAGATAATATCCACATTTTCTTTATCCATTCATCTGATGTAGGCCACCTAGTTTTGTTCCATAGCTTGGCTATTGTGAATTTTGCTGCTATAAATATTGATGAGGCTGTGTCCCTGCAGTAATGCTGATTTTATATCCTTTGGGTATAAAACTAAGCGTGGGATAACAGGGTCAAATGGCGGTTCCATTCCAAGTTTTCTGAGGAATCTCCATACCGATTTCCAGAGTGGTTGAACAAATTTACCATCCCACGAGCCACATATAAGTGAACATTTTTTCCCCACATCCTCACCAACATTTATTGTTGCTTATGTTCTTGATAATTGCCATTCTGACTGGGGTGAGATGGAATCTTAAAGTTTTGATTTGCATTTCTCTAATTGCTAGAGATGTTGAACATTTTTTCATATATTTTTTGACCATGTGTATTTCTTCTTCTTTGAAATGCCTGTTTAGTTCGTCAGCCCATTTATTGATTGGGTTATTTGTTTTTTTTAGTGTTGTTAGGTTTTTTTGAGTTCTTTGTATATCCTGGAGATTAATGCTCTGAGGTGCTGGTGGTAAAGATTTCCTCCCATTCTGTAGGCTTTCTGTTCATATTCTGTTTCCTTTGTTGTGAAGCTTTTTAGTTTGATGCCAGCCTATTTATTGATTCTTGATTTTATTTCTGTGCTTTAGGAATCTTATTCAGGAAGTCAGTTCCTAAGCCAACATGGTGGAGAGTTGGTATATTACTCAGCCACAAAGAAGAGTGAAATTATAGCATTTGCCAGTAAATAGACAGAACTGAAGAATGTCATGCAAAATGAAATAAGCCAGTCCCAAAAAAAAACAAAGTCAGGATGTTCTCTCTGATATGTGGATGCTAACCTACAACAAGGAACGAGAAGATTGGAAGTTTATTGGACTAGACAAAGGGGAATGAAGGGAAGGGAAGAGGGATGGGAAGAGGAAAGACTGTAGAAAGAATCAGACATATCTTTCCTATCCGCATATATGAATATACAACCACATCATGTATAACCACAATAATGGGATCCTAACTGGAACAAGTTATACTTATTCTATGTATGTATAGTATTTCAAAATATTTTGTCATGAAAAAAAAAGTCTTTTAAAAACTTTTAAAAAATAAACGTAATTTTAAACAAAGAAGATAGTATTCAGTTTCACAGGTACTATTTCTTGTCAAAAACTCACTTTTCTGGGTAAAAGATTAAAAGCCCTTGTCTCAGTCTCTGATGAGCATGTTTTCCAGCCATTGTTGGAAAGTGTCACAGAGTCCTGGAGAAATCTTTCACACCTTTGTGCTCTGAGTCGCAAACTCCACATCAAAGAAGGAGAATGGAGGAGAACAATGATCCTAAATTATCCGAATCACCAACCCTTTCAGACATATTTCATGAGTGCGTGAAAAATTAAAATCACAAAGAAATTTTCAAAGAAGAAACATCTTCGTCATTTATGTTTGTTTCTGAGCCCCTAACATATGGTGAGGGTGCTAAATCAGTCCTTTATTATTATACTCAGTAATAGCAAATGGAAAAGACTGCAAAGAAAACTCATAACAGAGTGAGTCACTGGCAAATGAAAAGGCTTTCTGAGGTAACCTGACTTCGTGGCAGAGGGAGCCCACTCCGGGGTCTGTGAGTCTTACTTCCTGTGTAAACTGTGCCTTCCTCCTGGGACAAATACCGCTGTCTCTAACTGGATATGCTGTCTCCACAATCTCCTCCTTCTAAAGAATTTTAAATCTCTTGGCTTCCCCCAAAGCATATTTTTATTATTTTATTTTTAAAACTAATAATTTATATTTTTTCAAAACTTTCAGGATCTTTCATGAAAGTGTCTCATGCTAAACCTAAAAAGTGGCTCAGGGAGGTGGTGAGTTCCAAGGCCATAGTTGCAGTCAGCTGAACCTCTTCCAAGATTTGCAATGGCCTCCTGCTGTGTTTTATGTCTGGTGCTGGGTTCTATTCCTTAGTCAAGTCTCTCTGCAGGCTCTTGCCCATCTCCGCATTTCCAACTTTATTTTGTATGATCTCAACTCTTACTGACAAAAAAAAATTATGTTCTATCATCTCAACACCAATTGGTGACATTCCTGCTTTCCTAGGCTATAGCCCCCATATAAACTTTTTACAAATAAAATCAATAATAAATAAGTGGTAGAAGTATTCTGTTCATTAGCTTGACTTTAACTTGCATGCATTTTGATTATCTTTGCAGACATCAGTGAAAAATAATGTCTAAAGATTTCTATATTTTCCTTGGAAGCAACATATACTCAGACATTGCAATTAAAACCATACTATTTTCACCTATTCTTTTCCTAGAGATTCAGGCAAATAATTTCTCACCCCAAATTAAGACCATTAACTGGAAATGTGTTGCATCTATTTCCTTTTACATTCTGTAACATAGAAACCATGGATTTGAGACCTCCAAGAGAAAATGTCTGATTACTGTAATAAAGTTTTTTTTTTTCCCAATTCAACAGATACTCAGAGTTTACTACATGATAAAGACTGTGATGGTCAAATCAGAGATTATAGTGATGGTTAAGATATAGGTTCTGTTCTTCAAGAATATAAAATCAAACAAGGGAAAGAGACACATAGAAAAATATTATTTAATATATAACAGAAGGAACAAAGATGAAAGATTTATTTTGATTGAATAGATCACTTCAGGATTCCTGAAGAAAACAGGATTGGAGTTGACCTTAAAACATTTGCAGGATTTTTTAAGACAAGGCAATCCTAGAAGAGGCAAATGTGAATATATTCTCCATCATCACCTTTCATAACGTGTGTGTGTGTGTGTGTGTGTGTGTGTGTGTGTGTGTGTGTGTGTGTGTTTCCCTCTCACCTGAGTGTTAGCTCTCCAGGATCAGGATCCTGGCTTACCATTTTGCACCCCCTCGTCCACCAAAGCCCCTATCCATTGGAATTTTTCAGTAAGTATTTATTGAATTAATAAACTAACAGCTATTAGGTTTCTGAAAACATTCAATGCCTCTTGAATCTGTGCCCAAAAGTTGTTTAATGATTTTTGCTAAGATTGTGCCAAAAACCTTGTTCAAAAATTAAATATTAAAAAAATATCTCCCACTCATACCTGTCATCTTCATGCAGCATAGATACGTCCCACAGTTTTCTCTGTATTTCAGTGGAAGTAGAATCCTAGTCCATACTAACAGCACTGTATTAGGCACTAAAAGCATCTAATTAAGACAAGGCAGGACCCCTAGTGTGGGGAGCCACTCTGAATGACTCACAGCCTTCCAGTCTTGAAGCCAGAGGCTCTGACTGGCCACTACATTTTGTGGTGACTTAGGCGTTGTCACAGCTCAGGAAGTCGAAGGCATGTTTTCAGATGTAGGTGTCACCCATCCGGTTGAATTACACTCACCTGTCCTTTGCAACCCTGCCCCTTCTGGCCTTTTTTGGACAGAACTTTCTAAGAACAAGCCCCCC
This sequence comes from Ictidomys tridecemlineatus, assembly GCF_052094955.1. NCBI lineage: Eukaryota > Metazoa > Chordata > Mammalia > Rodentia > Sciuridae > Ictidomys > Ictidomys tridecemlineatus. The sequence goes on along the minus strand of NC_135479.1, from coordinate 137,636,584 downwards.
TCCCCCCAGTAAAAGCCCACTTCCGAACATGCTAGCTCTCTCTGGACACCTCTCCTGACTTTCTCTTGTTCTCCCATTTGGGAAGCCTGAGGCCGAGATTGGAGAAGCCATCCTGAAGCTTGTTTAAAGGTGAAGTGTGTGTCTGTGTTTTATTTGGTGTCCCTGGAAATTCACAGGAACGACCTGAAGTTCAGCTGCCTGCGCAGGTCAGGGAAGCACTCTAGGAATCAACTTCTTTTTCAGGCCAGATCAATCCTGTCTACAGCTTTCTGCACAGTAAGGAATCTCCTTCATGTTGGTGGAGGGACTGTGTGAGGAAGTGGAGGTGCCCTGTAAGTCAGGAATTGGTGAGAGAGGAAGGTAATTTTGTGAGGTTGGGGTCATATTTGTCATTCCCCTGTAGCCCCAAATGAAGATGCACCCAAATCCTATTCCATTCTGAACACTTGTACCTCTAGCCTTCCCTAAAAAGGAAACTAGCTAGATACAGAGAAATTAGCAGATAAGAAACCAGAAACTGTTTTCCTGAGAAGTAGATGAGAACTCTCTCATTTCCAGGATCAGCATGCATTTTCAGGAAGAGAGATCTTCAAGGCAATTCCTGACAGAATTTACCATTCAGTTGCAGATTTCAGGAGGATGGAAAAGAAGCAAGCAAGCTGGTTTAGCCTGTATTAAAAAGCCAGACCCTGTCTATATCTGCAAAAGGGGAAGAGTGCAATAGTTAGATTTGCCCATCTTTAAGGAATGTTGTTAAATAGAGCTCAATCAGTGTTCTTTATTCTGAACAATGTGTTAATTCTTTCTCCCTTGCAGGAGTGAAGTTAATTGGTATAAGGGCATGGTAGGAGGAGACCCACATGTCCACTATCTCTGTGGTATCTATCATGCTCATGTGCTTGAAAACATTTTCAGTTACACTTGTCTTCCAAGATGTATACTTAGCAGTGGATTTTCATTCCTTCTGCAAATATTTATCAAGTGTTTTTATTTGCCAGGCACTCTGGTACACATCAGAGTTGCAATGGTGAATGAGATAATCAAGATCCCCTGTCTTAATAGCTTTTGTAGTCTAATCAGGAATAAAGAGAAGCAAACAGCAATTACACACAATATAAAACAGCTGTGATAGAGAAGGTACAGGGGGGTATTGGGGAAGAAAGAAGAGGGGCAGCTAGTCCAGAATTGATGGCGGTGGGGGTAATCAGGAAAAACTACATGGTGCTAACTAAGCTGAGATTAGAAGGAGGAAGAAGAGTTAGTCATGTGTAGGGGATATCAGTTGTTGTTTTGTCTGATCAAGCATTTGGTCCTCCGTCTGCTATCGATATTCTGATTTCCCTTGGGCAGCTACCTCCTCCCCAACACCCATTGTGAACCCCAGGATATGGTCAGAACCGAAATCAACCTCATACTCGTGAGTCAGAGTACTGATCAGAACTGGTCATCCTGGTCCCATAATCCCCATGGTCCTCATAATTGGTTCAGTTATGTCTATGTTACCTAAGCTAGACCTGTAAGACTAATTCCAGGCCCAAATATTAACACTAACAGATATAGTAGATAAAAGGTCCTTTGTTGTAATGGAATTGCTGACAGAGTAGAATGTAAAGCTACAGGTTTCCAAAGATAAGTGCCACCTCACCTCTGTGCCTGAGCGCAGAGCAGGAAGGTGTGGACACACATGCCTGCCCACGGCCTCTATCCTCCACCAAGAAAGCAAAGCTCTCCCAAAGGCTTCCACACGCTGCCCTCGCTGTCTCAACCACAAGTAGTCGCATGGTCAACCCTAATTTTGAGACATGCTGGGAAAACAAGAAATAGAATTTTCAAAACTGGCTTAAACCAATCATGGGCCATTGCCCCGTGCTGGGCACATTGCTGTACTTTCCCCAAACCCAAATAAACAAACAAGAACCAACAAACAAACAACAACAAACAAAACAAAAAAAACATGGGTTTTGTTAGTAAGAGAGGAGAGGGAAATTGAGAGGAACGAGCTATGACAGCCCATGTTTAAAGATATTTAAGATTCATTATATTGTCTAGGCAGCTATGGCTGCCTATCACAATACCACAGAATAGGTGGCTTACACAACAGGTATTGCTCACATTTCTAGAGGCTAGAAATCTGAGATCCAGGTGTCAGCAGGTTGGGTTTCTTCCTAGGCCTCCTCTGGGGCTTGCAGATGGCTGCCTTCTCGCCGTGTCTTCGTGGGGTCTTTCCTCTGTGGGGGCACACTCCTGGGGTCTCCTTGTGTGTCCAGCTTCCTCTTTTATAAGGTCATCCTACTGAATGAGGGCCCACTCAAACAGCCCCATTTTAACTTATTCACCTATTTAAAGACCTTGTGTCCAAATCCCATCAAATTCTGAGGTACTGGGAGTGAGACTTTCAATGTATGGATGTTAGGAGACACAATTTCTCTCATGATACTTCTTACCATTCATTTGTCATTAATCGGTTAATAAAATATTCTTCAATCAGCTGTATGTGTATGGAGGGGACATTTTTCTCTCACTACATTTCTAAAACATTAAAAAAAAAAGTCAACTAAGAAACCACCTTAAATTTATCAGAGGAAAAGACATTTGGTGTTGTGCTTTGCATTCCTTTTTAGAAGTGAAAGTGAACACTCTCCAGGTGTGGTTTTTTTTTTTTTTTTTCCTTGAGTGGTTTTATTGTTGATTGTACCAGATGCCTCTCGACTGCACCCTGATTTTAGCCCTGGCACTTTTGCAGGCAAGTAACTCAAGTGGCACTCAGTGCTCCCTGTGTTCCTGCCTCCAGGGCTTCTGTAGCACTGTGGAGTGGGACATCAGTGCCTTTCCACTCTGCAAACAGCTCAAGAGTGCCAGGGAGTTAACAGTCCTGGGACAACAGTCCACCAACCGGAATAGGGGACAATGAGTAAACGCTTCTCCCCAGCAATCCTTGGGTACTCAAGCACATCCCTCAGCTACCCATGGTGGTACCATACTCAGCCATACTACCTTCTATCTGCTTTTCTCCTTCCCTCTTTCAATCTGCTTCAAGTTTCTTGCTTCTGCTTCTCTAGGTTCACCTCACACCTTCTCCTCCAAATAAGATGCTTGCATAAAAGACCTGTTCCAGCCTCTGCGCTCAGAAGTATCCCTAAACGGAGTTCTTTGAGTCCACCTTTATGGTTTTTTGTTTTGTTTTGTTTTCTTGCTCTGTTTTCATTGTTTGCCATGAAGTTCTTCATATCAAGGATTTTAACCTTTTGGAAAAATGTTACAGATTTGTGAGAGGAAAATGTGACATGCCTGGACCTCTACGCCAGGCCAAGGTATAACGAGGTCAAGAAAAACATTCTTATATTTGTCTTGGGATGTACAATGTTTAGAAAGATCCAGGTTTTGTGTGTGTTACAGTTTCTGTCAGGATTTTAAACTTAAAAATCATGCTGATATCTCCACAAAATGTTACCCAATATGGATGCTTTCCTCTTCAGGACTGCGTGTTCTAGATGGAGCACTCTTGAATCTTTGTTTAAAATGTGGATCAAGTCACTTTGTAATTCGTCTGCTTCTTCTAGGGCATCCATTTTAGGTGGAGAGTGACTCATTCCTCTGTGTGGTCCGTTTTAATGTTTCCCACATCTTTGTTTCTAGTGACTGTTCCTCCACTCAGAGGGTTTCTGCCTTCCCAGAGTTTCTTTCTATCCCAGGGAGAGTGGAGGTACCTTCCAGCAAATTGCTGGTAGCTTGTAAAGGGGTCTTCAGATTCCCCTGAGCTCAGGGATCCTGAAGGCATTACCTGATGTCAGTTAAGTCAAAGGCCACACTGGTGCAAGTCCTAACTCTCTTCACACCAGATTCAAACATCATGGGGCAAAAAGAGTTAACGAAGATGAGGAACAGTTACAAACAGGGAACAAAGGGAGACAAGAAGGTGCCGACTGGAGACCTCCAGAGACAGCCAGCACCCAGCTGCAGGGACATTGGGTATGATTCCTGGGGCAAAGGGAAGGGCGATCTGTGACCCGAGGTCTGGGGGTCTGACTGGATACAGAGGTGATAATGAGTAATTTGGGCGGATTTATTACCTCAAGGGAAGAATGAGCTTTCCTTCACCCTCCCAGATTATCTTTATTTAAAACTTGGTCTAGTCACTTTCATTTGGAAATAATTAGCAAGCATCTGGTGTTCTGTTACTGTTTCCTTCCCCATGATATAGACTCTATTCACTTGGGTGAGCATCAATGGCATTCCCCCCCCCTCCTCTTCTGGGGAGGATTTCAGGAAGCAGGAAACCACAGCTGAACTGGGTGGGTGCTGCTCCTTACGCAGTGCCCAGGGGTCTCTTTTGTTCATCTATAGCGGTAGGAATGTAGCTGGGAGTTCCTTGGCCCCTTTCACTGCCTTTGATCCTGATCATCACAAGGGTGACTCTGCAAGTATGTTAAATAGTCTTAAGGATACAATAAGGAGGTAATTAATCTTCTCGTCATTTTGTCAATTCTTCTCATAATTTTAGCACTCTTCCTTGACAAACACCTAGAAGTTGTGTTTGAGCTCAGCCTGGAGACACTGAATAATAGATCTCAGAGTTACCTGAAAAAGAATATCTAAAACCAGTACAAATAACCACGCAAGTCCAACCGAGGAATCCATCTGAAGAACAGAAGCAAAAGGAAGCATTGAGATAGGAGGTCGGAAGGGACGCCCAGAGTGGGATGATTTAGGATACCTACTCGACTACACCTTGGTGGTTCTCCTGAGGCCCAGAATGCAGTTCCGGATTGTATGGAAGAATATTCAAGGCCTTAAACAAAAAAAGGGTCAGAAATAGTAAGGACCAACGCCACTGTGACATTCCCCTTCATTCACGATTCCATCCCTTCATCTTTCCAAAATTTTATAGCATGGAAAATAACATAAAATACAATAATTACACACATGTAAACATACATGCACACAAATGTGAAGAAGAGAGTGGAACAGATATTACTATTAACTGATATGAACTAATAAATTATTAACTTTAACGGAGCAAAGAGTCTGGTTTAATTTTTTCAGTAACAAAAACAAAAGGAAAAAGGATAATATGACTATTGTTATTTGGGAGAGATACAAATCTGTTGTAATCTTTATTTTATAAAAATAAAATACTTTTGTTTTAAGAATTATTTATGGAAATTGTATGTGATCCATTTAGCAACACAGTGAAAAGTATAATTGGTAATCGTGCTTACGAAATGCCTCTATTAATTCTGAAAATCTTTTCACCATTATCTCAAGGGACATCACCTGTTGGTAATGAGAATCCTGAGTGGTCTAGGTTGAGGTTTTGCATTTGTTTCTGCAAAGTGCCCCACAACGTTGTAAGCCCAGAGTATTTTTTTTATCCAATTCTTGTCAGGAAGGACTACAAAGAGCACAAAATTAAACCAGGTAAGGCCCAAGTCTCTGACTATTAATGCATAGGGTAGACTTACTTTCACCCAGAACCAAGCCTGAAAACAAACACAGCTCTGCTGTCTCTGAACTGGGTAAATTGCTTCAGTCTCTACTTGGATTAAGGAAATAGTAGTGTTAGGCTGTGGTTGAAGTGTTGGATCAAAAAGGGAGCAATTGTCATTCTGGAGTTTTCTACCTAAGTGGGAATTGGAAGCAAGGTCCCATATTCAGATGCATAAGCCAATCTGGGCCTGGGCCTTATGATTCTTCCATAAAAGAGACATACATGAATTGGGATCAGCACTCAAAGCACTGGAAACTTCACCTTTTTAAATGATCTAACTGTTCTTTCAGCTCATCATTCACTCCCTGTTTCTCAATATCTTAACTTCTAACACCATGAATAATTATTTTCCCTTGGTTTTTGTCTCATGCCTCAGCCCTGATGCTTTTTTTGGGATGAGGAGGGGGCTCTAACCCTGAGTTCTGAAAAATTTCTTGATTGCAATTTTCACTTACTAATTTAGATGAACCACATTCAACATAGTCTCACATGAGTATAGACCCTTAGGTGCATCATTCCCACCAAATTCACCTGGAGATTCAGAGAAGGAAACCAGTCCAAGCAAGTCAGGGTAGATGTCTTGGTCCATTCCTGTTACTATAACAAAATACATTATGTTGGGTCCTTTATAAATAATAGAAATTCATTTCTCACAGGTTTGGGGAGTAGGAAGCGTACAATCAAGGTACCAGAAGATTTGATGTCTGGCAGGGAATTGCACTCTGCTTCCAAGAGGGCAACACCTTGTGGCTGCATCCTCTAGAGGAGATAAATACTGTGTCTTCACGTGGCAGAAGAAGGGCAGCAGGTACGAGGGTGCTCCTCTTTCATAAAAGCAATAATCCATTCATCAGGTGGGTGCTCATGACCTAAGCATTTTCCAAAGTTCCCGCCTATTAATACCTTTGTCTTGGAATTTAAATTTCAATATAATGAATTATGGAGGGGCACATTTTCCAAACCATATCAGTGGGACTCTAATTTTAAGGGGGGAACTTAGAAGAAGCTTTTCAGAAATTTTAGACACTGAAAACTTAGAACTTGAAAGAAGCTTGAACCTGTGGATGCGTCCATACTGGAAGTTGGGGGGCAAGTCATAGAGAAGTTGAAAGGAGATGAAATTGGAACAATCGAGGACACTCCCAGATTGTTTCTGAGAATAGAAGGATTCTTCCATAAAGAGACAGTGAGGAATAGGAGTCCATTAATCCTGTCTGGGATCCTACATGTTAGGTTTGAGGAGACTGACAATTCTAAGTTCTATCAAAAATGAGTTAGACCATATGATCCAACACGTCTATTTCTGGGTATATACCCAAAATAATTGGGAACAGATGATTGAACAGATATTTGTATACCCATCTTCATAGCAGCATTATTCAAACTTGTCACAAAGTGGAAAGAGCCCAAGTCTATCAGTATATGAATATATAAACTGCATATGGAATATACATAAAATGGAACATTATTAAGCCTTAAAAAGGAAAGAAATTTTAACCCAAGATACATTAGGGATGAATTTTGAGGGCATTTTGCTACATGAGAGAAGACATTCACAAAAGGACAAATACTATATGAATCTATGTATAGGAAATACTTATAGCAGTCAAATTTATAGACATAATGAAAAATGCTAGATACCAGGAGCTTGGGGCAGGGACAAATGGAATTTACATATAATGTATGCAAAACTTCAGTTACAGAAGATGAAAAATTCTGCAGATGCATAATGGTGAGGATTGTACAACAAGGTGATTGTGCTCAATACCCCTGAACCACATAAAGAAAGATGGTTAAAATGACAAATTTTATGTTATACACATTTCCTCCACAATTTAAAGAGGGGGAAAAAGTGAGTTTGGGGTGTGTAGATATGTGGGAAAAAGGAATGACAGACACGTTAACATTCATTCTGTTTCCTATAGGAAAAGGCAAGGATAGATCAGTCTTGAAGGTATGGGATGGAGGCTATATTGAGTCTGGTTGTGAGGGGTGGAAGAGGGAAGTTAGGGGGAAGTAACCATGATTTAATTCCTTAATTCATACTGATTAATTGCTAAATTAAGACCTAAACACTGACTCCCAGGGCCAACAATAGGTGAATGGGTTCTACAAGGAATCTAAAGTTGTACTCATAGAGAATTGTTGGATATTTCTAAGTGTCTGCGAACATGCAGGATTAATCAGTATTATCCAGCAAAATAGACACAACAGATTTAGCTATATAAGATCCTTAGAGGAATTCACTAACATGAATATGGATGCCAAGGAATCCCTGGATATACCATCAGCAACTGGAGAACCCAGAAAGCCTGCAGGAGGAGGTGATATGATTTAGTCTGGTACCAAAGACATGGGGTGGGACACTGATGTAAGCCTCTCTTCAGTCTGAAGATCTGAAAACATGGAGCTCTGGACAGGAGAAGACAGATATCCAGATTCCAGAAGACAGAATGAATTTGTTCTTTCTCCACCTTTAAAAAAAAAAAAAAATCTGAGCTCCCTACAGGTTGCATGATGCCTGCCCACATTGGTGAGGCCAATTTCCCTTTACTCAGTCTATTGATTCAAATGCTAACCCTTTCCAGAAACACCTTCACAAACTCACTCAGAAGTAATATTTTCCCAGTTGTCTGCATATCCCTTAATTGGGTCAATTCAACACTTAAATTTAAACATCCACATGTTTAGCACACAGAGAGATTACATTTGTGCTGCTTTTGGATGTGTGATGGTCTATTTTTTGTTACTATAATAAAATACCTGAGATAGATTATAAAGAAAAGAGACTTATTTAGCTCACAATTCTGGATGTTAACATGCAAGATCAAGATGGAGCTGATTCCATTGGTTTGACTACTGGTGAGGGTCTAGCAGACACCATCACAGCAGCAGCAGAAGCATGTATGGAAAGAAGAGCTCACATCTGTAAACAAAAGCCAGAGCAAGGTGGACAGACAGACCTATTCATCCTATAAGATAGCTTTCCCACAAGAACTAACTCAGAGTCCCTTGTGAACTATCTCAATTCCTTTCAATGGTCTGGCCCCTAATGACCTTAGGACTTATCCGTAGGCCTTGCCTCTAAACGTCTCACCACCTCTTACATTATTATACTGAGCACCAAGCCTTCAACTCACAAATCCTCAGGGGACAAACCACATCCAAACCACAGCAGCACGATCATGCAGTCCTGTCATCAATTTAGCCATTGGAATTTGCACTCAGTAGGCCCTTGGCTCATTTAGCCTAGACCTTGGGGAACTTTTACTAAAATGCCCTCAGGTATGATATGAGAGATTAAATGAGTGAAAAGGGAGTCAACGCAGAAGCAGCAAAAATTGGACTGCACTTGCGGAAGCTCATAGGGATGTGGCTTCAAATGCTTCCTTAGACCCATGTTTGTTGGTTTTCAGATGCACGTGTTCCAACATATGACCTTGGTGTTGTAACTTAGTGGACACCTGCTCTTCAGTTTTGGCTTCAGTCTCATCCTTCAGAATGAGAATGCCTAACTACGGTGTCATTCCTGGTATTTTTGAAATCGTGTGGGATCAATGATCTTGAAATAGCAAAATTTACCCTCATGCCTAAGCAATGTATCAATATCCGAAACATAAATAGGGTCATGTCATTTGGGTGTGATGTTATTGTCATAATTTTCACTTTCAGATATGGATATGGAGGAGTTTAGATGTAGAGAAGTTTGAAGTCTCCCTGTATGCATTAGTTTCTGAGATTTTGTCAGCTGAAATATAAACATATATCCACGAATTTCAGAGTAAATTGCTACAATAATTAATGTTGACCGTGAACCAATATTTTATATGCTAAAAATGCTTTAAGGATTTTCAAATAATACACAAAGAAATATTTGTGGATGGGATTACCTCAGTGAAATTGTGCCATCGTCACTAATGATCAAGCCCAGGAGTTAAAGAACAGTCTTTACCTCAATCATCACAAGTAACTACAGAAAGTTTACTGCCTCCATCCCAGGGCCACTTGTAGCAGTTACCTGTACAGCTAGTGTTAAATCAAAAGACCCTCTCCTCCACTGACCTCAGTCAAAGGAAAACATCTGCTCCTGTCCCAACCATGCAATTACGTGACCACATGTGCCATCTGGAAGCTGATGGTGCTGATAAATTAGTGTTCTTCTACTTGGTCCAACTTTTAAATGTTGACCCGTAAAAATTTTAACAGTGAAAATTTTTTATAGCATTTCAGGTTTAATTACCATCAGATATTTATTTTATGAAAGTTACAATGACAGATTATTCTCATTTGCCTGGACCGGGGAGAGGGGTCCCCAAACACTGGATTTCAATGCTAAAATCAGGAAAGTCCTGAGCAAATGAGAATTGGTTGGTCAACATGGTGATGGTGTTCTATTTAGCCTCAGTGTTGGATTGAGTTTACCGTTGGCTTTAACACTGATGAAAAAAAAAATTGTATTTGATTTATGCCTGCCAATTAAATCTTGCAATGTTGGGTAGAATTACCATGTTTATAATACTGACCACTTCTCAGGTATAGCTAGTTAAGATCACAGAATGTCCAGGAAAGTAAATGGGGCAGGGGCTATGTAGTGACCTATTAAACTCAGAATAGAATAACAACCTCCCAGTATCTTAGGGATTTAAGCTAATCTGTGAGACAATGCAAGAACATTCAGAGGTGAAATCATTAGGTTATCAGAGTTGATTGGTAGATTATCCACTGGTGTGGATTAACAGAGTGGTAATGGTAGGCAGAGAGGGTGTGGCTGGAGGCAACAGGTCAACAGGTGTTTGCCTTTTAGGTTTGTATTTTGTCCCTGGTAAGATGAGCTCTCTCACTGCTTTCTGGTTTCCAAGTCCTGAGCTGCTTTCCACTGCCATGCCAATCCACTATGATGTTCTGTCTCACCTCCACCCAGAGCTATGAAGTTGGCCAAACATGGCCTGAACCTCTGAAACTGAGCCTAAATAAAACTATTCCTTCTATACATTGTTCTTGTCATTGTTCTGTTGCTTTCGATCACAGCAACAGAAAGCTGACTAAAAAGAACTGACCCCAAATTCAGGGCCCTAGGAATGAGCCATGGCAACCATGTACTTCTCCAATTTCCACACTCCCTGCTCTCCTTGTAAAATCTAATGTTTAAGTATAGGATGCTTAAATAAAAGATGTGGAATGTGCTTCGGGTTTTACCTCTTAGCCTGCCTAGTATTCCAGTTTGTTCCTTGCTCAAGTTCTTTAAATAAATCTCTTTGTTAATTGACAACATTGCAACATATTGCTTTGGAATTTTTTAAACACTCGAGATTAATGAGTGAGGTCCATTACTCTGCTTTTTGGTACACTGTAACGTAGAGAAACAAAGAACCACAGCTCTGTTACTGTGCTTGAAACTAATCCTTGTATATATATATATATAAGATCATTTGACTGAAACTCTACCTTCAATTTGCAGAGCCAAAAACTGAGCACATGTGCAATAAGATGATTCGTCTATATGTAGGGAATCCAAAGAGATTCTTTTTCTAAAACAGAGGATGACACTTATTTTGATAATGTTCTTAGTGCTTCCCTTGCCTTGCTTAATACATTTAATCCTCATAGCAACTGTGGCATATAGGTCCGGTTAGATTAAAACCAGCACTGTTACTAGTCAGAAAGAGGGACTGGCAGAGTCATCCTTTGATGCAGGTACTCAAGCTCCACTGTACTCCTGTTTCTCATAATGGATGGAAGTGGTTTTTAATGTTTCACGAGTGCAATTTCATAGCTATCACGTGAAAAAAAATCCAACTATAAATTTATTTTAAAATATATGTTGCTAATTAGAAACTAATTCTACTCACCCATTATAACAGTCAGCTTTGCATTACTATAACAAATTCCTGGGATAGTCAGCTTATAAAAGAAAAGGTTTATTTAGCTTAGTTCTAGGGGTTCCAATCCCAGGGCAGGCAAATCCATTGCCCAAGGACACTAGTAAGACAGCAGGATGGCAAGGTAGGGAGAGGGTGGCAGAGCAAACTGCTTACCTCTGGACCAAGAAGCAAAGAGAATGAGCAAGGGTCCAGCATCCCAGGATCTCCATTGAGGGCACAATCCACAATGATCTCAGAACCTCCACTCAGCCCCCACCTCCTAAAGCTTCTACCACCTCACTATACTGCATCCTAGGGACCAAACCTTTAACACATGGACCTTGAGAGACACCTATCATTCCAAGCAAAAATTATTCATGATCATGGAGTAATCTTGAAAACTGGTATGAGATTCACCTCCCAGCTACTTTCAATGTGAAACAGTGTCAGTATTCTTTTGATGAAGAAGAAATATACAGCCCCCTACACAGAGAAATTCAAAAAGTGAGGTAGGGAGATCAAAAGGGAGGTGCCAAGTACAAGCCAAAGGATCTTGAACTCATTTGCTCAGAGCACTGTTTTATCTAAGAAAATGAAAGGAAAAAAATCAGGATTATATTTTTTTAAAGGTTGTGTATCCATATTATAATAATGACAAGAAGTTTGCCATCTCAATTTTAGGTGCAGATCATCCTTGTACGTAGGTACCCTCAAAAATCATCTGCCTTTTATTCTAGACCCAAAGAAACTTAGCATGATACAAAAGACACAATGATCTCTTGGGTCTCTTCTGTTTTGTTTTGTTTTGCTTTTTTTTTTTCATTTTCATTTTATGATTCTCAATAAGACTTGATTGTTAGTCTATATTTTCTTCACTACCCAAAACAGCAAAGAGAGGTAAGCTATTTTTAAGAGAGAGAGAGAGAGAGAGAGAGAGAGAGAGAGAGAGAGAGAGAGAGAGAGAGAGAGAGAGAGAGAGAGAGAGAGAGATTTTTAACATTTATTTTTCAGTTTGCAGAGGACACAACATCTTTATTTTATTTTATGTGGTGCTGAGGATTGAACCCAGTGCCCTGCGCCCCCCGCATGCCAGGCGGGCGCGTTGCCACTTGAGCCACATCCCCAGCCCAAGAGGTAAGCTATTTTCAAGACTGATTTGGGTAACAACTACAAAATGCTATTATTGGTCACAAGTAGAACAGTATGGCTTATCACCATGAAAATTAATTGTAATATCTCTGGCTATATTAAGTCTTGCTTGGTACATATAAAGCACTCTTATAGACCCATTCAAGCCTCATAATAACCCAGAGAGTTTGGAGTTATAAGTTCATAAGTAAAGAAAGAAATAAAATGAAGGGTCTTTTCCAGAGTTATACAACATTTTGAATGCAAGTCTAGCATATTTTGCACCATGAATAGTACCTATAATTAGACATGCACAATTCAGATTTATAACAGATTATAAACCCTTCAAATTTATAACATTAGTAGAAGAGATCAAAAGAAATAACCAATACTTTACCATGAAGCTTATCTCAAAAAATGGAATTGAAAGAATTCTGTAATTAATTCCTATTGCTTATAACTCCGTATCCTTCCTAAGGACATGAATAAAAATCTAAATCAGGGCAGGCATGTCTTTGTTCTCTCTTAGAAAGATAGAGAGAAAGAGAAATTATATGTAAATATCCTTGTGTGTATGTATGTATATATATATATATACACACACACATATACATGTATATATACACTTTGTATGTGTATATACATATACACACATATATTTGATTTTTAAGGCATGTGGAACACCTGCATACAGAATTTTATATAAATGAATGATGCTCATGTTCAACTCTATTGAAAAGTGGGATATCTTGTGCATGGAACATGCTTCACATGAATATTAATGCTAATGGGATGGATTCAATGAGAGCCACGCACTGTCAAGAGTTACACTCATATTATTTATTGAAGAAAAAATCCCATTTGCTAAAAATGTAGAAAAAAGTTAACCATTTTTCAATATGTCCAGATACCTATTACCAGGGAGCCTTATTGTGTTGACTGCCTTCCTGTACATAAAATGCACATTAACATTGAAAATTCAAGAGCAAAGATTTGTCATCGTGTCTACATTTGGGGGATGATGGCCTAAAATTTGGTTGCAAAAGGAAGACAGATGTGAAAATAACCTCACTAATAGAAAAAGAAATCCCCCAATCTGACTCATTTTTCCCCCCTTTATTCTATCACGAGGCTGCAGTACCTTGTCAATGCTGCCTGAAGTTGGAGATCTGGCTGCACCACTTACATGTTTATCCTTGTGTTAAATACTTTAACTTCTACTGAAAATCACCAGAAATAAAAAATCTTTAAAGAACAGGATTCAGCCTATTTTATTTTGTTTATATGTGTTTCCCACTATTATTTACTTGTTTGTTGTACTTTTTTATTTGAGCCAAACATACAGAAGAAAAAATATTAATTTACATCAACATTAGACACTATGTGATCATGTGATTAAATATATGCATACATATGTAAGCACAATATATGAATATATGTGTGTGTATATATAAAAAGATTTATTAATAAGGAATTGGCTCACATTGGTTCAGCAGCTAGGTCTCCAGATTTGCAGTTGGCAAGCTGGAGACCCAGGAGGGCTGATGATATAAGTTCAAATCTTGAGGCACAAGAAGAACCATGTCTCACTTCAAGTCTAAGGACAGAAATAGACTGATGTCCAAGCTCAAACAATCAGGCAGGAAGTGTACCCTCTTATTGCAGAAGGTCAATGTTTTTGTTCTATTCAGGCCTTTAACTGATTAGATGAGGCCTGCCCACATTAGGGAGGGCAATCTGCTTTACTCAGTCTACCAATTCAAATGTTCATCTCATTCAGAAATACCCTCACAGACACACTCAGAGTAATGTTTCACTAAATTTCTGGGCACCCTGTGGCCCAATCAAGTTGGCACATAATCAAGGTAGCATATTCTGTGTTAGAAGAGTATCATAGCTTAATTTTAGAGTACATTTTAGTTCACTATCTTAAATATATAATAAGTATCTCTGTCAGGTTATAAACTGTAATTAAAATCTGAGCCATCTGGTCAACTTTTAAAAATTTGATAGTAGCTTTCTTATTCAATTTATTTATAAGTATAATCCAAATATTGTTCAAAATATTAAAAGAACTTTAAGGAAGAGAACAAACAGCACTGAAAAATTCACCACTTGGTAACTATTAGAATTTTTGGTATAACTTTTCATATTTTTGTATACAAATGTAGATAGCGATATAATTGAATTTCAGTACATGCTGTTTTTTGACCTGCATTTACATTATATTGCACTCAAAATACATTGAGCAACTGCAACCTGCTGTGAATATTTTTTCTTGTACTTATTGTTTCCCTAAAATTCATAGTTTAAAAAGAGAAATAGCATTACTATGCTTTTCATAAAAACTATAGGTTTCCTGAATACCTCCCCACACACTGATTCTCACTCTCCAGAGAAGCTATTTTTAAATTTTTGTAGATATTTCTTTCGGCACATATCTCCATTTTAAATCATGATTATGTGATCATATTTTTATTTCTTGATTTTTCTGTTTCAACTATGACATAGTTGATTTCCTACAAGATGAAAATATTGTGCTTTTCTCCACCTCTTCCTCTCCCCTCCTCCTTCTCCTTTTCCTTCTTTTCTCTGTCCATCCCTCTCTCTCACACACACACACAAACTCTTTCTCTATTTCTCTATCTCTATTCAGCTTCCCAATGTAGTTATATGACACTTTTGGGGGGGTTCAATTAATGTCTTCACCTGTGTTTGGCAGAAAATAGTCCCTAAGGCAAAGTTTATATGTTAATTTTTTAACAAGGAAACATTTCAAGACACAAGAGTGAGGAGATACCAGAAAAAAAAGAATGGAAGAAAATCTAAAAGGTTACTGAGCATTACTGAGCAGCTGCAGCCTCGTAAGAAACCCAATCCGTCACTTGACTCTGTCGGCCCAAATGGGAGATTAGAACCACTTAACTCAGAACTATCTGCTCCCGAGGAGGAAGGATAAATAATTTGTTATCTTCTTTCCAACTCCTGCTTTCCATAAGTCACGGGAGTTTTCTCCATGGAGCCTTAACTACTCCACATCTGTAGGTTGTTACCCAGTGTTCCAGCTACATGCACCCAGACCTGGTTCCTTGGAGGCTCCTTCAGCGAGGGATCTGGTAGAGGCATGTGATGCCATGCTATCTTCCCAGGAGGGGCCAAAATGAGGTGACAACCTGGTGACCAGTACTCTCCACTAGGCAGGAGGCTGAGGCATGGTGGGAAAGGAGCAGATGAGCCCAGGAAAATCTAGACTGCAAAACTGGGTCGAGTTTTGGTGTTTACATTTTAAGACAGTAAATAATATTCATGGTGGAGTCACATTTTGTTCTTAATTACATTTTCTTGGATATTTTCTTCTTATTACTTTCATTTGCTTGTTTTTATTCGATCATTAATGTGTTCCCAAACTCTGGCAGAATTGTAAATATCCATCTGCCCAAACATATTGGGTTTTCTATTGGACATACTTTCTTTCTTTATTAGAGACTTTACTGGGTAGCACCTTGTTCTTTCTTTAATCTTGAGTTGTCACTCTCTTTCTCTAGACTTGCTCAAATCTGTTATTCTGGCATCTCTCTTTGCTATGATGATGAAATTGTCTTTGATTTTCTGTCTGCCTCCCTGTTTCCTGTACCCAGCATCTCTACTTTCATAGGCAAGTTACTTCCAGTGGCGCCATGGGGAAGGAAAAATTTTTGAAGTTTATGTGTCTGAAAATATCTTTATTCTCATCCTCACACTTAGTTAAGCTATTTGCATATTTTAGGTTCCCTCAGAATCTTGAAGGCAGAGCTCCACATTCTTCCACCTGCCAGTTTTTACGGGCATAGCTAATGCCATTCTAGTCCCTGAGACTTTGATGAAATCCTCCTCCACCACATAGCATTTGTTCTGCTGGGGACTCAGCTGACACCTTCCATCTGGAAACTTGCATTTTCCACTTCTGGGAATTTCTTCTTCTTTTTTTTTCCATCTTTGTATTAGCTTTCTCTCCTCCTTCTTATATTCTCTTTTTCCCCCTCTCTTGTTATTTGAACAGTAAAACCATTGTTCTGATCTTCTGAATGTCTGAACTTTCCTGTCCATTTTATTTCCTTCTTTTTTGCTCTGCTTTAGGCGAGTTCCTCAACTTTGTCTCCCAAGCTTCTGTTGAATTTTTTATTTCTGCTATCAATTTTTAATTCACACAAGTCCCTTCTTAGACTCTCTGTATTCCTTTATTCAGCGCCTCCTTTTCTTTCCCAGAATGAAATCTCCCCTCCATATGCTTTGCTTCCCCTTTCAATCTCTAAATGTTGGTGTGCTTGGGACTCAGCCCTCAGCTCTCTTCTCTGTCCATCTTCTGTCTTTTTACAGTCTTATGTACTCCATAGCTTTAAATTCCATTTATGTGCTAGCAGCTCTAGCCTTTTATGATACACTATATGAAATGGCCTTCCTTGCCCACTGCCATCTGCCCTGCCACTCTATTCCTTAGTGTTCTGTGTCTTCCTCATGGTTCATAGCTCTATGTATTATGATTCTAGTAATATTGTAGTATAATAAGGTATAATGCAATATGGTGTACCTTATATAAGCTGCATAAGAAAATGTATCTTTGTCTATTTTGTAAAATATTATAACTCTACTACCTGGAACTGTATGCTTCATAAGTATTTTCTGATTGAATAAATGTCTCTGAGAATATAATGTTGGCTTTTTAAATGTTTTCTTCTCTCTTTTTTTTAAAAAAAGCTTTTTATATTTCCTCTGAGTTCCTTTTCCCTACAGACTACTTAACGATAAGAGAGGCTTCTCTCTAAATGCTTAGATATCCTTGGTAGTTCACATAGCAATAAGAGTCTAAAATACAGATTGGAAGTGATGTGTATCGGAAGAGTTTAGTACACAGATCGGAAATGATGATGTGCATGGGAATATCTTAGTAGGTTATAGGGGAATCAGGCAGGGATCAAGCCATTTTGTTGGGAACCCCAAATATCAGTATCTGTGATCTTTTCTATTAAACCAATCCATTAACCCACAAAGCTATTTTCTGTTTCCTCTTCCAGGAGGTGTAGCAGGATGTCTATTTAGCATGTTTGCAGTGGTATGGTCATAGCAAATTTAAAAATGTCAAAATACATACCAGAAGCCCAGATTCCCCATTCCACCATGATACAGCAACAGCAAGTGTATCTGGAGTTCCCTAGGACCCTGCTTTAGCTTCATTTCCAATATCAGTGACCATGATGTACTGATCACTAAACGTTTTTTTCATATATAAACCACTTACCTGCCTGACATCTCAAGAGGGGGATGGATGTTCACATTCATCCTGCCCACTTTCCCTTAACCCCCTTATTTCACGTGTCCCCTCCTCCTTTCTTGTCCATTACTATGCCTACTACCCCTTCACCCACAGCCTGAGTGGCTCATCATCTTCTATCAAGGCAGTGTAAGAGTGTTCAGGGGTCTGTATGTTCTTTATAAAGACCCTCAACACAGCTTTCTTTGTAGCCCCAAATTTGCAGCTCTTTCTTCAAAAACTCATAATCCTTCTCATTCTAGAAGCTTCAAGAGTTTTGCAAGTGCATACAGAATGGCTTCTGTTCATTTGTCCTACCTCTGCTGATTTAAGTTTCAGCTTTTTTTGCCTTTTTGAGTCAAGAAACATATTCATGTACCTTCTAGATTTCCCAGATTTATCTAAGTTGTCTCCTTTCCTAATTGTCTTTTTTTAGGCTTATAATTTAATCTTTCTATGTTGTCTTTTTTATTTTAAGTTGAATTTTATGGGGGAGTGGAGATAGATGGATATGTTTAACAACTGCCTTCACTGTTAAGTTTTGACCAATAAATTCCACAACTAGTTTTTAACTCAACTGTATATTTGTTTTATATGTGAGAAGTACTACATCGCTTACATAACCATGATGACTATGACATTTTCTGCTGGAAAATTATTTGCATGCACACACGCAAATACACGTATATTCATATTTCATAGAATAAACAGATTTCTCCATCAAACTGTAGAGAGTTATACATAGGGAATCAGGGTCTCTATTCAAGGGGTTTAATCATCAGCTTGATTCTGAAGAGATTTCATAGAATTGAACAAATACTGGCATATTCTGATTAATTCTTTTGGAGGTTATGAGCATGGAGTGCTTGATATTCTAAGCGACTTCTTTCTGAATTTCTATTGAATTTTTAAAATTTTTGTACCACTTATTGCTAGACAGCTGCAATTCAAAACAAAAATGTAACTATCTGTCTAATGGATGTTTGTTAAGCACTTGGTATCTCATCAATTTGTCTGTTTGGATTTTTTTTCTCTTTTTTAGCAAGATGGATTTCTCTGACTGTTTGAGTCCTTTTGACCCACAAACTAGAAAAACAAAATTTATTGGATTGGGAACTTGACTTATCTACTTTTAGGAGCATGCTGGATTCTCAGGGGGAAAAAAAAGTTTTGAATACATTTTTTTAAATGATATAAGGATGATTTTGAACTACAGAAGCTCTTTTTTTTTTTTAAACAAACCTGAAAAAAAGTTGAACAAAAAATTGATGGTCTTTTAAACACAAAACAATGCCAGACTCTGAAAAAGATAACATCATTTGGATAAGTTAGTAGCGGCTTAGACAAAGCGTGTCATATTTTTGGGCAGTGAGCATCTTAACACTTTCAACTCCATGTTGGAGGAATTTCCTACCTTGTGAATTTTAAAGAGAAGCAGAGCCAGCCTTCCACTATTTAAGCCAACAAGGTTATATGACAATTTTCCAGCCTCCTTTATAGATAGAGTAGGAACATACAGTACAAGGTGACAGTCATGCTCTCCTTTGTGGACATTTGACTCACAAGCCAGTGTTGCAAGAGAATACAGCCTGGGGAGAAGGCATTTCACTGGAAGCCATGGCAGGGTGATCAGGTGCTGCATCCAAGATGGTGCCCAGTTTCATCAGTGGCCATCAGGGCAGCAGCATACACAGCAGATTAGTTCTTCCTTTCATTTTGAATCTGCTTCTCCAAGTTTCCTGGTAACTCAATATTTTTTAATGAATGAATTCATCTTCTACTGGAGTCAGATAGTTTTAGTTTCTTTGGCTTAAGAACAACAACAACAAAAAAAAAAAAACAAAAAAAACACTAAGTAATCCTAAAGCACTAACTAAACTCTTAACAATACCCTTGTAAACCCAAACTACATTTCCACTGGGGAAAGTAGTCATTAATCCAAAAGAAGTACAGGGAGTTATATGAGAAACTGACTTAGGTGGCTTTTTACAGCTTGGCCTATATTCCCTTTCCTGCTGTTCTTCAAAATAAACCTGTATTTTTATGATGTCAAAGCTCTTTTGTTTTACAAATTACATTCTCTATTTAGGGGATATATTTAGAAGTGCCTTAGCATATTTGTAATACCAAAGTTGCTGGATATTAGTGAACCAAAATATCTTTTGTTCCAAGGTAGGAAAAAAAAAACTGGCTGATATATCTAGGATTTTCTTTAAAATAAAATGATGCCAGATATCCATACGAATACTCAGATCAAAACAATACCTCAAAAGACAGTTATCTTCTAACTGGCTGTCCATTAAGGTTACATTTGCAGGTCTTCTCTTTCTCCTTTGTCTGAGTGAGTCCTCAGCTGCTTTTTGTGAGATGGAGGAGGCATAGCATCCCACCTGTGCATTCAGGAAGCCGTGTGCTTGAGACATTGAACCTCTCCTCCTGTGATGCTCAGTGGGCACTATGGAACCAATAACATCTCCTAAGAGTGTACCAGTTTGCTAGACATTAATACCCAGGGAGTTGACAACTACTAAATGGAGATAGGATCTCAGGATGAAAAGAGAACAGGAATGAAATTGTTGACAATGGCCCAAAAAGCCAATGAGTAAAGTATAAAAATATACACCCCAAAAGTCCACTGTATGCTGTTTACATGAATGGAAAAGAATAAAAGTGAAGTTATTAAAAAATGATTCACCATAATCACCTTTTGTCCAGTCTCGATATGGAAAAGAAAGCTAAGTAGGCTAGCTAAGTGCACAGCTTTTGGAACCAGGCACCTGTCTCAATCCTGGCTGGCCTCCCACTGGCTGTTTGACCTTGAAGGAGTCACTGAATCCCTCTAAACTAATTTCTTCATCTACAAAAGTATCCTTAAAAACAACCACTTCATAGTTTTTGAGAATCAATGAAAGAGTATTTATGTCACTATATACATTTCTAACACATAATAGGTATACACTAAATGACCACAACCACTGGTATGATAGACAGGCTGTTGGACCCTGATCTGGGACACCATCTACTGGGCTGGTCTCTGGTTGGCTGTCTCTGAAAGTCACTAAAAGGACCTGTCATTCCCTTTCCTACTTGGTCCTGTCCTCCACAGTAGGTACATGTTCCCTTCATTCTTGAGTATGATGCTTATAGTCTTAGATGGTCAGTTCCATTCCTATGTCAAGTCGAATTTAAGTGTTCTGACATTCTGGTTTAGGGGTCAGAGAACACATAATCTTTTTTTTTTCAGTTTCTCTGTAGGTAGTTAGTTGTATTCCTGTAAAGAACACCATTCTAACCAGTCCAAAGATTTTTTACCATTTCCACCTTTATCTCCATATTTCATTTGGAAATTAGTGTTTATGTTGCTAGAACTAACATGTGATCATAAAATGAGATACATAAAAAAATTTAAGTGCTTTATAAACGACAAGGACACTGTTAACTACTCAAATAAAAGATGGCCAGTGACAGGTCAGCAGGTAATAAAAGGATGGCTTTGGAAAAGCCATCTGCCTTTTCCAAAATAAAGATCTATTTTTATTAAGACATATTTCCTGAGTCAAGTCCTAATTCTAGACCCTTAAAGCAAAGAGAAGTAACAATCTCCAGACTCTGAAAAATATTAAAATTCCTGCCACTTTGCTCTTAGAATTATTTATTATGAGTGTTTAGAATGAGTGTTTTAGCTTCTAGGACTGAAAGAAATATTTGTTAATATAAAAATTGTAAACTGTCTTTTAGAAAATTAGGCTGGTGAAATGTAAGGTATTGGTATACTTTTGCACATAAAACACATTTTCTTCTTATTGCTAAGAAAATATGTTTGTATATAAGCCTTTTTTTTTTTTTTTTTGGGTCACATCCATGATGACACAAAGCAGAGAGCCAGCCCTAATACAGTGTGGGTAATGAGCAAGTGCAGTTCCCATGACGTGTGAAATTGCTTGTCCTAGGAACAGTAATGCATTGGGTCACATCCTGTCTAGAAAACTCACACGGGGACTGACTGGTGTCAAAGAAAAAGGTTTTCGTGGTGGAATGAAATGGACATCATTACCCTAGGTGCAACTGAACATATGTTGTGACGCTACATCGTGCACAATTAGAGAGATGAAAAGTTGTGCTGCAATTGTGTACAATGAATCAAAATGCATTCTGCTGTCATGTATACCTAATCAGAATGAATAAGTAAATAAATAAATTTTTTTAAAAAATAGGTTTTCATTTACAAGTGGGAAAGCTGGTAAGGAGCAGATCAACTTCTGCTTGTGCAGGACGGCTGTCTGACATCTGAGGAACAACCCAGGGCACACCCACAGAATGAAACCCAACCCTTTCCAGAAACGAAGAAAGAAAAGATTTCAGTGTCAGCCTGAGTCCTCCAGATGACACTCTTCTCAAAGCCGAAGGAAGGAATTGATTCAACAGAGAATCAAAATGTCTTCTGATTATCCTGTTTGATAGAAAAACAGAGCAATTAAGGGATTGATCCCGTTACACGGTGTACACACTCCCGCCAGTTACACAGCTAACTTGACATTCGCCGCTCAGTCCCAGAGCCTTTGTTCTCTCCAAAACCCTTTCACACATCTCTTCAGGCAATTTGATTTATCATAAATTGTACTGTTGCTGACATTTCCCTGAGCATTTGCCTTTTTTCCACTGTGAAATTAACTCAGACGTAACAAATGAATGCTTGCACCAGCTCTGCTTGTGTGTGTGTTGACTATGAAGTGGCTCTGTCATGGCAAGATGTCATTGCTACACCCTGTGTGGCATTCCATGTGTCTCTGAGCTAGACAAGGGAGAAGAGAGTGTGGCACGCTTTAGTCGTAGGTGTTAGAGGCTTAATGAGAATGGCCATCCCGTTTTATCTCCCATGCCTACTGCAACACTCGGAGCTGTTAGAAAGTTACAGTGGGGATGGTGAGATTGGGTCCAGACTTGGTAGGAAGATGTGTTGATTAGCAAGGCTGGCTGTGGGCTCAGGAATGAGAAAGGCACATCTGTGCTGTGTATTTACCTTCTTTGGGAGCACTCAAGCCCTTGAGTCTTGCAAACCCAAAGACACAGCCTAAGAATGTCTTATTGCAGAAGGTTCGGGGGCAAAGGATGATAGGATTTCAAATGTGGGAAATTTATATAGCACATTGCCCTTTACAAAGTGTTTTCCCACGTAGAATCTTATTTAATCCTTCCCATCCCTACCCGTGGGATAGATGTCAATTTTTATCTTCATTTTGCAGCAGAGGGCTTAGAAAGCAAGAGAATGTAAAATGCCGGGATCAAGGACCCACATGCACCATAAATGGCAGACTCAACCCCAATTGGGCGTTCTGCTTCTTAGTCCTGTGCTGCAGGGCTGTGTTTCCATCAAGGCCTATGTCTCCCCTAGAGTCAAAGGTGGATCTGAAAGTTTCAATTTAATTAGTTTGAATTCTGTAAAATATCTGGAACCCAGCAGAGAAGAGTGGCATGCATGCTCAGATCAAGCATGGGAGTGTTCATCCTCTCACTTTTGAATCAGTTTTCTTCAAAAAAGCACTAGAGCATCTGTTGTCATTACAGAGACCTAGAAGAGGCAAAGAGTTTTTGTTAAATAAAATATAATGTACTTTATTTGAAATGACTCATCCTGCTTCATTTATAAATTGATGTTAATCCAACTTCTTAGTTTAATTTCTGTAAGCAAAATTAATGCTTTTGCTACTTATCTTCTGCAGCATAAACAATGAGGTGGCTCTTTTAGAAAAAAAATTAACTTCTTTCTTGAGGGCAATAGGCTAAGTTCCTTCCTGAGGATTCTTGCCAATGGTTCTAATTAGGACACGCAAATATACTTATGCAAATGAAATCACAGAACACACAATTTCAACCATTTGGAGAAGAGTTTGAGAAAAATGAACTCCCTCCACAATTTTGCACCAACTCCACCCAAAACACTCTTGATCTTTTAAAATAATGAGGATGTTAAGAATTTCCTCATTTCCTGAGGTTAGGGTCATATGTAGGAGAATAACAAAAACAAAGCAATTTACAATGTACACAGTGATTTTTGCCTATGTTAAGTCTCAGTCTTAAAATGATCAGTGAGATAAACACCATTTTTCTCACGAAGAAACCAATGTGCAGGGAATCAAAGGAGAGACTTGTCCTACTCCAAATGAAAAGTGGTAAATATAAAATTCAAATCCAGAATCCTTTATTCTTTACCTTCTGTTCCTTCCCCTGGAGCACCCTCTCAGTGCAAGTAAATGCTACCTTACACATGTATAAAACCTCACAGTAAACTGTGTTCATTTCATTCAACTACTTCAATTCAAGTATTTATTAAATTCACTACTTTAACTCAAGCATTTATTAGACAGCTATTCCATGCCTGCCAGACACTATTCCAAGTACAAATTATGTGAGATCTCTACTCTATTAGCCTTAGTGTTGTTGGTGGTAAAGAAACAACCAATGAGCAAGTAAACAAACAAATCATGAAAGTAAATTCAAATAGTGATAATTACTACTAAGAAAAGAAGTGGAATAATGTGACAGGCTATGGCCAGTTGGGGGATAGGATCAGGATGTGGAGGTGTGAAAATTTTGATAAGGTAGACAGAAAGCTTCGTTAAAAAATAATGATGTCATATGATCCAAGAAGGATGTCATATGAATCAAGACCTGGGTGGCAAAGAGCAAGCAAGCAAGCAGGGAATGCTGGGAAAGAATCACTCTAGTTCTGACATGGGAAAGATGTCAGTTTTGACCAATAGAAACAAAAGCATCCATGTTGCAGCAACCTAGTGAACAAAGGGAGCGAAATAAAATGAGTGTGAAGAGATAACCCAAGGCTCCAGTAAATGGGGTCTTTCAAGCCACCTGGGAGGATCATATTCTAATTACTAGGACCAGACTTTACAGGGTTTCAATAAATTTTCTTTGTTACAAGAATCTTTGTTTGACAGATCAGAATATTTGGAGATGTTGGGAGTTTATTTAAGCACGCACAAGCATCAAGACTTAATTTTTAGGATGCTCATCTATCTAGGTTTATTTTGCTATCTATTGAAGGTGGAGATGGAAATAAACCTATAAAGGAGGAAAACCATACAGCGTGATGTGACTGTTTCAACAGATGAGCTTCCTAGGGCAGATCCAGGAGCTCACTTGTGACCGGAAGTCTTTCAACTCTTTGGATCTATCTGGAACGACCTAAATTGTTGAGAGTCTTTTGGCTCAGGTTAAAGACAAGCATTCTTTTGAAGTTCCTATTGACTATTTATCATTATTGAATTTCCTCCAAAATCTAACTTGCTTGACAGATTGTCTTGGGAAAGTAGCTCCTGAATGTCAAAGACTAGGGAATGAAGAGCTAGAACAATAGTTAAGTCACAGACTTTCTCTACTTCTCTTTTCACTTTCTCTACTTCGCCTTCCACCCATACTGCTGATAAATGGTTGGTAATACAAATGTGGCTGAGATGGAAATAATCTTTTCTGCTCATATCCTCAAATCTGGCTCATTCACACATCACTACAGCCTGTCTTTCCCTCCTCTTCTCCCTCCCTAAGGCAAGTTGCATGGGATCAAAATAAAGCAGTTAGAGCAGAAAGGTGTGATATTTACTTCATCTTGTCCCCTAAGAACATGACTAGCTGCCACTCACACCTTAGGATCCTCAGAGATATTGGAGGAAGAAGACAGATTTAGTCCCTTCATTGCCTAATTTCTTTATGGTAAAGAATGGTCTGTTCTTACTTCTACCATTTTCTTCCATCTTCTACCATCTTTAGCTAGTGCCTCTGCATTTCCACAAGGGAAAAAAATCCTTTCCCTAAAATTGGTTTCCTTCCTCTTTCTTGCCTACCCTGCTTCCCA
Source organism: Ictidomys tridecemlineatus (assembly GCF_052094955.1). NCBI lineage: Eukaryota > Metazoa > Chordata > Mammalia > Rodentia > Sciuridae > Ictidomys > Ictidomys tridecemlineatus. Next base: position 137,610,953 of record NC_135479.1, on the reverse strand, counting down.
GCACTCCCATGGCTTTTGTCCAGAGAAGGGTGAAATCAGTTTCATGACTTAGAATTCATCTTTTTGGGTTTTTTTGCAATTAATTATGATTCATTGGTTTTTGGATTGCTTAGGTTTTTTTTCCCTGAATTAGAAAGCCAAAAGTCCTTGATCCTTATCCAACAAAGCTTCCACTATGGGTATTTTTATTGCATTATGTAGTTTTTAAAAGGATTGGCAAGAGCTCTAAAAATGGCTAATAATGAATTAGAGCTGATTGGGAGAAATCTGCGAACAGTCAAGACTGCTGGTAACTATGGCCTTCCCTGTGCCTGTGTCTTATGTTTTGCTGATTCTCGGATTCTGAATAGTGAATGTGAAGTAAGCCAAGAGATCATCCAGAAATGTCATCATTTTATGCTCAAGAAACTGAGGTATAGAGCAGGAATGATTGCTACGACTATGATAACTTTAAGTTTTGGAGAAAAGCAATCAGTCCATGTACATAAAAAACATAAGGAGATGCTTGTAAGAATATTACCAGGGAGGTTTCCCTTGCCATCCAAAATCTGATCATTTAATTCCCTCTGGCCATTCTACCTACAGAGTGTAACTGCTCCCCTCCTCTTAGGTTCAGCCAAGTTGTATGACAATAGTGCTTTCTGTACCTTTTGCACTTCACTTCCATGCTAGGTAGAGCACTGTCCCTGAAACGCAGCTCACTTGGCTGGAGCCCTAAGAATACACTCTGTCTTTGCAAACTATGGGGCCCAGCCCAGGTTAAGGGAAAAGCTCTCCTCCATCTTCCTAGTCAGTGCTAGAGTCATGCTTCAAAAGTGTCCTCTTCTCTGAAATTTCAAATCAACACCCTTAACCCCCTCATGAGCACAGGACCTGAAGATGGAATGTTTAAGTTAGCAAAACAAGTCAATCATACCCAAGCTTGCCACACACTGGTTCTTAGATGCAATCTCCTGGCCAGACCTTCTGGCCCCCAAGGAGCAGCCTAAAGCTATGTTTACCCTTATTCCAGTCCCCACTTAATTCTCTTCTCCCTGGAACCATTATTCAAGGCCTAACAAGCTACTAGCAGAGGCCACGCAAGTTATGATGGTTAAGAAAATATGTTTCCTTCTAGGTAGAAGCTAGCATTCATCTTGGCAAGGCATATTCTGGGTGATACTTTCTATTTTGTTTTCCTCCACCCTCCTTACTGCCCTCAGATGGAAGACACATCAATCTCTAGGACGTTTGCATCCCTGAAAGTGTTTTTTTTTCCTACAAGAGAGATTTACACTGTAAGCCTCACTCCCATCCTATAGTGCTGTGATTCACGGGCCTGCCTATGCATTACAAACACCTAGAAATCTTTCTAAAAATACTAATACCCAAGTCCTACCATAACTCATTAAATTCAAAACTCAGGGTATGGTGTTAGACATTGGCACTGCAAAAAAAAAAAAAAAAAAATCTCCCCAGGGGTTTCAAAACTTTAGCTGAGTTTTAGAACCACTGTCTGGTTAAAGCCATGTTAGGCTTGGGGAACCATAAATATTGAATGGGTCACATTTCTTTGGGCAGGGCTCTTTTCCTGACATCTCAAAATTCATACTACAAATTTTGGCATATTCTATAAAAAGTCATTCTGGAAATCCTTGTGATCCGGCTATCCCACTTCTGGGTATATATCTAAAGGGTATTATATCATCATATCAAAGACACACTTGCATACCCATATTTGTTGCTGCCTATTCACAATAGCTAAGATATGGAACTAACCTAGATGTCCATCAACAGATGAACAGATAAAATGTAGTGTATAAACACAATGGAATATACAGACATAAAAAATGATACTTATCATTCACAGTAAGAGGAACTAAAAGACAGTATTTTAAGTGAAATAAGTCAGGTGAAGAAATACAAGCACTACTATGTTCTCTCATATATTGATGTTTTTAAAAAAGTTGATCTGCATGTAGAATAGTGACTATTTGATGCTGAGGAGGACAGGGGGATGAGATGGTGGGATGTTGGAGGAATAATAATTTCTAGTGTTCTACAGAAGAGTGGGGAACTATAGATCACAATAACATATTGTGCATTTTATGAGTAATTAGAAGGAAGGAGCTCAAAGTCTCCAAACACAAAATAATGCTGAAGAAATGGAAATACTGATTACCCTTATTTAATCAGCATATATTATATACATTTATTGAAATATCACATTGTACCCCATAAATATTTATAATTATTCTGAGTTACTAAATTCTTAAAAATGTTTAAGGAGATAGAAATTATAATTATCCTGATTTGATGATTACAAACTACAAACATGTATCAAAATATCACTCGGTTCCCCCATAAATTCATACAATTAAAAAAATTTTTTAAATAAGAAAAAAGTCTATAAAACTTAATCTAAGAGAGTTTCTGATTTCTTCTCAGGTGTTTCTGAAAGGAGAATTAGTTCATAGCTATTTTTCGGTCCTGCCCAAGGGCAAGAAAAAAATGGTAAGAGCTTAGAACAAATACGAACAGAAGTAGAAATCTCAAACAAGGAACAAGACATCATGTTCAAAGAGATGTGGGTCATGAATCCTGTTTGGTTCAAAGGCATGAGGCAGAACAAAGAGGATTTTAGCCAGTGGGAAAGAAGTTAGGGCAGAAGAGAGTCCTCAAGAATTCCATCTAAGTGTGAGAAAGGTAAAGACAGGAATCAGGCTCAGTAACAAGGTGGCAACAGAAGCCTTGATAACTGTCCTGAGAAAACAATGGATTTTCAATTTAGACACCATACTTTGAAGGAAACTGAGAAAACTCGAGTATTCAAGAGACTACAACAAAAGGAAGCATGGGAATTTGTGGGGGGGACGGGAGAGATTTCTACTTTGGAGTCCTCTAAACTGGCATTCCACGATTAATTCCAATCTACCAATCCATAGAAGAAAGATTGTTGATACTGTGGTCTTCTGTCCCCTAGTTGGTCCCAGGAAAGGGGACACAGTAACCAGCAAAGAGAGTGAGGTCCACTATCAAAAACTAAGGTGGCTTCAGTCTGCATTAAGCCTGATAGTATAGAATTGCGAGGACACCAGTGGCCCAAGGGTGTTTCCAGATTGTCACAGACTGCCAGATTCGAACTGCAGTCTTAATTTGAATATTATGTAAAAATTTGACAATAGAGGCTAGAATAATTGGGGACACAGGGACAAATATATGAATTGCGGATGGTTTAAAAATGCCCCAGTGTTAGGAATGAATAGAAAGCACTAGAGCATTAGATGTAGTAGCCGTAATGTCACCATAACAGAGTCAGTTCCTGTCACTGGAGGAGTTTGGTTAAACCTAGAGGATGGACTATATTCTCTCCTTTTCAAGACTTCACTAACCACTGCCAGATGCTCTACAGCCAAACAATGGAGAATTCTGAGAAGGAAAAAAAAAAAAAAAAAGGAAGACTTAAAAATCAGAAGTGGGTCAGGGGGATGTCCAGGATGACAGCTGTGTAGCAGGCCCTGGATGCAGACAGGCCACCTGGAGGGGAAGGGGAGCCCTCGGGAGTCCTGTCATCCAGAGAAGAACAGTGGGGGAGGGGAGCCAGTAGGAGGGAAGGATGTCAGATGTGGTGGGATGTTTGTTTTTTTAATGAATACAGTTAAAATTTAACGAGTCATAATGATTTTTTTATCATAGCTCATGATAAAACTATATTAATAAGATGGGGAAGGGAGGATGTGAAGAATAAATAAACTCCTATCTACAACAATAAAAAGCCAAGAATCAATGTCTAAAATGGAGAAATTTAGAAATATGCAATATTGGCATATTTATAAAAATAGAGGTGACAATCAGAAAAAAAAATGCCAAAAAAGGATTAAAAACAATTTCTTTAGGGAGTAGTAGAGCTTGGGATAGGTGACCACTATATTTCATCAAAAGTATGTCACTGTTATGGTTTAGATATGAGGTGTCCCCCCAAAGCTCTTGCTAATGCAGGAATCTTCAGAGGTAAAAATGACTGGATTGTAGGAGCCGTGACCTAATCAGTCCATCCTCGTTGGAATGATGGCAACTGCAGGCAGGTGGGGTGTGACTAGAGGAGGCGGGTCACTGGGGGAGAGCCCTGGGAGGGTCCATCTTCTCTGTGGTCCCCTTCCCCCACCTTCCCTGTGGCCCTGCCCCTTCTCTTCTCTCCACCCCCTACCCCGAGTCCTGGCCCTATCCTGAGCAGAGCAGGGTCTTTCTCCCATGATGCTCTGCTTCATCTTGGGTCCAGAGCCATGGAGTTGGCTGTCTGTGAACTGAGACCTCTGAAAGAGTGGGCCCCAAAGAAACTTTTTCTTCCTCTAAGTTGTTCTTTTCAGATATTTTGATCACAGGACATGCAAAAGCCGACTAAAACAGTCAGTACCATTTTATTTTTGCTTTAATTTGGTACATGGTCAAAATAATATTTATGGTCAAAATAACAGTAATTTAAATTATTTTAAAAGAGAAGAGCCAAGTAGACCACTTGGTAATGGAGACATCAATGAAGAAATTCCAGTGGTCACCTGTCCCATATCACAAAGTTGCCTCATCCCTGACCACCCCCGTTTCTAGGTCCTCTCTCCTTTTCCTTAACAGTTCAGCTCAGCACATGGTTAGAGAGATTCGAGGGTGTAATAAGTTGGTGTGAGTTGTGTCAGGGAGCGTGGCAGTTGAGAGTGAAACATCCTCCTGCTCCTGTTCACTACAGTGCTCACCCTGAAGTGCAGATGTGGATGTGTAAGCGGTGTACAAGATGGACCATAAAATTCTCTGTCTCTAGAAGGAGTTGTGAGGAAGTATCCCATGCATGTGAGGGCACTGCCTGGCCCCAGACAGGTCACCAGTCACCCCGTACAATTGCCTGGGTTTTTGATCAGACCAAACTTCATTCGTCACCATTTTACCACTGACTAGCTGAGTGCTGCAGGGATTATACTTGACCTCTGTAAGCCTAGTTTCCTCGGCTGCAAAATGATGAAAGTAATAGTCTATCTCATTTAGATTTAGAGAAGAGAAAAATGAGAAAATTTCTGTAACGTGTCATGCAGCATTCTATAAATGTTCGTCCTAAGTAGTGGCTACACTATGATGCTAGCCCCTGGTTCCTTCCTGTGTCCTGCCTTGGCTACTGACAAGGTAGGACATTGTCCCAGCTTCTTCACATGCAGAATGCACTGCTGTTACATAGTACATGCTCATCATTTTGATGACCACCTGACATGATGTAGCCAACAAGCTCAGTCTTGTGAAAAAGCAGCAAAAATCCTCTCTCTCTCTCTCTCTCTCTCTCTCTCTCTCTCCATAAATGTAGTGCCTCATACTACTTCTATAACTGGTCCAGAATCCTGACACTCTCAAGGGGGATAGGAATACCGATTTCTCTGAAGTTGCTCTCCAGGAAAATACTCTCTTCCTTGACGAGGCATGAGAAAGAAAAACCCATACTGGCTCTGGGAGTGTTAATGATCTGTTGCCCCATGTGCTTCAGAAAAGGAAAGAGAGCAAGTGCTGCAGTCTGGCTGGGCACAAGATCACGAGCCACTCAAGCAGGAACAAACTTTATTTTTGAAAATGCCACCAGTACCCCATACACATCCGGGAAGAAGCCGACCCACCACGCGGTGGCGTTCTCCCAGAACCCCAGAACCAGTTCCTCCTCCGGAATTCCCTCCTACTGTACTTCCCCAACCAATGGGAACTCTCCAGGAGTCCCGTAGCAGGCCAAGGTGGACAGCAGGAGTCCAATATCCATATGAATGCAAATCTTAACATAATCATATCATCTCAATGGCTAGCTGGCGTCACCTTTCAACCAAAAGTGCCATGCATCATATTACTTGGCTGTGGCTCTTAGCAAGCAAGGAGAGGAATAAGTTGTCTCTAGAGTTGCAGAGTACCTAGAACATGCCTAAAGAAATAAATTCTCAATATTCATATACTCCATGTTTCATTTCTAGAGAATGTCACAAATACAAATGTCAAGCCCACATACATCTCAACCAGAAAGACAATGGTTTGCCTTGAAACCGTGGAGACCCTAAGTTTCATCAGGCTCCATATCTCAGGTTTCCCATTCTCAAGTTCTCCCAGTCTCTCCCCTGATCATTCCAGGTTTTTCCCAATTGATGGCACCTCTGTGGACATGCAGTCCTGGGATGGCTCAGCAGCTCCCCCATCTTCCTGCTACTCCCCTGGACTCAGCCAGCAGGTATTGAGAGAAGAGCTTTCCCACCTGCCCCAGCCCTGTCAGACAGGCCCCATGTCCTTTTGTTCCAGTCCACCATATCCAGAACATTCCAACAGCAAACATTGCTGGTGTATGACGTTACTCTTTGAGGGGTTTTAGATCATTTTATTCTTCTTGTGAATTACATACACATTTCCCACTGGATGTCTCCAAGTTCTCTGGCTTTCCAGGGTAACTGCAAATGCTCAGTCCCCATTCCATTTACGCAGAGAGCCCAGGGCCACATTCCCATCAGGGAGGAATTTATATCTTTCTCTGTTTGGGAGAGACTGTGTTTTTCTTTTCACTTCTTCAGATTCCTTTCTTCTGCTGAATTTTCAGTGTCTTATTTCCCTCTCGCCATCACTGTCTTCTTTTTGTACCACTCGGCCCTTCTTTCATTTCTCTCAAATCGTCACAAACTCAAGCTGTTGTGTCTGTCACAGTTTTACTGAAAATCTGAGGCCTTCTAAGAGTTGCATGGCAAACACTAAATAGTTTATCTCGGAAAAGGGTTGGCTGTCCTAAAATCACGTTGACTCCCTCACTCAACCCCTTCTATCTCTAGATGAGATATATACTAAAACAGCAGTTCATGGGCCTCAGCCAGGACAGTTTTAATTAGCTTCCAATATTTTTAAATGAATTTTTTAAAAAATTTAGCTTCCAATATTTGTAAATGAATTTTTTTTTCATGTTTTTGGCTTTCATTGAAAGGCTGGACCATCTGATAGTGGTTGACGACTGGCTGGGATGCGGCTGGGATGCAGCAGTGGCTGCCCAAGGTCTGAGCCTGTCCTCCGCATCCCCACCACCCTTCCTTCATTGGCTTTCAGCTGCCCCATCAGCCCTGCAAGGAGGGTCAATTTTACTCTACACTATTTCCTTTTCTCTTTTTTTCAAAGGACCAGCCTCTTTCTGTAAGCATCAACGACATTTTTTTTTTAATTCTAGCATTTCTGCTTTTTATCTTGCAGAGCATTTGTTTCCTCTGTAGTATGAATATTAATGTCCCCCCCAAATTCAGATGTTGAAATCCTTACCCCAAGGTGATAGTGCACAGAGACGGAGATCTTGGGGAGGTGATTAGGCCGCGAGGGCAAAGCCTTTATGGGATTTGTGCCTTTTTAGAAAAGATTGCAGACATTAGCTAGGCCCTCCCACCCCGTAAGAAGAACACCGAAAGAAGGTGACCTTGAGAATGAAGAAACAGATTTACCAGACACTGAATCTTACAACTTGATCTTTTTTTATTAATTTTTTTATTTACATATGACATGCACAATGTGTTACAATTCTTATTACCTGTATAGAGTGCAATTTTTCATATCTCTGGTTGTATTCAAAGTATATTCACATCAATTTGTACTTTCATACATGTACTTTGGATAATAATGTATAACTTGATCCTGAGCTTCCCAGTCCCCAGAACCATGAGAAATAAAATTTTGCTGTTTAGGATATTCTGTTATAGGAGCACAAATTGACTAACCTCTTTGAGACAGCCTGCTCCATCTAAAATAGCACAGACCACCCCCTTTTCATAAACAAAAAAGCCTGTTGAAATCTTCAGGATGTCTTCCTCAACAGGGTTAACCCATATCACTGGGAATTGTGTCTCTCCTTTAGAGGACAGAAGTATCTGTGATTGTTTGGTTTAAGAACTGCTCCCAAATCATGTGGCTAGTGAGTGGCAAAGTCAAGTGTTGTATATATCCCATCTTACAGAGAAGCATCCATATGTCCCCCAAAGGCTCATGTGTTGAAGGCTTGGTCCCCAGTGCTGCCGTGTTCAGAGATGCAGGCTTCAGGAAGGGATTAGATCATGGGCTCAAATCTCATCAGTAGATTAATCAATGATGGATTAATAATTTAATGGCATTGTTGGGAGATGATGAATATTGTAGTAGGGTCTAATTGGGAAAAAGTAGGTCACTAGAGACATATGTTGCCCTGACCCTTCCTTTCCCTCTTTCTCTCTGCTTTCTGACTGCCATGAGGTGAGCAGCTTTCCTCTGCCATGCCCTATACCATGCTGTTCTGCATCCCTTCAGGCCTAAGACAATGGAGCTGGCCAAACATAGCCAACCTCTAAAACTAAAATAAATTTTACTTCTCTAAATTATTTTCCTCAGCTGTTTTGTCACAGTTGCAAAAAACTTACTAACACACCAAGATTCAAACCCAGTCTTCTTGATTTCCAGTCTAGTGCCTCCCACCCCATTAAGCTATCTGATGCTGTCTATCAACTGGGAGAGCTTTATTCTAGGTGGCAGAGTTGCAAGGGAGGTGGGGAGAGAACTCTCTCTCACCAGCTGGTATTCATGAACACACACCAGCCTGCCATTCCTCTGCCATTGGCGAGGAAATAGGAAATCTGTACTCCTAGCTACACAGTCTTTGGCCTTCTATGGTGACTTTTGAAATCACAGAACATTCTAGCAGTCAACCAATCCCAAAGATCACCCAGTCCAACAACCTAATCTTATAAATGAGGAAATGGAGGTCACTCACCCTTGTAAACTACCTCAGATGTTCTTTTATGCAGAGCATGCTCATTTTGTCCATATACAAGTTATTGGGCAAGGTACAGTATGTGCTTTGTCATAAATCTTTAAGTACAGAATTTTCAAGGTAAATTTAAATAATATCAGAAAACAGAGTAAAAAGCTTAGGTGACCAATAAGGTGCACTAGAAACAATTTTGTTGTTTACTGATCTGTAGAGACAGCACTTTTGCATTCTGTAAAGTGCTCTTAGACATTAACTCATTAGTCCTCAAAGTAGTGCAGAAATCTTATCCAAAACCACCTACTCCACTGAAGCCACTGAAGAAAAAGAAAGACATACATGACTCTAAACATTTAAATTGAAAAATAACAAAGTAGATGAGCAAAAGAGCCTGAATGTGTTTAACCCACAGCAAAGTGGAAGAGATGAACAAAACAGCAGAAGAGAGTAAAGATCTGGTCTTACCCTGTGCCCACCAACTAGGGTCTCCACATTTAGCAAATAAATATACAGGAAACCTGCTTAACCTTGAACTTCAGGTAAACCTCAAGTAATTTTTAGTAGACATATGCCCCATAAACTGGTCAGGACATAGTCGTAACAAACAATATTCATTGTTGTCTGCAATGCAAGTTTAACAGCGCTTCCTGTAAATTATGTGCAATCCTATTCCCATTTCAATCCATCATACAACAGTACCTGAAATGGTGAAAGGACCCTGTATGACTAGAGCAATGCAGGCGGGCTTCTCCCCACCGAGCTGGAGTCTGCATCTTCTTTATTGAAATCAGTTCAGTAGTCATTTGCTCAGGTGGCAAGATAATGTCAGATAGCTCTAAAGTTTCTAAATAGTCTCAATTTCTGTAACTATCACAGAACAAATACTTGGTGAACCAGCACCAGTCTGTGGAGCACTTTTGGAGTAGCACCGGGTAGGAAAGAAGGAAGTTTCATCAGGTTTTAGCTCCACCTCTTGCCAGTTGATCAACTTGGGTTAGGAGATACATCTTTCCTAGTGTCTGATTGTCTCTAGTGCTCAATCTACCTGATGGGCAGACTCAATCACTCTAGGTCCTTCAGACAATAGTCATGAAAGAATGTCTCCACATCATAAAACATCAAAGGGAGAAATGAAAATTTAAATATTCCATCTTACAGAGAAACATCCATACTTGAACTTGAGGTAAACTTGAACATTAGGAGAAAATTTAGGACTTTTGGGGCACTCTTACACCTCTCACACTATTTAGAATTCTTTTTATTCAAGGCCACTTGACGGTAAAGAAAAGAAAAAATACCTTAGTCTTTCAGAATTTAGTGATTTTAAAGATCTGAAACTGGCCCTTATTATAACTTTTGCTGATTTTGCATGATTTTTTTTTAAATTATGTGAAATGTTAAATGACTCATCAGTATTCCTGAATGGCAAAATGTTGACATTGATAAAATTTGGCTTTTAAAAGAGAAAGATCAATTCCAGTTTCATATACATATATGATTTTGTAGCTGGTGGAACAGTGGTACATGTGTAGTCCATGCACTCATGGAGTGGAATGCAGTAGTTGAGAATTCAGCCCCAGGACTCAAGGGACAGTTTCAATTTGGTTTTCCACTGAGTAGTTGCATGACCTTGGGCAAATTTCTTAACCTTTTGAAGTTGCAGCTTCTTCATCACAAAATAGAAATATTAACACCTCTCTGATGGAATTAGTGTAGGAAAGTAACTGGAATAATCTATGTAAAGCATTTCTAAGATTACCTGGCCCTTAGTAAGTTCTTTAAAAAAATGTTTTTAATAGCTCTCTTTATAACAAGCAATGAGTTTAAAACTTGCCTTTGTATTTATGTAGAATAATTTAGAAGCATGTAACTAAAGCATCACAATGTGCACAGCAAAATTAGCTATGGGGATAATCATCATTATTTTTTTAAATAATAGTAACAATTAGAACACAAATGTCCAATGTTAGAGTTTCTACCGATACATTAAATTTATACACATACACTTTGATGCATAATTAATTTTGATTGATGCGCATGAAAATGAAATCTTAATTTAGATTATCCATAGAAAATATTTTCTCTTTTCCTTTCTAAACTTTCTACAGTGATCATGTATTACTTGGATAGTAATTTTTTTTTGAAAAGTCATTAAAATCATGACACCTTTTCGTCTTCCCCCAGATTTGTTGTCTAGGCCCTTTCTTTCATCACTACCATCTCAAGGATAAGTCCATCTCCCTAGGCTACACTTCTCTTCTGCCAACTGCTCTCTAGAAAAGATATGTTAGTGCCTATGTCCAGGTGCTTTCAGTGAATTTGATGGGAAGATTTGAGTAGGTTTGCACTAGGGGTGCATCAAATAAAGTTAAGTCTTATTTGAGTTGTCTGAAGATAGATAACATGAGGGAGACATCAAATCATTCTACAGAAAGGCAACAGTGAGCATAATTCAAAGAACGAGGAAAAAGAGACAGCAAAGTCAGCCAACTGTTAGGAGAAACAGACTGAAATGAGGTACAAGGATAGAGGTGGGGGCTGGGTCTTGTGAATAGAGTGTGGAGGGCAGGGAACCCCTTCTCTGTGGTTCCAGGCACAGAGCTGTCTACAGATATTGCAGCTTTAAGGTGTATATTATGCTGGGTAACAGGTGTAAACAATTGAGGCTATACTGAGATAACTCCTCAAAATTAATCCTATTGCTTTTTACTTGGCATTTTCCCATACAAAACCTTCTCTTTATTCATCCAGAGGCAGCCATAGCTGGGGGAAGAGGGATATAATTGTAATAGAAATGCCAAGAGAGTTGGTGCTCAGATTTTGAGTTCCAAGAAAAGTTCTTGATGCCCACTTCAGAGGCAAAAATTATAAAAGCCAAAGCTGGAATCTTTTATTTTGAAGGAAAAGAGAGTTTTTTGTAAATCAAAAGGCAAAGCCCTAAAGGAGCTGAACACAAAATATATCCACCAACAAAAGACAGGAAAGAGAATAGAGATGGCATCAGTTTCCTACAACAAGGACAACTGGGTTATTGAAATCTCTCTCCTGCTAAAAGCATGTAAAATGTTGTATGAATTTTATATTTTTAAATATATAACTGAACTACAAATGAAAAGAAAGTATAATTTCCAGCATTGGGAAACCAAAAGAGAACTTAAAATTATACAGGTGTCAAATATAAAATAAACCAGACAATTAAGAAGAGGATTTTATTCAGTCTATTACAATATAATATTCATTAATGAAAAAAATTGCAAAGAAAAAGAAAATGTTCTAGGCATCTATGGAGGCAAATAATTTATCTATCTTTCTATTTATTTATTTTAGCTTTGATAGCAGAATACTTGATACTGGGTAATTTATTTTTTAAAAAACTTATTATTTCACATTTATAGAGGCTGGGAAGTTCAAGATCAAGGAGCCAGCATGGGTGTTCTTACTTTGTATTCAAATAGTAGGTGAAATTCAAATGGAGGTGAAAAGGTAAAATAGAACACTGTGTCCTCACAAGCCAGAAGAGTAAGAGAGAGCCCACTTGCAAAAGCCCATTTTATCTCAGCATTAATCCACTCACCGGTCCTCATGACCTAAATACCTCCCATTAGGCCCCACCTCCAAAACACAAACTTTGAGGGATATATTTAGATTATAGCATCAAGTCTTGTGGAAGTCATGAGGAAAGGTGAATCCTGGCCTTACCTAAGTCATTGAGGAAAGATGGAGCTGGGTCTTAGAACTTGCCAGCACCTTGTAGTCTTTTGCTGTTAACTGGATAAGATTAGCCTTTCTCTTGGAACACAAACTGGTGGAGGATTTCTTAACTATCATTGTTTTCTGGGGGCACAGGGCTGAGGAAAAGCTCAACATTGCCAGTCACCTCTTTCAGATAAACTTAGTAGCAATCATATGCTTTTGAATTTGCTGAAATAGGATCTAAATAATATTCTTCAATTATTGGCATTGTTCTGGCAAATCAGAGTCAGCTATTGAGAGGCAATGGCAAAAGTCAGATGTTTTCAATCCTGGCAATAAGGTATTTTAAAGAGGGATGCTTCATATAGATAGGATGAATATCAAAGTGAAGGGCCAGAGGTTGAACTCTGAGAGTAAGCTATCCTATAGCCTGTAGTATCTATATCAAGAACTAGATCTAGATTGATTCCTAGGCATCTACACCTTGGTTAAATCCCAAGGTGAGGGGGGTGAACATCCTGTGGAAAGCTACTGGCTTAGAAGATGCTAGACTCAAAGAAGCAGAACACCAATCAAATTCATACTTTGAAAGGTAGCTATAGTTCTGACTGCTAATACTATGTCATTGTTGTGTGACATCAAGGAAAGCAGCACCAGAATTCTGTTAAAGAGAAAGATACCATGGACAGTGAGGACACAAAAATCTCTAGGAACTTCTACACTGCATACAGTTTCTGAAATACTAAGATGAATAACATTTTTCTATACAAATTTAACCCAAAGAAAACTAAGCTTTCCCCCTGATTTAACAACTCTTTCTGTATAACTCACCACGGGTAGCATATCAAATAAAATGAATTATTTCTAGCACCTCTCTTTTTATAAGTTGGAAGAATAAATCCTTTGTGATTTTCCAGGGGCCTTCTAGGAAATCTCAAAGACAATTTTACGTGAAAAAGATATTAGTTAGAACTGAATTTTGGAAAGGCAAAATATCAAAAATTATCAGGAAATTTCAGCTTGATTAAGATGGGATTGAGGGTTACCGAGAAATGATACATAGCTATCTAGGTAGATTACACAAAAGATAAAGAATAACGTTTTACAACCTCTTAGTAAGAGCAGACCAATAAGCCAGGGAAGGGTCACTGCAAAAAAGAGAAACACCAAATTCCAACTTTGCATCAATATAATATCTGATATCAAAGCTCACTTTGTCATCTTATAAATAAGTACATCAAACCTTATCTATGCCCAAAACAAAGTTCTCTTCTCATGAGCCTCCAGCTACTTTCTATATTTATATACATCCTTTATAGAACAACTCAGAGTGGTAAAATGAATGCTTTATTAACAGACACAAGTAGATAAAGCCTCTCTGTGCCATATAAAAGTGAAAGGCAGAAAGTATATGCTTAAAATATGTTTAGGAATTAATGTTTCAGTATTCTTACTTAGAAATGATTTAATTGCTTAAGGAGTACCCATTAATTAACTCAATTTAGTATCAGTCCAAGATTTTAAATTACCTAAAAATCTTATAAATTGTCTTGAAGTTATATGCTATAAAACATAATTACATAGTTTGTCAGAATAATGGTTCAATTTGGTTAAACACAAATTTACATTTTGCATAATCTTAAACATTAAATAGCTTAGTTGACCACTAAGCATGTGTAAGTTTAAGAATATTCCTAAGTAGAATAAAATCTGTGTATATCTCATACTTACATCAGAGGAGACATAGATTTTTTTTAAAAAGAGACAGGGAGAGAGGGAGAGAGAGAGAGAGAGAGAGAGAGAGAGAGAGAGAGAGAGAGAGAGAGAGAGAGAGAGAGAGTTTTAATATTTATTTTTTAGTTATCGGCGGACACATCTTTGTTTGTATGTGGTGCTGAGGATCGAACCCGGGCTGGATGCATGCCAGGTGAGCGTGCTACCACTTGAGCCACATCCCCAGCCCTAGACATAGATTTTTAAAAATTAAACCTAATATCTTAAACTAGTTTTATTTGACAAAGTTTCCCAAGATTATGTGAATTTGATTTCTTAAAACATTTGAGTTACTTTCTATAAGATTTATTATTTCTATAGATTTATTTTTTGCACACTGAGAGTATGGTTTAATTTTCTTAATTTCTGGAAAATTTAGGCAAATTCAATTCATAAAAGCACTTATTTTCCTCTAAACAATTAGAAGAGAGTTCCTTTAAGAGATTTTTTTTTCAGTACTAGGGATTGAACTCATAGATGCTTTATCACCGAAGTACACCCCCAGACTGTGCCCTATACCTCCCCTCTCCCACTTTAAAATTCTGAGACAAGGTCTCACTAAGTTGTCAAGGCTGTCCTTTGATCCTTCTGCCTCAGTATGGGATTACAGCTGTGCACAACTATGCTCGGCTCCTTTAATGAGATTTTATAACTCTGCATCATGTACAACCAGAGGAATGAGAAGTTGAGCTCCATTTGTATACAATATGTCAAAAATGCATTCTTCTGTAAAAGAAAGAAAGAAGGAAAAAGAGATTTTATAAACAAATTTATTAACACCATCGAGATAAATAGAAATATTACACATCACACAGACATAGAGTATATATAGATTCCATTTTAAAATTTCAGCCCTGGATCAAGAATGAACACTAACTTACAAAAATCATCATTTCTTATCAAACAGCTAGTCTTTTCCAAGTAGGTGTGAATTCTTAATTGATTTGAGTTCAAAATAGACAAACTAAAGAGATTAACAATCTCAGTTGTCTTTCACTCAGAAAAATTAAGAGTTCTGTAAATCATCAATCCATTTCTAGAAATCACCAAAAGGTCAGACCATGAGATCAAAAGAAGCAGCACCTGAAATCAAATGAGTACTGAAAAGCAATCAAGATCAAATCCTTATTATTCTCACCAAAACAAAAGGACCAGGGATCAGATGCCACATTGGGTGCCAAGTCAGCCAGTCAGGAACAGAGCACAGAGGTCTCTGAGGAACCCCATTATGGGGAAGGAGTCAACAGGAGGCATCTGAAGGTGAATTCCAGTCCCATCTGAGACATAGCACCACACTATCCAAGAGAAATGCACCAGATAGTGAAGGAGATTGTTTTATTCAGTTATTGCAATTTGCAGAATGTTCACTAATGAGGCCATATAAAAGTAAACAAAGGGGACCAAGGAAGAGGCAGATTAACAAGAGAGTCACCCACAAGCCTTATGGGCATAAACGGGGGGAGGAAATTGAATCTTATTTGAGTCACTAAGTAAAGGTGAAGGTGGGTCTTTTCTCAGAATATGGGGGATTTGGAAATGTGGAATGTCCTTTGTGGATTTGACATTTCTCAGAAAACAAAAGGGTGCAGGATCCATGGCTGTAATCCCAGCCACTTGGGAGGCTGAGGCAGGAGGATCGCAAATTCAAAGCCATCCTCAGCAACCTAGTGAGACCCCAGGCAACTTAGCAAGACCTGGTCTCAAAATAAACCATAAAAAAGTTCAATAATGTGGCTCAGTGATTAAGCACCAGTGGGTTCCATCCCTGATACAAAAAAAAAAAAAAAGGAATAGCTCCTAAAAATAATAGAAGGTATTAAATACTTAAAAGTACATAAATGTTTGAAATAGCATATCACACACAACTAAAGTGATATGTTAATATGTTGGAAGACAGATATGAAAAAACACCCAAACTAAGCCACAATAAGATTTAAAAAAAAAAAAAAACATAAATAGCTATTATGTGTAGAACTCAAGATTCATGACAGGAGAAGCTTGAAAGGCCAATAAATTTAAGGAAAGATGCTTGAGTTACTAGTGATCAAGAAAATGCAAATTAAAATAAATAAAAATAAGATAGTATATGACACCTATTTGGAAATTTAAAATACACAAATTTTAGTGAGAATATGGAGGAATAGAATCTTTAAACATAACTTGTTGGCATATACTTCAATACCACATTTTTAGAAAACAATTTGGCAACATCTAATAAGTTAACACAGTTCGAGATTTCTTATCATTTTGCAATCAAACATGTAATAAGTATTTTAGAGAGATTTTGGCATGTGTTTGCAAAGTTATTTGTTACAGTCTGTTTAAATTGGTTTTAAGAAGCTGGTAACCTGTATCTATGTAGACAGGATAAATAATTGTAGTGTATTTTATTCTGGTACTAATTATGTGCTCTTTGCCAATAATTTCCAGATTTCCACTTTTCAGACATATAGGACTGTAATTCTCTATGAGCTTGCAATTTGAAATGGCTTGCTTATGCTCAAAGAAATGAGAACAGAAATGATGTTCGTCATTTCTAGGTAGAAGCTCCAAGTTCAGTGCAGAATTGGCCACACTTCTCCTCTACTGCAAAAAGTCATGGAAACTTAAGACAGTGCAGGAGCCACCCTGAATGACAAATCATTCTGTCCCCTTGCAGTGGACATCCACTTGTAGCATGACTGGATAGTAATATTTGCTGTCTATTTTTTTTCTTCTTCATCAAAGTTATCTTTGATTTCCAAAGAGGCATCTGAAAAGCAGGCAGAGGTTTTGAAAGACTGTTAATGTGATACGTTAAGACCATAAAGGATGGGAACACTGGCAACCACTTGCCAGGATTTGTGTTGGAACCCTCATGGACTATGTTCTAGGGAATATGAAGATAGCCCAGGCTTCCCATAGAGTGAAACCCAGTATTAAAATAACTGATAAAATGAAAGTGACCTAGGATTGGTAGCATCCCCAACCTTCCACCAGCAACCTTAAGAATCTCTAGAGCTAAGGATATAGCTTAGTGGTAGAGCACTTCTCCCACTAAGTGGTAGCGACTTTTACTTGTCCTAGTCATTAAAAAAAAAGAAAGAAAAGAAAAGAAAGAAGAAAAAGAATCTCTAGAGGAAAAGAGCACATCCTAGGCTTTAAATTGTCTCTCCTAATTTAAGTATGCAACATCCAGCATTTAATCAAAGGCCATACAACATTATTTAAAAGTTGAAAGATCTGGCTGAATCCACTCTGGACCATCTTCTGCAGAGCACAACCAGCATCTGTGAGCAACCCTGGCCCCCTAGGCCTCACTCCAGCATCACATCTCACTGCCTGGGAGCAGAGTGCTGGGGCTGCAGGAGGAGGGCCTGCAGGGATCCTGGGTAGAACTGCACTTCAGCAGTAATGGGAAAGAAGTGCCACCCAGTCTCAATTGCTATTCATAATGCTGATATGGGAAAAATACTGCAGGTTTCCCATGTGAATCTAGAGGGGAAGCTCCAGTTCTCCTGGTGATAGCCAACCTCAGACACAAGATACTAACAGAGCTTTTGAAACAGATACCCCTAGCTTGGGAGGGAAAAAATATCAACAACAACAAAAAAATGGCTCTCCAAAGAACAGAATAATATTGAGAGAAGGAAAGTCTTTGAAAGAATCTTGAAAAATTCTGACTGCATATGGAATTGGTCAGGTCTACCAGAAAAAAAAAAAAAAAAAAAAAAGTTGTTGTTGTTGTTGTTGTTGTTGTTGTTTCTAGATATACAAGATAGTATATTTTGACATATTATGCATACTTGGAGTATAACTTATTCTAATTATGATCCCAGTCTTGTAATTGCACATGATGTGGGGATTCACTGTGGTGTATTCATATATGAGCATTGGAAAGCTATGTCCAATTCATTCTACTGTCTTTCCTATCCCCACCCTCCCTCCCTTCCCTACATTCTGTTCTTCCCTCCCCTCTCCCCAGTTGTGTGTTAGCATCCACATATCAGAGAGACATTCAAACTTTGTTTTTTAGGGATTAGCTTATTTCATTTAGCAAGATAGTCTCCAGATCCATCTGTTTACTGACAAATATCATAAAGTCATTTTTTTATGGCTGAGTAATATTACAGTACCACATTTTCTTTATCCATTCATCTGATGAAGGGCAACTAGGTTGGTTCCATAGCTTCCCTATTGTGAATTGAGCTGTTATAAACATTGATGTGGCTGCATCACTGTAATATGCTGATTTTAAGTCCTTTGGTTAATATAATGAGGAGTGGGATAACTGGATCCAATGGTGGTTTCATTTCACATTTTCTGAGGAGTCTCCATATTCTTTCCATAACAGCTGGACTAGCGATGTATGAGTTAACCTTTCCCCCCACATGCTTGCCAACGATTCTTGTTACTTGTATTCTTGATAATTGCCATTCGGCCAGAAAGTATTCTGCCTACTGAGTTTGTCTTTAAACACTGGAAACACACAGCTACTCTCAGTGAGAAACACCATGTTATAAAGAAATTAGGGGGACTGGGGATGTGGCTCAAGCGGTAGCGCGCTCGCCTGGCATGCATGCGGCCCGGGTTCGATCCTCAGCACCACATACAAACAAAGATGTTGTGTCTGCCGAAAACTAAGAAAAAAATAAATAAATATTAAAAAATTCTCTCTCTCTCTCTCTCTTAAAAAAAAAGAAATTAGGTATTTCTCAATAGAATTTCTAAACGTTTTTCTTTCTCTCTGCTGCTCTACCCTCTGCTGGCCATTGAATTAGTGATATATATCGGTGGGGCATCTGACAGCCTCCCCTATCCATTCTTTCTTGTATCCTTCCTTCCTTTCTTTTTTTTCTCCTGCACTAGGGATTGAACACAGGGGTATCTATAGCTGAGCTACATATCCAGCCTTCTTAATTTTTTATTTTGCAATGTGATCTTGCCAATTTGCCCAGGCTGGCCCTAAACTTGCCTTCCTCAAGTCTCAGCCTCCAGAATCACAGTGATGAATCACAGCACCCAGCCTCCACTTGCATCTTTAAATGAAGAATTGAAATCCAACTTTGTTCACATGGTGGGGATTTATATCTGAGCTCATGAAACAGCTAACTGAAGAGTTACTGTGATGCTTGTACAGCTGCTTCCTTGTGTTTATTCGTAAATGCTGCATTTCTAATGCAGTTAAGTGAAAGAACAGAAAAACTATGAAATGTTTTCATAGGAAATTTTTTTATATAACAAAACCATGCTGACCTATAATTATATCAATGGGATCAATTAATAGCTATACCAGGCTGACTAATCTCTACTATAATAATTTCAGAGTGAATATTCTTTGGATTAGATACAAATATCTAGTATAATTTAATATATGAGCATGATGTATATAATATTTTTTAAATTATCTGTAAATTTAAGTCACATGTTTTATGTTTCAAAAGAATGAATAAAATTGATATTCAAATCATTACATTTAAGAGGCTGGATCTGAAGACTATCATGTTAAGTGAAATAAGCTAATCCCAGAAAAAACAAGACCAGATATTCTCTCTGATATGAGGATGCTAACAAACAGTGGTTGTGAGGGGCAGAAAGTAAAAGTTCAGTGGATTAGACAAAGGGGAAATGAAGGGAGAGGGAGGAGGGATGGCACTAGGACAGATAGTAGAATGAGTCAGACATAACTTTCCTATATCCATATATGAATAAACCACCAATGAATCTCCACATCATTCTCAACAACAAGACCAAGATCCCAATTAGAGTAAGTTACACTCCATGAATGTGTAGTATGTCAAAATTCACTCTACTGTCATGTATATCTAAAAATAATAAAATATTTTAAAAAAGAAAAGAAAATCACTACATTGAGGGGTCTGTCTAAAGTAAACATTATGGACTTATTCCACATTATTGTAAAATTTTCAAGTGTTTAACTGGGTTCAAATTGTTTAGTAAAGACTACACTAAACTATGCTAATCATTCTTAAGTAATTAATAAAACCAAGGCAGCTACAAATACCTGGTACAGTTCATACACTAATCTGTTCTTGCTTTTATGGTGTAAGAAATTCAACCTCTGGCTATTATTTAGTCACCTTGAGTGATCAGTTTTCTGTTGAAGGCACCTTCTTAATATTATTTAACTCTTCATCACTCTGAATTTCTGGATTTAATCTTATCCTTTGTGTTCATTTTTTGTGTACCCTTAAAAACAGCTTTATTCAAAGCAAATCCATGTCTACTGTAAAAGGCTAAAAATAGAAAAATAATTATAAACTTTTGCAACTTCTTTAAAAGAAAGAAAGAAAGTCAAAAGATTCAATGGCCAATAGCAACACTGCCACAGAGAAATGAGAGGCTATATTTATCAGACATGGACTTTGAAATTAGTTGAGTAATTGTTCAAGAACATAAGAAAAGATGGAAAATCCTGTGGGAATTAGAAGTCTTTAAAAATTGAAGGTTGTAGAACTGAAATATATAATAATACAGTATAATAATTAAAAGATGAACATAATTTATTAGAAACCTTTGGTGACTAACTTAATTGGAAATAAATTAGAAAATATCAACACTAAATCTTATAGAGTAAAATGATGTAAAATAGAGAAAAGAGTGTAAGGAATACATGGGAATTTTTTTCATGTTTAATATACATGATATTGGAACTTTGAAAGAAAAAGAGCAAGGATAAAGAAAATGAATTATTTGAAAAGATGGTGAATGAGAATTTTTTAAATGTGTTACAACATCAAGCCACAGATTAAAAGGAACTAAGAATCTCAATCAGGACAGAAGTCATATAAATTAAACATATGTACATTAAAGTAAGGTAGAAAGCAACAGAAAAGTTCTAATAATGGCCATAGGAGAAAAGAAGAACATCTTCAAAAATTGCTGCAGTAAGACTGGTATTTGCCTTCTCAGTAGGAATTGTGAAAGCCAGAAAAAATAAGGAAACCCTAGAGTGGACACACCTGGTAACTACTGCTTAAACCAAATGATCAAGCTTAACATCACCGGTGATAAATCTGCTGATAACTTATGTTGTGGGAAGAGGTAATTAGCCTCTGCAGTATTCTTCCTAAAAACTCACCGCTCCAGAAATCATAAGAAAGTCATCAAATCAACCCAAATTAAGTGATATTTTACAAAACACCTAACTAATACTCACTGAAACTGCCAAGATCACACACACAAAAAAAATAATAATAAGGAAATATTCAGAAACTGGAGACTAGATGAACATGAAGATGAAATGAATGTGATATCCTAAATTGGATCCCAGAACAGATAAAATTAGGGGTAAAAAAATGAAAGCAAAAAAAAAAAAGACTAGAATGTACTTCAAAATGATATACCATGTTAATTTCTTAGGTTTGAAAAATGTGCCATGATTATGTAAGATATTATAATACCAGGAGGAAATGACTAAAGAATACATAGGACTCTCATGATTATCTTTGAAACTTTTCTATAAATCAGAAAGTATTCTAAAAGAAAAAGAAAGAATGATCCAAGATGGTGGGCTAGAGGGAGGCTGAATTATGTTTCTCTCTGTGACCTGGGATGCAAGTAGTGGGAATACTATTTTTCAGCTAGTTATTAGAGGACTCCAACAGCTGCTCCTACACAGGAATCCCTGCCGCCATGCCTGAGAAGGTTCCCAGGCCACAGTGTCAGCGCAGACCCCTGGTTGATTGCCCATGCAGGACCTCCACCAGCATCAGCACCCACGCAGGTCCCCTGGATGTCCACCTGCATAGGAATAACAGCCACAGCTCTCATGCAGGACTCCTGGCCGCTGCCCACATGAAGTACCTCTGCCCACCACTCTCATGTGGACCCCTATCTACCATCGTGAGGCTCCCCTGGTTGACTTTATCTTGGGACTCTGCCATAGTCCCCTACACATGGTATCCTGCACTGGGGCCACTGGACAGAGTCTGGAGACAGTTGCCTGCCACAATACTGCATGCCACAGAGCTACATCTCTGAACACGCTATCAAATGCCATCACCTGGCCCAACCAACTCAACCCAACACCCCATCTCTGAAAGCAGCTGCCTCCATCTTGGGACACATTTGTCGCCATCTTTAGTTGGGGTAACTCCCAGTTTGGGTCACTGGCTAGGGCACAGAAGCAATATCATGTCCTAGAAGGGAAGACACACAAAAAAACATGAAAAAACAAGGGAAGAAAGTGCCCCAAACAAACCAAGATTCTACATTATTAAAATCCATGGCCAGCACAGCAGAAGAAACAAGAGAGAAGGAGTTCAGGATGTACATTAAAATATTCTGTGAATTAAAGGATGATATAACAAAGCAAATACAGGCAGCAAAAGACCATTTCAATAAAGAGCTACATAAGCAAATACAGGAAACAAAAGATTACTTCAATAGGAGACAGAGGTTCTGGAAAAAAATCCTTAAAATGCAGGAAACAATAAACTCAATTAAAAAATCAATAGAAACATCACCAATAGATTAGATCACTTGGAAGACAGAATCTCAGACAATGAATACAAAATATATAACTTTGAAAATAAATTTGATCACACAGTGAAGACGGTAAGATACAACAATTTCACCGTGATTCTAATATCAGACAAAGACACTTCAAAGAAAGGAAACTTCAGACCAATATCTCTAGTGAACAAAAATGCAAAAATTCTCAGTAAAATTCTGGCAAATCAAATAGAAAAACATGTCAAAAAGATAGTGCACCATGATCAAGTGGGGTTCATTTCAGGGTTGCAAGGTAGGTTCTACATACAGAAATCAATAAATGTAATTCATCACATTAATAGACTTAAAGATAAGAATCATATGATTATCTCCATAGATGCAGAAAAAAGCATTTCACAAAATACAGCACCTCTTCATGTTCAAAACACTAGAAAAACTAGGGATAATAGGAATATACCTCAACATTGTAAAAGCTATCTATACTAAGCCCATGGCCAACATCATTCTAAATGGAGAAAAATGAAGACATCTCTCTAAAAACTGAAACAAAACAGGGATGCTCTCTTTCACCACTTCTATGTAACATAGTTCTTGAAACTCTAGCCAGAGAAATTAGACAGACAAAAGAAATCAAAAGGATATGGAAAGGAAAAGAAAAACTCAAATTAGCACTATTTGCCAACAACATAATCCTATATCTAGAGAATCCAAAAATAATTCCACCAGAAGACTTCTAGAACTAATAAATGAATTCAGCAAAGTAGCAGGACATAAAATCAACATCCATAAATCAAAGGCATTTCTGTATATCAGCGTCAAATTCTCTAAAAGAGAAACTGGGAAAACTACCCCATTCACAATAGCCATACACACAAAAATAAAATACTTGGAAATCAACTTAACAAAACAGGTGGAAGACCTCTACAGTGAAAACTACAACACACTAAAGAAAGAAATTAAAGAAGACCTTAGAAGATGAAAAGATGTATATCCATTTTTCTTGGATAGGTAGAATTGATATTGTCAAAATGACCATACTACCAAAAGAACTATACAGATTAAATGTATTTCCAATCAAAATCCCAATGACATTCCTCATAGAAATAGAAAAATCAGTCATGAAATTAATCTGGAAAAATAAGAGACCCAGAATAGCCAAAGCAATTCTTAGCAATAAGAGGGAACAGGTGGCATCACTATACCAGACTTTATACTACAGAGCAATAATAACAAAAACAGCATGGTATTAGCACCAAAATAGACCGGTAAACCAATGATACAGAATAGAGGAAACAGAGACAAACTCACATAAATACAGTTATCTCATACTAGACAAAGGCGCCAAAAACATATATTGGAGAAAAGATAGCCTCTTCAAGAAATGGTGCTGGGAAAATTGGAAATCCATATGCAACAAAATAAAATTAAGCCCCTTTCTCTCACCACGCACAAAACTCAAAGTGGATCAAGGACCTAGGACCCTGCGCCCAAAAGAAGAAAAAGTGGGCCCAGATCTTCATCATGTCGAATTAGGCCCTGACTTCCTTAATAAGACTTCTGTAGTGCAAGAAATAAAATTAAGAGTCAATAAATGAAATGGACTTAAACTTTCAGCAAAGAAACTATCAGTGAGGTGAATATAGAGCCCACAGAACGGAAGCAAATTTTTACCACATTCACATCAGAATGAGCACTAATCACTAGGATACATAAAGAAGTTAAAAAACTTAACACCAAAATTACAAATAACCTGGGGCTGAGGTTGTGGCTCAGTGGCAGAGCACTTGCCTTACACATGTGAGACACTGGGTTCTATCCTCAACATCACGTAAAAATAAACAAATAAAACAAAGTTATTGTGTCCATCTACAACTAAAATAAATAAATAAATAAATAAATAAATAAATAAATAAATAAAACAAATAACCTAATCAATAAATGAGCCATAGAACTGAACAGAAACTTCTCAGAAGAGGATATGCAATCAATCAACAAATATATGAAAAAATGTTCAACATCTCTAGCAATTAGAGGAATTCAAATCAAAACTACTCTCAAATTTCATCTCATTCTAGTCAGAATGGCAGCTATCAAGAATACAAACAACAATAAGTGTTGGTAAGGATGTGGAGGAAAAGACACCCTAATACATTGCTGGTAGAACTGCAAATTGGTGCAACCAATATGGAAAGCAGTATGGAGATTCTTTGGAAAACTTGGAATGGAACCACCTTTTGACCCAGATATATGTGTATGTATATTTTATATATATATATATATATATATCCCCTCAATTTATACCCAAAGGACTTAAAAACAGCATACTACAGTGACACAGCCACATCAATGTTTATAGCAGCACAATCCACAATAGCTAAATTGTGGACCCAACCTACATGCCTTTCAATAGAAGAACAGATAAAGAAACTGTGGAATATATACACAATGGAATATTATTCAGTCTTAAAAGAGAATAATATCATGGCATTTGTAAGTAAATTAATGGAGCTGGAGAATATCATGCTAAGTGAAGTAAGCCAATCCCCCAAAATACAAAGATTGAATGTTTTCTCTGACATGTGGATGCTGATCCATAATGCGGGTGGTAGGGGAGGTCATGGGAGGAATGGAGGAACTTTGGATTAGGCAAAGGGGAGGGAGGTGAAGGAAGGTAGGGGGTTTGGGGATAGGGAACATGGTGGAATGCGATGGCCATCATTACCCTAAGTACATGTAAGAAGACATGAAGGATGTGACTCTACTTTGTGTACAACCAGAGATATGAAAAAATGTGCTCTAAATGCATAATATAAATTGTAATGCATTTTGTTATCATATATAACAAATCAAAATTTTAAATAAATAAATATGTTTTTTAAAAAATTAACTGACCTAGCATAGAACACAAACCTTGGTCTTGGCTGTTCAAATGTAAAAACGATGTTCAGCCTTGGTTCAAAGTTGTATGTGAGTCGGTTGAACCCATTAGCAGAGTGACGGATAAAGATCAAAAGAGAACTCAAGTGAGTGGATGAGCTTTCCTCTTGCTTCCTACTTTGATTGTCAGTGCTGCGTGAGAGAAACTCAGACACTGGTTCTTGACCTTCTGGCAGCAAGAAAATCATCTCAACCTTCATACCTGTCCAGCAGTGCATGAGGGTGTTTTTGTGCTTCCGCTAGGAGAGGGCAGTGCTGTACTGAAATGTATCTGCCCACATGTAAGGAAATTCTTGTCCTGCAGTTGCACCATTTCTACCTCATCACTGGGGCTACCTACAACAGGACTAACCACAATTAGAGGACCAATAGAGGACCATCTCCCAGAGGCAGTCCCTTAACCTTGAACCTCTAGATCCATGAGCCAAAATAAAACTCCTTTCCATATAATTTACTCAGTCTGTGGTGTTATGTTATTAGGAAATGAACTAAGACTGCCTTCAAAAGTGGCAAGATATGATGGCTTTGGAAAATCCAGTGAATCTGAATGACAGTAACAAGGACCTATCAGCATATCAGTGATGTTCTAGCTATTACAAAGTCCCTCTAGGGAGCAAGTACTGCTTGTTTAAGTGACACATTTTAAGAATTGCTATCTTTGCCTTTAAAGAATCTATTGAAAGGAAAAGTGAATAGTTATGAAAATATATTGGTATAAATACTAAGAGTAGGACAAAAGCCTTAATTTCCAGGTAGGAAATATAAAAGAAACTTGTCATTTAAATTAAAGATTCCCATAGGGATGTTCAGCAAGTGGACAGAGAGACACTAAGAGCTATGTAAAATGGTCATTATAAAGAAAGTATGCAGGAAATAACTGAATGGCTCCTATCACTACTGAACAACAGCAAGGCTGTTGACTTTTGGGACCCAATCATTTGTTGAGGATGGCGATGGCTGTCTGTACATTACAGGATGCAGAATCCCTGGACTCTACCCATGAGATGCCAAGAGTAACACGGCCTCATTGATACCATCAATACCGTCTTCAGACATTGCCTGAGAGACTCAAAGTGGAGAGCTCAGAGAAGCCACCCACCTCCTGAGGAGGTGGACGGAGTTGTTGGAGTGATGTCAGGGAAGAGGAAGAAAGGGGTGGTTGGGGCAGAATGGCAGAGATGACATCCCCAGGTAAAATCACCCCCAGTTGAGAACCACTGCACAAGGGCAAACATCCCAGAGAATTAATGAAGAATCTCAAAGAGTAGTGATGAAATCGTTTTAAAAATAATATTCAAAGGAGAACAGAAGAAATAAAAAACATCTGAAAATGGCTTACTTAGACTTCAACAAACCACAACTCAGCCTAGGAAAAAGGATGGCAAGAAATTAAAGCCCATTTTAGCCCTAACTGCATTAAAGAGTGGTGTTGCCAGTGAGAGGCTTCCATCTGTATAAGCCGGCAGAGCTAATCCATAAGTATTTTTAATGAATAAATATTACAAGTTGAAGAGAGAGCAAATCAGAGAAGGTAATAACCTTAGAAAGAAAGCCTCATTAGAGCTAATTATGATACGGGTTTCCTTTTTGGAATCGACCTTTTCAATGACAGGCCAATTTGGATTACCTAATTATCATATATTTACTGAAGAATTTTCAAATGAAGGAAACTGACTTTACAGATTTGGTGGTTTATACAAAGTCAAGTCCCTAACAAGCAAAGGATAATCTGCCAGACTCTTACATGCTACTTCTGTGGAATTTAATCACACTAAAAGTCACAAATACTTCTGTCTGCAAATACTTCTTATGGAATTCGATTACACTGAAAATCATATTCTCCGTCCAATTCAGTTTAACTGGTCCATACCAGGACTTGGACAGGATCAAGAGAAGCTCAAGACAGTTTTCTTGTCTTGGATAAATTTTCTGCTTAGTAATAGAGACAGAAATACTCTAAAGTGGATTATTTTCATGTGTGTCCCAAGAAAATTAATTTAATAAGTTACAAACAAAACACAGAAATCACCATGGAACCCATGGAAGAAAGAATTTAATTTCAGCTGGTTGGAGGAAGGGAGTTGTTGAAATAGATTTGGAACTGGTTCCATTCCTGATGGAGGAAGAGATTGCAGGTGAAAGAAACAGAAATGATGGTCAGAGGCACAGGCTCTGTTCGTGGAATGACAGCTGACCTTCAAGGCTGGCGTGTGTTGAGTGACGGCATGGGGGTGCTGCTAGAAAGCTCGATTGGAGTCAGCTATCATGAGGTTGCAGTGACAGGACAAGGTGCATATGATGATGGTCTGAAAACCTTAGCAATATTTTTATTATTTTGGTTCATTACTTCCAGCTCTAGACATATTGATTATAAATGAAGGGAAGATTGTTACCAAATTAATGTTAATAAGCTTTCAAAAAATAAATACATCTGAGTTGACCTAATTGGTAGCAGCTCCAAAATTTATATCATAACAAAATTGCTTTTTAGTTTTCATTTTGATACTCAATTTACATAGTAAACATTCTTTTTTATTACAATGATAAGTCCATTTGAAGTGGCTTTGAGCAAGATAGGGAGATAATAGAATGGTGAAGATTTCCTAAAAACATGATTTGGATCATTTAAAATATCTGAGAAGCTATGCTGAATTGATTTAATTAACAGGCTTGTAAGTTAAGGATTAAAAGAAAATGTGTTTGTGCTCTATATCCAAGGATGAAGCAACATATTAGATAACAAATATAAAAACATATATATGTAGAAAAATTAATAGAAAGGAACACCTAGAATGTTATTGTGAACCTTCTGGAAAGTATCCATTGGATAAGAGGAATACAAAAAGCAAATATTTTATGTTATTAGATACAGTACACTATTCATATAAGTAAACATTCTTATATTAGCTACTAAACAATTCACCTCCCCCTCAAAATTTTGTCCTATGGAGTTAGGAATCAAGGTTATAACATAATGTCAGCTTGATATCAAAAAGAAACTCAAAGTTTTATCAGTGAACTTTCCCACTGAGGGGCTCACCTCTGAAAGCCCTCTGTCAAGAACATTTGACCTATCCCAGAATAGCCTGAATAATCACTCTTCTAAGAAAATAAAAATGCCTTTGTGAAAGGTGCCATAGAAATATAGTTATGTAGATTTCATTATCATTGCCCTTGCATGAGCTATTAATAGCATATTTCTGAGACACTTCATGTATGCAAAATCTAGACAGGAGGTTCAGGTCTACTTGAATTGTCAAATAGAATATAGCATGTCATCCTAAGGTCATAGTTTTTAAGTTCCTTGACTGAACCAGTTGGTTATTTTTATTCAAATGATGAAAAGGTGTCTAGATTTTTTTTTTTTTTGGATGCTGGGAATCAAACCCAAGGCCTCTTGCATACTAGGTAAGCACTCTACCACTGAGCTACACCCCATCCCTATTTCTTAATTTTTAATATAGATCTTCCTGTACCTTCTGCTGAACCATGATTGAAATATTACCCTTAAGGAATGATACTGAGTGTCTCATGTATGCCAGTCTTCTAGTCTAATTGTGTACATGTATCTCTATTACATTTTTATAAGATGAGTTACATATGAAAGTTTCGAGGCTAAGCTCACAGAAACTGTAACTATCCATTAAGCTTCACCTTATGTTTAAAGAGGTAAAAGTGATACTGAAGATGAGTAAAGTACATCCCTGCCTGTCCTCACTAAGGGTACAGGAAATTCCTTCATGGTTCTACCTATCTCCCTTCATCAGGAAGATATTTCTAAGTCATGACTTCCTCTCCCTATCCTACTTTTTTCATCTCTTGTGCATATTTGGTGAGTCACCTATGAAATATAAGAAGTCCACCTCCAGGGGAAATATTTTTACATAATAAAAAATCCAGTAGCCTGAAGACTGATGGACTCAGTGGGAATTCTGTCTCTGATACTTCCCCTGTCCTGGGGGAAGTTAACTTCTCTGAGTGTTTTATTTCCTGGTTTATGCAATGGCTATAATAAGAGTACCCACCTCATAGTGTTGCTGTGAAGTTGAGAGGGAATGAACACAGAGATCCGATTCATGGTAGGTGCTCAGTTAATTGTAACTGTTGTTGATTTTGTTATTATGATTATGATAATTATGGAGGTGTGGCTAGAGCTGACCTGGAACAAATCAACACTGGCTGATTTGATCTGATATTCTCATCAGAGACAACAGAGAATTCTGGAGTGGAGAGCTCTCAGAAGTTCCTTTCTCCTGGGGAAGGAGCTATCAACGCAGAGGCAGGAAAGAGGACGAAGGGAAAGGTCGGAGCAGAATCCCTGAGATGTGAGAGGAGAAAATACAGGAGTAAGGAAGAAAATCAAATCAACATCAAAAACGGAATTGGGCCAGGCACTGGACAACTGAGAAAGACTTAAAAAAGAACATTTTTCCTTAGCAGAATCAGAAACTAGGGAACATGGAAGACAAGGAAATTGACAATAGTTCTCATCACTTACATGGGAACCTGATAGGGTGACAAAGCATATTCACATCCCTGTGTTCGGGGGGGGGGGGGGTTAAAACCCTGAACTCCCCACTGATATATAAATGTTTCACCTTCATATTTTAGAAGTAGCCTCTCTATATTTCTCACTGTGTATTAGGAAAGGGAATCAAACAGTCTCCCAGACCTCCAACTTGTGGGAAAGGTCTCACCATACACAGCTCTCTCCTGTTCTAGAGGGCCTCCATGTACCAGCCACCAAGTAAGCCTGCACCATCAGCAGAACTACTCATCTAGGCTTCAACAATCATAAACCTAATGCAGCCAGCCAGCTGCTGGACCAGGGCCACCAAGCAGTGCCAGCGAGGTTAATACAGTGTGCCGAGATATACTCCCTCTACGGCCTCCAATGCTGACTCTTCAGGGGTTGCTAAGAAGGAGAAATAGCCTCTTCCCTGCCAAGCAGATTTTGTCTGGGAAAATTGAGCTCTTGGTCATCCAGGCATTTTAATGGACTCTATGAATCACTGATCAGCCGAGAAAGAACGTGAAGGAGCCCAGGGTCCTACGTCTGCTGATTGGCTCTTTCAACAAAGATAAATGGTGAGCCCGTCATTCTCAATGAAGCAGCCACAAAAGAGATCATTTCTGCTAACTCTGGCCTTCTCCTGTTCCTGTCCCTGGAGGACCATAGAGGTAAAAGCTGCCATAAACCACAATTCTTTGCAGACAGCAGAAGAGAGTAGAGGAAACAAGGATGAATCGAATCGCCCTGTGTCCTTCAAAAAGCCTCAGGCCTCGCTCCCAGGAGAAAAGGAAACGGAGATGACCAGAACCTTCATTTTTTTCACAAGCTGCACGGAAGATTGAGACATGACACAAATTAGAAGTAAAGGATCTTAACCCTGGAAGGGAAATCAAGGTTTACCACTTCACCTACCACAAACAATTTTATAAGTGGAAAATTTAAAGCAGAAAGAGGCCAAGAAAATTTCCCAAGGTCAATTTGTTTATTAAAGGTGGCTCTAGAACTGGACCTGTGACTACACAGTCCCGGTCCAAAGTTGTTTAGGTATACCATAGTTCTCCAGGTGCCAGCACTGGATGAAACGCAGGAACATAATCTTTTAGAAGCAAAACTCAAAGTCATATCACCAATTTCTTGATGTTGATGTTGTCACAAATATGATAGATACTCAGCAAGGAATGGGGGGATTTGTAACAGCCAATAAAGAATGTGAAGGATCCCAGGGTCCTAAGTCCGCTAACAAAGATAAATGGTGAGCCCGTCATCCTCAATGAAGCAGCCACAAAAGAGATCATTTCTGCTGACTTTGGCCTCTCCTTTCAACCAAACTGACTTGACTTGCAACCAAACTGTATGATTTCAAGAGTCCAAGGGAAGAAAATTCTCTTGTTTGCTTGCTTAACCGAAGACCTGTTGGAAAGCTAGAAGGAATGATTCTGAGAAAACATTTGCTATTAACCAAGATCAAGTAATAGAAACTGACTTACTCTCCCTCCAGAAGGGGGAAAAAAATGGACAAAATATGCAAAGTAATGGTTTTCAACCGATTGAACATTAGGTAACCCAGGACAGTGATTCTTGAGAATGGGAACAGATGAGCACTGTGAATATCCCCATCTTATGACCTGCAGAGTTTCTAGGCTACAGCTCAGGTGGGAGAACCGCCCCCATACCCTCTCCCTAGGGTGCCAGAGAGGCTAATGGAGCCAGAGTTGAGAGAGGAGAACTGCAGACCAAGAGGACTCTTAAAGAGTTGTGGAGAGTGTTCCAGAATTCTTCAGCTGAGTCTGAAGAGTGAAATCATGTGAGAAACAGATGAATGGATAAATAAGGGTATATCTATAAAAGGCTCACTATTCAGCAATTTAAAAACACATGTATTAACACATACAACAACATGGATAAGTCTCAAATAACTACTATGCTTAAAAGAAGCCAAACAAAATAATTACTTATTGTATGATTCCATTCATGTGTTTTTGGTATCTTGGTAGTAGTGATGACTTTGTGGAATAATAAGTGATTGACATATAGATGTATGTGTATATACATATATATACATATATATATGTATATATATCTCAAAACTTATCAATGGAATCATAAAGTTTATATTCTGTTGTGTTGAACTTTTTTAGAGATTTTTTTTGAGATTCACCCATATTTCAAGGTGTATTAGAATTTTATTCCCTTTTTATTGCTGAATAGTATTCCATCATACAAGCATACCACATGCGTTTATTCATTCACCTGAGGATATACATTTGAGATGGTTCATGTTTGGGTTATTACAAAAAAAGTGCTATAAAGCTATTATATAGATATTTTATGGACATAATGGAGTCACTGAATCATACGGTAGGTGCACATCTAAACTTTTAAAGAAATCGACATACTCTTTTCCAAAAGTGTATACAATTTTCACTCGCACCAGTGAGAGAAAGATCTTTAATAGCATCACATCTTTGATAGTTCTTGGCATTGTCCTATATTTTATTTTAACCGTTTTACAAAAAATTAACTAAAATGTTGATTTCAATTTACTTCTCCCAAAATAACTAATTATATTTATATACTTCATATGGTTATTGGCCATTTGTATATCTTCATTTTTTAAGGTCTTTGTTCAAGCCTTTTATACATTTTTCTTGGGTTGGTTGATATTTTACATTGAATTATGGTAATACTTTGTATATTGGATTCAAGTTCTCTATTATTTATGTATATATACACACAAGTAGTTTCTCTCAGTTGGAGTTTACCTTTTCATTTTTAATGTCTTGACAAGTTTGAATTTTGACAGAGTTCAATTTAGCTTCTTTTCATTCTTTCTCTGTTTCTTCTTTCATAACTTATAAATAGGTTAGAATTTTCTCCTCTAGTTTCTAAAGAATTTGTATAGGTTGATATTTTATTTCCTAAATGTTAAATAGCAGTGACACATTCTCTTCATGGGGTTTTCTGTATGGGAAGGGTTGGGGTTACAAATTCAATTTCTTTCATAGTATGATACTTTTCAAGTTTTTCTTCTTGACTTGGTTTTGTTTAATTGCATTTTTTAAAGAATTCAATCATTTCATCTAAGTTATGAAATTCTTCGGCTTAAGTCTTTTATTTTACTTTTGGTATCCTCCAAAGATGGTTATAAATTAGCATATTATCCATTTGTCTTGTAGAAAGAATACCCACTTCATTTCTGATATTGGTAATTTGTGTTTTCTTTTTTCTTTTTCTCTTCCTTAGTGAAATGGTTTGTAAATTTTATGAATCTTATAAACTTTTAGGTTTAATTTTTCTTGTGTTGTTATTTATCTAATTTATTCATATATAGTATTTCCTTCCTCCTACTTTGGGTTCAATTTTCTCCTTTTCTCTACCCACTACAGTTTCTTGAGCTAGAAAATAAACCATTGATATATAACTTATCACTAAAAATATTTAAAGCAATAATTTTTCTCTAAGTACCACTTTAACTGTAACTCACAAATTTTAATAGTTTTTTCCTTCCTTGTTATTCAGTTTAAAATACTCTTTAATTTACCTTATGATGTTTTCCTTTGACTTGTGGATTACTTGGAGATGTATTCCCTTGTTTAATATTAGTGATTCTTATAGATATTTTTATTCAATTATAATATGATTCTTTGTATTCAGAAAATATCAATTATAAAGTTTTGGAATTCGGGGAAATTTAACTTATGACTCATATTGTCTGCCTTGCAGACTGTTTCATATTCTGAAGTATAAAAAATGTATGTTTTAGAGTGGTGTATAATATCCTAATATGTCAATAAGTCAATTTGGCTGATAATGTTATTCAGATAGTCTATATCATTGATTTTTTAAACACTTTATTTTTTAATGATTTCAGATTCACAAAAAAAGTTGCAAAGGTGGTACAATGAGGTCCTATATATCTTTCACCCAGTTTTCTCCACTATTAACATTTTATCTTACATTACCATGGTGATTTTGTTTAAACTCAGAGACTAACATTGGTAAGTTACTATGAAGTGAACTTGAGATTTTATTAGTGTTTCCACTAATGTTCTCTTTCTGCCCCAGGATACAATCTGGACACTACATTGTATTTAGACGTCACATCTCCCCAGTCTCCTGATCTGTGACAGTTTCTCAATCAAATCTCAGCCCAGAACATATAGAAAATCTCCACACAAAGTTCTTGATATCTCTCTCTCTCTCTCTCTCTCTCTCTCTCTCTCTCTCCCCCTCCCCTCCCTCTTTCCCTCCCTCCCTCCCTCCTTCCTGGGATCAACAGAACCATGATGCTCTGCTTTGGCTCCACCTCTATCTCATAATCAGGAGATTGTCCCCAGGTAAAGAGGCAGGGCAAATATGGGAGTGCCATCTTGCATTGTCCTACTTTCAGAAGTTAGATATCTGAAAACAGTTATCTCATATTTTTTCCAGTTTTATAGTTGTTTGCACAGAAGGGCAAAAGTTGTGCCAATTAACCTGCCTTTACCAGAAAATCATATACTGTCTAGTTACCTAATTATTTTCCTGTTTTGCACACAGTCATCTATTGACCTTCGTGACATCTCCCAAAATCCTCAAGAATTTTTCCACCAGGACTTTGGGATTCATCATGGTCTTTGCAGTCTTTTGTAAATTTTAGTATTGATCCTTGGTTTTCTACCAACTTTGGCCGTGGAATGTCACTTAACTGCTGCCTTATTATTATTATTTTTTTAATCTGTGAAGTAAGTATAGCAAAATTTCATTTTTTTGTGGAATTCAAGGAGATGATGAAACAAGAAAAATGGCAAGTGTATGACATATGTTTGACAAAGAGAAGTTTGTCGGAGTATTATTTACCCATAAGGAAGAATGAAATCATGTCATTTTCAGGAAAAAAAAAAGATTATCATGATAAATAAAATAAAAGCCTCAGAAAGACAAGTATCACATGTATTCTCTAATACACAGAATATAGAAAAACAATAAAGTGATTTTTTTCAAAACAACATTAAAGTAGAAGGGGGATTATGAAGAAACAGCAAGTGAGTTGGGGGAAGAGGGAGGGGGAGAAGAGGGCATTGGGAGGATGAATACAATCAAAGAATGTTATGCACATGTTTGGAAATGTCACAATGAAACCCACTAACTTGTGCAATTAATATATGCTAATAATTATAATGATAAAAAGAAGTGGCAAAGTGATTAAAAGAATGGATTATATCCCCAAAAAACAAATGCTGAATGTTTTCTCTGATATAAGAGGGCTGATTCATAGTGGGACAGGGAGAGGGAACATAGGAGGAACAGAAGGACTCTATTTAGGGCAGAGGGGTGGGAGGGGAAGGGAGGGGTCATGGGGTAATTAATGATGGTGGAATGTGATGATCATTTTTATCCAAAGTACATGTGTGAAGACACAAATTGGTGTGAATATACTGTGTATACAACCAGAGATATGAAAAATTGTGCTCTATGTTTGTAATAAGAATTGTAATGCATTCTGTTGTTATATGAATAGGAATTGTAATGCATTCTGCTGTTGTATATAAATTTAAAAATTCAACATTAAAAAAAGAATGGATTATAGAGTCAGAAGATTTGATTTTGCAAACTAGTTACAGTTACAACACATTGCACAAGTTTGGGAAAAAAAATACTTAATGTCAATAAGCCATAATTTCTCAATTACAAAAATTATAATAATCACTACCTCGAAAGACTGAGTTGAGAATTAAATGAGAAAATACACATGAAGGATCTCCTGAGATACTAGCATGTGGCAGATGTTCAAAGTTTTTAGAATATTATTCACCTTCTTGCCCCTTCTTTCCTCCACCCTCCCCCTTCCATCATCTGGGGATGACTTCTGACAACTCACACCTCATTGGCTCCATAGAATTTTCTGGTTTTGGATGACTCAGCTACTCCAGTGACCTCTGCCTCTGTTCTTTTCTAACAGCCCACACAGCTCCAGCTTTTACTGAATCCTTTCCAAAATTCTAAAAGTTTTAATTCTAAATTATACCTCTTTAATCACAACCTCCTTTCTTTCCATTTTCCCATTTTCATACCCAATTTCCCTTCTCTTCTTAAAGATCTGCTAGGCCTGGTTATATGGAATAGGATTAAGGATAGCATAGCCGCCATTCAATGGGCATAGTCATCAACAGCCCATTAGTTTTTACCTTTCTTAACCTGTGGGTTCTTTTTAATGTCCAGCCTTAGAATAATAGATACAGCCTGATCAGGCACATGTGATCAGCTGTGACTTAATCTACTCCTTAGTATTCTAATTTTGAAACTCTCATATCCCAAACATAGTTTTTCCAGTAGATTGGGAGAATACCCATTTGCTTCTGTTAAGTTTTACTCATTGACTCTGTTACTCTCTTGGCAAGAGAAAGAACCTCAATTATTGAATGCAATCAGATCTTTTCCACTGTTAAGAATGTTGTTGTGTTCAACCCTACTGCATGTTAAAACCTTTGAGGAAGTTTTCTGCCTATCCCTCAACCCCAAGAATTTCGGATTTAAGTGGTTTGAGATAGGGTCTGATCATTACTATTTTTTTTTATTATTGGTTGTTCAAAACATTACAAAGCTCTTGACATATCATATTTCATACATTTGATTCAAGTGGGTTATGAACTCCCATTTTTACCCCGTATAGAGATTGCAGAATCACATAGGTTACACATTCACATTTTTACATAATGCCATATTAGTGACTGTTGTATTCTGCTACCTTTCCTATCCTCTACTATCCCCCTCCCCTCTCCTCCCATCTTCTCTCTCTACCCCATCTACTGTAATTCATTTCTCTCCCTTTTTTTCCCCTTTCCCCTCACTTCCTCTTATATGTAATTTTGTATAACAATGAGGGTCTCCTTCCATTTCCATGCAATTTCCCTTCTCTCTCCCTTTCCCTCCAACCTCTCATCCCTGTTTCATGTTAATCTTTTTCTCATGCTCTTCCTCCCTGCTCTGTTCTTAGTTGCTCTCCTTACATCAAAGAAGATATTTGCCATTTGTTTTTTAGGGATTGGCTAGCTTCACTTAGCATAATCTGCTCTAATGCCATCCATTTCCCTGCAAATGCCATGATTTTGTCATTTTTTAGTGCAGAGTAATACTCCATTGTGTATAAATGCCACATTTTTTTTTATCCATTCGTCTATTGAAGGGCATCTAGGTTGGTTCCACAGTCTAGCTATTGTGAATTGTGCTGCTATGAACATCCATGCAGCAGTATCCCTATAGTACGCTCTTTTAAGGTCTTCAGGGAATAGTCTGAGAAGGGCAATAGCTGGGTCAAATGGTAGTTCCATTCCCAGCTTTCCAAGGAATCTCCATACTGCTTTCCAAATTGGTCGCACCAATTTGCAGCCCCACCAGCAATGTTGTTTGACTTCCTAATGGCTGCCAATCTTACTGGAGTGAGATGGTATCTTAGGGTGGTTTTGATTTGCATTTCTCTGACTGCTAGAGATGGTGAGCATTTTTTCATGTACTTGATGATTGATTGTATGTCCTCCTCTGAGAAGTGTCTGTTCAGGTCCTTGGCCCATTTGTTGATTGGGTTATTTGTTATCTTATTGTCTAATTTTTTGAGTTCTTTGTATACTCTGGATATTAGGACTCTATCTGAAGTGTGAGGAGTAAAGATTTGTTCCCAGGATGTAGGCTCCCTATTTGCCTCTCTTATTGTTTCTCTTGCTGAGAAAAAACTTTTTAGTTTGAATAAGTCCCATTTGTTGATTCTAGTTATTAACTCGTGTGCTATGGGTGTCCTGTTAAGGAATTTGGAGCCCGAACCCACAATATGTAGATCGGGGCCAACTTTTTCTTCTCTCAGACGCAGAATCTCTGATTTTCATTACTATTTTTAAAACATTACCCTGATGGTTTTAATTTTCAAAGTGAAGAATCTCCACAATAGTGGGCAAAAAGAGATCATCAACACACTTTCTCGTATCTAATCCTGATGTCAGTCATGGGAAATTGACTTTTTCAGCAGTGTGCTACAGCTTGCTTATACCAGCTCATGAGAGGCTCTGGTTAAGATGGCAGAAACGCTCTCAAACACCTGGTCTCCTACTGGCAGATGGAAAGTGGGTATGTGGGAAGATTGACACACTGGCAAATGCTATGAAGCAGTTTTTCCCCTGCCACCTGATGGCAAGCCATTTCCCAGCACAGTGTGGCTCTGGCCTCAAATTCATCTCCCTTCACCTTGCTTGCCCTTGAACCAGGAAGGCTATGTAACTAGAAGAGAAGCACCCTCCATTCAATACAGTTCCAGATGAAAGTTTTTTCCACTGTAGTTCACCACAGAATTGCTCTGCTGCTGCTTCTCTTAAATAAAAAATGGTTGGCACAGCTGCCCGGGGTGGGGGGAGACAGTAAGAACCCTCAGAAATATGATTGACAGTCGAGGAGGCCCCACTTCCTGTGTGAGTCTATTTACTCCTGCTTCCTCATTGTTTTGATAATGGATGCCTTTTGATCCGATTTTCATGGCTCTACGCACCTACCAGCAAATCTTCCAGGTATGCAACACAGGAGTTATGGTTTCCCACCTGTTATCGCAAGTATGTAAAAGAAAATAAAACTTATCACCTGCAGACAGGCTAACACAGAGTATTACAGAAGGGAAAGGCCTTGAAGTTAGCTAGCCCAAGACCTCATTTTTTTAAATGACATAGTAGGCCCGGGAGTTTAGGTTACTTACTCCTAGTCATACCTAAGTCATTGGCAGGGCCAGGACTTACATAGTCAATTCTCTTCACGTCCAAGCTATTTGACTCTTGTCTATGCCAGTATTTTGTCTTTTTCTATGCCAGTGTGGTCTTTCCACCAATCACATTGACATACCCTGGGAGCTTGACAGAAATAATGGAATTTCACTCATCACTTTAGACCTACTGAATAAGAATCTGTGTCTCAATAATATTTTAAGGTTATTTGTGTGTGTGTTAAAAATTAAGAAGCAGCCCATCCCAACAGTAATCTCAGAAACTCAGGAGGCTGAGACAGGAAGATCACAAGTTCGAGGCTAGCCTTAATAACTTAGTGAGACTCTAACATCATCTAAAATAAAGACTGTGTCTCAAAATAAAAAATAAAAAGGGCTGGGGATAATGCTCAGTGGTTAAGCACCCCTGGATTTAATCCCTGGTACCAAAAAAAAACAAAAAAAAAAAAACAATCCACAATTAAGAAGCATAATTCATCTAGTGATTCCACTTCTGAATATGTATCCAAGAGAACTGAAAGCAGAGTCTCAAAGAGAAATGTACACACTCTTGTTCATGGAAGCATAATCCATAATAGCTAATGGGTTGAAATAATTCAAGTATCCATAGAAAGATGCATGTATGAATTAAACACACACACACACACACATATACAATGAAATATTATTCAACCTTAAAAAGGAAGGAAATTCTGACATGTGCTAAAAGATGGATAAACTTTGAGGACATTATGCTAAATGAAATTAGCCAGACACAAAAAGACAAATGCTGTAGATGAGGTACCTAAAGTCAAGTTACAGAGACAGAGTGTTTGCCAGGTGGGAAGGGAGAGGGCAATGGAGAGCTGTTGTTCAGTAGGTGTAGAGTTGCAAAGGGAAGGTGCTGGGGAATGATCAAATTATGTGCATGCACGAATGTGGTCTAATGAATGCCACTATTATGTATTAGTGTAAAACACAAATAAAAATTAGTAAATACATTTTTAAAAAGGAAAAGTAGCTATTGAGTTTCAGTTTTGCAGGATGAAAAGGATTCTGGGAATTGGCTGAAAAGAATGTCAATGTTGGGCTGGGGATGTAGTTCAAACAGTAGCGCGCTCGCCTGGCATGCGTGAGGCGCTGGGTTCAATCCTCAGTACCACATAAAAATAAAATAAAGATGTTGTGTCCACCAAAAACTAAAAAATAAATATTAAAAAATTCTCTCTCTCTCACTTTAAAAAAAAAGAATGTCAATGGCCTAAATACTACTAAACTGTACACTCAAAAGTTATTAAAATGACAATTTTTATGTACATTTTACCACAATTATTTTTAATCTTCATTATATAAAATAACGGAGCACTAATCCATACTAATTTGACTCTTGTTTGATTTGATTCCTCAGCTGTAGTAGAAAGTCAAATGAAGAAAAATCAAGTGGAAAGACTATCTAAATAAGTTGAATAAAACCAGTTTCTGTTTCTTTAAAGTTTACTTTTTACTATCTTTCTACTATTGTTTCAGAATCCTTAGAGTGACCTGCCAATGGGTTTTATTTGATGCCCTGTGTTTTTAACGGATCACCAATTTGCCCTGTTTTGCCTGAGTTCCTACTTATTACACTAAAACCCCTTGGTCCATGAATCTCCTCAGTCCTGAGAAAACCAGGGTAACTGATCAGCCTCTTTTTTTTTTTAATTTTACTAAATTATTATTAAGTTCCCATTATGAGGTAGTTTGCCCATTTTTAACTCACTCATTCTTTTTTTATTTTATTTATTTGTTCTCATTTGTTGTGTAAGATAACAGAATGCATTTCAATTCATAGTACACAAATGGAGCACAATTTTTCATTTCTCTGGTTGTAAAGTAGAGTCACACCATTCATGCCTTCATACATGTATCTAGGGTAATGATGTCCATCTCATTCCACCATCTTTCCTACCTCCATTCCCCCACCCTTCCATTCCTTCCCCTTTGCCTTATCCAAAGTTCCTCCATTCCTCCCATGCCCCTCCCCACCCCCATTATGGATCAGCATCCACTTATCAGAGAGAACTTTTGGCCTTTGGTTTGCGGGTATTGGCTTACTTCACTTAGCATGACATTCTCCAACTCCATCCATTTACCTGCAAATGCCATGATTTTGGAATGTTACTCAGCATTAAAAGAGAATAAAATCATGATCAGCTTCTTTATTAACA
Organism: Ictidomys tridecemlineatus; assembly: GCF_052094955.1. Lineage (NCBI taxonomy): Eukaryota > Metazoa > Chordata > Mammalia > Rodentia > Sciuridae > Ictidomys > Ictidomys tridecemlineatus. Next base: position 137,569,908 of record NC_135479.1, on the reverse strand, counting down.
TCTTAGAAAGGTCACGTAACAGCTATGTAGAACCAAGACTTAAACTCAGAACTGACAAAAACACCCAAAGAATTCCAATTAAATGAGTGAAAAAAGGGAGGGGGATGGGAGATGGCCACATGAAACCTCTCTATTGATGTCATTGTTTCATAATAAGATATTACTGAAATACTGCTCACTACAGTTTGAGTTTGGATTTAAAAGAAATTTAATCTGGTTTGTCAAATGTTCCTGGCTAACTGGCTCCTAGGTCTCTCTTAAAGATGTCATTATGACCATTAACATTCTGGAAAGATGGCACGATGCTGCTCTTCTAAAGCAAAACAACCCTCTGATTTATTTTATCATTTTTGTATTTTAAATGATCATGGAGAATAGGAAGAAGCAAACAGTAATGATCCCAAGCATGGAGTATCGTCAGGGTTATCAGTTTTCACTCGAATCTTTCTTCAAAAAGAAGAAAGACTATGCTTAAAAAAAAAAATCATTCTTAAAAATCTCACCATTACCTCTGGCAGTGTTCAAAGTATAGGCTGACAACTGGAAGCATAAAGATGTTTGGATTGCAGTCAAGAGTCCAACCCCATTTGCTGTTTCCTGCATTTACTGGAGAGGGATTCATCTGAGACCCTAAAAATCTATTTGAGCTGAGAAATTTCAGACCAATTCATACATCCCCGCTTCCTCTGTCTTCTGTCTTGGGTCCTAAAGAGACAAATTATTTAAAGAGAAAGGCTGAAGAAACAATGGAAAGAAAGGGGGATTCGCCAATCCAGGAAACATGTTAAGAATGACAGCACTGGCCAGAAATCATCTCGGAGAGAGAAGCTTGCTGACTAACAAGGCTATTGCAGAATAGAAGAGGAAAGGGACTCCCAGATGTCATGCCAGATCAGGGAGTAACTACTGTCTTGCTACTGTATGTTCTGAGGACACACTGCTACTGCACACATTGTTTTGTTTCTCGTTATGTTTACCTGTTGGTGTTAATAATAAAACCCTAAGTCTCAGGGCAGAGATCATGTTCTACTCTGCTGTCATCTCTGGATTAGGGTGGGCAGAGGGCTGAGACAGAAATCTCTAGGTCATTTCTGCAAAAAGAAGACAGTAGAGCATATAGAAAGGAGAGGGGGGAAAAAAACAACTCTGATAACTGTCTTTGAATGAACAAAGAGTCATCCCAGGACCAAGGCACTCCTCCCGTCGGTCCCCTGAAAAATTATCTTATCCATTCAGAGACAACCATCTTACTGATCAAAAAGAACCACTCTCAGTCTTTTCCTTCTATGAGACAAATGATGTTCATCTGCCTGGTAAACTCCTGAGACTGCCCCAAAGCCATTTCCCCTTGCCTGTTTGATTTCTGCAAATTCATTCTTTTCACTCTTACAACAAGATACAAGCCAGAGTGATTTTACATGGATATATGCTGATTTCTCTCAAATTTATATGACAAGGAGTGAAAGGCAACTTAGCTGCAAATCTTAATTCTTTATCAAATCAAAATTGACTAGCTCTCACACACAGACTTGTACATGTATATTCATGATAGCATTATCCTCAATTGCCAAAAGGTGCAAACAACCCAAATGTCCATTAACTGATAAGCAGAACAACAAAATGTGATGTTTTCATGAATACTACTCAGCAATAAAAGAAAAAAAATAATTCAACATGGACAAACCTAAAATCATTACACTAAGTGAAAGAAGCCAGGCACAAAATTACATTTATGACTTCATTTATATGAAATATCAAGAAAAAAATGATTATATGGGGGCAGAGAGAAAATTAGTGCTTGCCCAACACTGGAGGTGGGAAAGAGGAGTAACTGTAAATGAGCATGAGATGTATTTTTTAGAGTGCTGGAAATGTACTAAAATTAGACTTGAGGGGTCATTTAACTGTAATATACTGAAATGTACACTTTAAAATGTGTGAATTTTGTGGTATGTAAATTGTAGGTCAATACATTTTTTAAGTGAAAAAATGTTTACTTAAAAATGGCTGGTGACATTGCTCATAATTGATAGATGGGCCTCACATGTCTGCCCAAATCTCCAGAACTACTCCCTGGAATCTCCTGACACTCAGCTCAGGATTTTAAAAAACCTTCTTTGTCTTCTCCTTTATTGATAGACTGTGAAGTCATTTCTGTGGCACATTATCACATCTTTGAAAATGTGATCAACCACATTACATTTGCTGCATTGCTTGAGTCTAAGGACTCTGTCCTGGCAGCAGAGAATCCAGGTTTTGTATACAACTTAGTCTCAAGGACAAAATTATAAGAAACAATATGCAAAATGTGTTTTCATAACTTTCTTATTTTATAATGTTGGGGCATTTGCCCCAGTGGAAGAAACAAGGGTAATGATGATGCTTTTTTGGAGACTATTTATATTAAGGAATATTTTATAGGAATGAAAGGAAAATCTAAAGATGATATTTTTATTGACACAATATAAGTAACATTGTATTGAAATGACTTGCAAACTCACGATTTCAACAAATTCCTATTACCATATTCCTAATAGGAAAAAGATGTGATAGGGAATAAGTTTATAATAGCTTTTGAGGCACTACAGTTTATCACATCTCTGATAACAATTTTTTTTTAAAAAATCTGAAATATCAAAGTTGTAAGGAAACTAAAAGATCTAGCCAATACTTTCAGCTGAACAAAAGAAGGATCTCACAGAACAGTAAAGGCAGTTCAGGACTCAGAGGCTAAATCTCCTAAATCACAATTGTGTGCTCTTTCCATTGTATCTCCAGCTCAGGAAGAATACACAAGAAGTCTGCCCTAGATGAGTAACAATGGAAGAAGAGCTTCCCCTCCTAGGAAATATGAACTAGTCAGGGTCTTCCAGGGACACAAGATGTCTTTCCATGGACTAAATCCAGCCCACAGAGAAGTTCGACCAACGTGGACTTTAAAATTTTACAGTAATTGTCAACTTTTAAAAATTTGAAGATTTTATGTATAAATTCATATTCTAAACTTTTTGAGAAAAGTAGAACTGTTGCAACACTGGGCCATTGCTCTTCTCTGACATCAGTCCCTGGACATTGGTAGTAGCTATCCTGTATGTATATTTTCTGCTAACACTTGATTTTAATTACTCAGACTCTGATAAGCACTTGAGTTTTTAACACTGAATTAAGGGATCTGAGATACTGGATATCCTGGGACAGTTTTGCTCTCAATATTCATGGGGTATGGAGTAAAACTACAAATAAAGCACCACTGGCCTAAGTTTTTAAAAGCTGCAAACAAACTACTCACAGGCTACTAATCAAAATAAGGGTATATAGTCCATACTACTCAAAATAAGGGTGTATATAGTCCATTGCATAACAACCTACATGACATAATAACCACTTTTAAGTTTAAAATTCTTAAACATCCTGGAGTTCTAGGTCAAAGCAAAATAGCCAGGGGAGAGCTGGCCTCAGGTCTAATCCCACAGCAGACTCCATTTTGCCTCAGCCCTCTACTGCAAGGACTTTGTGCACAAATGTGCTGAGGTCCCAACCGTTACTCCCAAACTCTGTCCATGTAACTCCTCTTAAGCAACCCTCCCTGGGCACTCCTCAGGCCTAGGGAACCTTGGGAGGAAGGACCTGATGCAGAATCCAGTGCAGACCCTGGAGGTAAATTCTCTGGTACACAGGCAAAGTCAGAAAGCAGGTAAGAAAGTGTGGGGGTGTATTTCCTTGACTCAGGGACTCCTTGTGCCAAAGGCAGGCAGCCAGATGGGGTCATGTCCAGCAGGAATCAGTAATCTAGCCTGCATGCCAATTCCAGTCCACAATCTGTTTCTATAAGGCCTGTGAGATAAGAATTATTTTACATTTTTAGAAAACCACAGAAAAACCAAAGAAATATAAAGAGATGAAGAATAGGTGACAGAAGCCCTAAATAGTCCACAAAGCCCAGTGCATGTAACTATCTTGGCCTTTTCAGCTGGTTGGTTTGCTCACTCTAATTCTAAGGCCTGAGGCAGGCTTCCCTCTTACTTGGGTCTTCAGGCAGCGCCTTCTAGGATAACTCAGATCCTTCTAAAACTGTCATGGTGACAACTCGAAGCCTGCATACCTCCTCAAAGTCCCTCAGTGGACCTGGAACTTGTCTTTCGATCCTACCTTTTGTGATCTCTGCCAAATTAAAAAAAAAAAAAAATTAGACAGAGTTAGGGGTAGAGACCATAGGTTAACTAACAGATCAATTTATCAATATTAGCCACTGTGCTAAATTGTTGACACATATTATCTTGTTTTGTATTCTCAGGTCACCTCTTATCCAGAGTGAAACTGAAGTCACCCAGATAAGCCTGGCAAGTCTGAAGACGAGAAAAAGACTAACACTTCTGAGATTTGCTGAAATGAGCACTATCATCAACAGCATCACTTTAATCCAATTTGATGATGATGGGCAAGAAAATTAATCATTTTTAAAAAAATAGGTATAATTTTACGTGCAAAAAAAAAAAAAAAAAAATGACTCAGTCCTTCCCCGGGAGGGGGAGGATTCAAGCACTTAGCTGAATCTCAGCAACTGGGAGCTCAATAGCTCAGAGACTCAGTGATTAAATTCCACCTTTGCTTCTCCTCTGGGTTTCTCAAAGGAGAGAGACAGATGGCACATCAGGTGAAAGAAGATCATGTGGAGATGAATACCTCAAATAGTGGCTCCGAGGCAGTTTTATATAAGGCCAGCAGCCCGGAATGGACATTTAATGTTAAAGGAGAACACAAAATGTCATGAAGCTGCGGCATTTCACCTCCCAACCTGAACGAGGTCCTGGGATCTGGGTTTCCTTGAGCCACATAAGCCACAATTTTCTTTAGGAGAACAGGCTTTTCCTTCTCACTTAGAGAGAGTTGTCATTTCAAATCCCCAAACTGAGCAAAGAACAAAGAATCCTCAGAGAAAGTCACTCCTGACCTGTGAGGTCAATCTGACTTTCTTATTTGCTGCAGCACAGATGGCTTTTATTTTATTTTTTATAAGCAAAGGCAAAAGCCCCACTGTAATTGAAGGAACCAAACGAGTAGGAGGTTGATTTGTACCGCCTTTCTTCAATAAGAAATAGCTTTATCCATTGAAAATAGAGGAAACCTTGGCTGCAGCCTAATGAGAGGAGACTGTAAAATTCCAAAATCAAAACATACAGAGAATAATATAATAGATACAGTTACCCACTCCCAGATGAGAAAAGGTTTCGTTGTAATTACTTCAGATCTTTTCAATATAAAATAAATTAAATATGTTTTGAAGCTGGATTCTCCTTTTTGCCCACCTTACCCTATAGTCCCTTAAAACTGTTAATTTGATAAATTGCATTAACAGATTCTTAATGCTTAATTATTGTTCTTTTCTTAGAAATAGTTTTATTTGCTCAATTTTATATATATATAGTACTGTGTTAAATTCTATTTGCTATGATAACATTAAGGGTTTATGTGTTTAGGAAAACAGCAATATTGGGCTATAATTTTAACTTTAATAAATGAATTAGGTGACTTGCCCCTTCTATTTTCTGAATTAGTTTGTACATGAAAGGAATGATCTTTTCCACTTAGTTTAGAAGAAATTCCCTTTAAAGCTGTCCTATATTGAGACATTCTTTTACCATTAATTAAACTTTTTTGAAGTGTTAAAGTTTATTTTTTGTTTAGTTTTATCATTTGTATTATGTGCATTTTTTTACATCACACAAATTTTTTAATGGCAAAAGTTGTTGATAGTGTGCTTGTATGAATTTTAAGAATTTGACTCTATTTGTAATATATTCTTTTAAAATTTTGTTCAGTATTTAATTGTGATTTCCTTTTTCTTCTCAATTAATTTGTCAGATGTATATTTTGCCACTTATTCAAGTATCAGCTTGTGACTTTTGATAATTTCTTTCTCCTTTATTTTTAAATAAATTTTATTAACTTCATTAATTTCTGATTTGTATCCTACCTGCTCTAATTATTTTTTCCTTTTATCTTCTTGACTTGCAACTTTATTCCATTTATTTTTCAGCACTACTTTAAAATAAATGTACTATAAAATATTTATGGTCTCTTTGCTATATTCCATACAAAATATCTTATGTTATAATTACCTCTGTAAATTACGAATTGTTACATATTGCCTCTCTTTCAAAAAACAAAAATTGTGTTGTTTCAATGTTTTAATCAATTCCTTATCAATTGTTTGTGGCTACTGAATGAATTTTGTGGGAAATCTTCAGAATTTTTAGGAGCCCCATTGTGTCATTCTTTTTTTTTCTTTTTTTTTTTTTAAGAGAGAGAGAAAGAGAGAGAAAGAATTTTTTAATATTTAATTTTTAGTTTTCGGCAGACACAACATCTTTGTTTGTATGTGGTGCTGAGGATAGAGCCTGGGTCGCTTGCATGCCAGGTGAGCGCTCTACCGTTTGAGCCACATCCCCCGCCCACCATTTTGTCATTATTGAAAGTTAGGGTTAGGAGAACGTTTATCTGTGTGCATGCCTGAAAATAATTTAGGCCTTCTATTGTTTGATGCAAAGTTTTGTATAGATATTGTATCAAGATAATTAAGTGAATTATTCATATTCTTACAGTGCTGTTGAGGTTTCTTTCTACTGAAACTATCAACTTCTGAAAAAATTGTGTTGAAGTGTCCCTCTGTCATTTTGTTAATGTGTAAAATAGTTTTGATCAATTTTCCATTGTTAAGCACCCTTTCATTCCTCAAATAAATTCTACTTGGTTCCTTTTTATTCACTTTATTCAACTTAATAATCATTGGTTTAGGATTTGGGGGGTTTTGTTCATAACGAAGATTAGCCTGTAAATTTCCATTCTGCTGTCAGGCATGGTGGTACATGCCTCTAATCTCAGCAGCTCCGGAGGCAGAGGCAGGAAGGTTCAAGGCCAGCCTTAGCAACTTAGTGTGGCTTTGAGCAACTCAGTGAGACCCTGTCTCAAAATAAAATAAAATAAAATTTAAAAGGGTGGGGGATGTGACTTAGTGGTTAAGCACCCCTGAGTTCAACCCCTGATAACAACAACAACAAAAAAAATCCATTCTTCTGATATCCTGGAAATAAAATGTGCTTGAAAATGCCCCCACCCACCCACCCACCCACCCCCGCACCTTTCTGATGAGTAATTGTAAGATTGCTATTATTTATTTCATAAATGTGTAGAAAATTATCATAGTTTTCTTTGCAGGAGAGTTTTTAAAAATTGATTCAGTTTATTTATTTATTTATTTATGGTTGGTGTTGTATTTCAGGCATAAAGTCAAATGTTCTTCTTGGATCAGTTTTGATAAGTTCTATATTTCAAGGAATTTATGTGCTTCAATGAAATTCTTCAACTTTTTAATGTCTGCAAAATGTGTAGTCAAGTTCTGTCTTATTCAGGGCTTGTCAATTAAATTAATATCTTAAAGAAGGCTCTTTGGCTGTGTTCTTATTTTCTATTGTGCATCTGTTTTCTAATTCATTGATGACTGCTATTGTCTGTTATGATTTAGATATGAGGTGTCCCCCAAAAGCTCATGTGTGAGACAATGGAAGAACAAAAAATCATTTCATAAGAGGTGAAATGATTGGGTTATGAGACCCTTAAGTTAATCAGTTCAGCAATCCTCTGATAGGGATCAACTGGGTGGAACTATAGAAGGTAGAAGGTGACTGGAGCAAGTGGGTCACTGGGGGCATGCCTTTGGGGTTTAAATTTTGTCCACGGTGAAGGTAGTCTCTCTCTCTCTTGCTTCCTGGCACCATGTCCTGAGCTGCTTTCCTTCACCACACCCTTATCCCGTGAATTCTACCTCACCTTGGGCTCACAGCAATGGTACCAGCTGTATATGGACTGAGACCTCTGATATGATAACTCCTAACTAAATTTTTCCTCCTAAAATTGTTCTTGTCAGGTCTTTTGGTCACAGAAGCAAAAAATCTGACTAAAACATTGTCTTTACTCTTTGTTTTCCTTCTGTTTTGGGGTATGATTTGCTGGGTAGGTTCCCTGCTCTACCCCCCCCCCATATAAGTTAGAATACTGATACATTGATTTTAATATTTCTTCTCTTCTAATATATACATTAAGAGCCATAAATTTCTTTCCAAACACTGTTTTAGCTTAACCACACTTTGATCTATTGTATTACTATTATTATTTATTTCAATGTTTTCTAATTTTTGTTAAGATTTTTTTTCTCTTTAAAATATTAGGAATTGGAAAGTATGTGACCTGATTTCAAGTAATTAAGAAATATTTGTCATTGATTTAGAGTTTAATTCCACTGTTGCCTGAGAATACACTATACATAATTTTAATCCCTTGAAATTTGTTGAGACTTGCCTTACTAAATAAATAGCACAGGATCTATTTTGGGTAAAAGTTTCACATGCCTCTAGAAAAAAACAAGTATTCTTCAATGGATGTGTGCAATTTCTACAAAGGTCAATCCAATTAAATTAAGTAATCATGTTGTTTGAGTCTTTTCTTTCCTTACTGTTCTTTTTTTAAAAAAATCTCTTCATCTAACATATATTTTTCCTCTATTTTATTCTACACAATGATACATTATTTTAAGGTCTTTTTCTCTAAACCCCAACATCTAGATAACATAGATTTGTTATTCCTTTCCCCTTGAGATTTTAGTTTTATGGCTTTGTGTTTTGGCATGCCTGATTTTTTTTTACTTTTTATGAAACACTGAATATTATATGTAAAAAAAAAATACAGAATATTTGCATCTTTGCATGATGTCATCTCCTTTCAGAGATGTTTTCATTTTCTTCTGACTAGAAGGTATACTACAAGCAGACCCTTCTGGTATAGTGGTTTTTGTGTTGCTATAACTTCTCAACATTGTTCCCTAATATTAAGTTCCCAACACATGAACTTTGGGGAACACATTCGAGCCATGGTAACTCTGACCCAATTAGAGTTTCAGGTGTTTTGATAGCCTGTCTAGTCTACATTTGTCTCTAATCTAGGACAAAATACTTCCTTTTTTTCAATTGGAAGCCTTGGGTATATTCCAGATGCCCTTTTCCTTGAGCAATGCTTAATTCTTACAGTTCTTTCCCTGTCTTAGTCATCTTAGGCTATTCCAACAAAGTATCATTGACAGGGTGATCTAAACAACAAAAATTTATTTTCTCCATTATTCTGGGGACTGGAAATCTGCTATCAAGGTGGCAGCATGCTCAGATTCTGGAGAGGACTCTGGAGAGGGCTCTCTACATCATTACATGGCATTTTCTTGGCTCATGCACATGAAGAGAGAGAGAGACTGGCTTTTCTCTTCCTTTTCTTATAAGGTTACTAAATCCATCCTACCCCCATCGCCTACTCTAATCTTAACTATCCCTCAATGCCATCATACTGGAGTCAAAGCTTCAACATAAGAAGTTAAGCATTCAATCCATAACACTCCCAACCCAGTTACACTGCCAAAATCTGTGCCTAGCATTTTAGCCTTTGAATGGGTTTGTGGGTTTGTGCATAGCCTCTGCACACACACAATGTAGGAATGCCAGGCACCTCCACAGGAAATGGAGTATAGAATGTTGGACTGGCTTCTCAAAAGATCCTTCTCTTGCCAGGATGGGTGGTGCATTCCTGTAATACCAGCAGCTCAGGAGGTGAATTCAAAGCCAGCCTCAGTAAATTAGTGAGACCCTAAGGGCAACTCAGCAAGACCCTGTCTCTAAATAAAATATAAAAAAGGAGAAGGGCTGGGGATGTGGCTCAGTGATTAAGTGCCCCTGAGTTTAGTCCCCAGTACCAAAAAAAAAAGGTTCATTTTCTCCATCATCACCATAGCTGTCTGGCTGCTCCCTGGTGATTTTCAACATCTGTTTGTGTATTTTATTCAGCGCTCATGGTTGTTTTCAGCAGGAGTTTACTCTGACACAAACTACTCCTTTTTATCTAGAAGCAGTAGTGAACTCTATTTTCTAAATTGCCTGGGTGAGAAAAGCAAGACAGACATTCTTTCTAGTAATAACATTAGATAATTAGGAAGACTTCTTTTGTGCTCTCTAGGAGTTCATAATGCAGATGGTATTGATTTGTCTTTAATTTACACTGTTTACTTCTAATGCTCAAATTAATTTCATTTGGAAACTATTTGACCAGAAAAAGTCTATTTGCCCAAACTGTATGTTTACTCTTTGAATCTATTTTACTGAGCTTTGCAAATAGGAAAAGGGGGTTGAAAATAAGTTTAGACCAAAATGGCAAATAATGTCTTTGATACACAAAACTCATGTAGCTAAAATGAAGTAAGGAAAAATTAGAATAAAATCAACTTTGAATAGCAGTTAAAAAAAAATTCCACAATTCTTGGAACCACAAGGGGGTTTTTGTACTTAGTATATTCCTGTTTCTATAAATAGGGTTTATGCCAAGATAAATAGATAGAAGGTAAAGAAAGGCATGAACTGAAGCGTGAAAAAGAAATATTTCAAATTTCTATTTATTAGTTCACCTAGAACAGAAATTTATAAAGCTTTCACACTATTGTCTTTATTAGCCAATTAATTAGATGCAACATTCTTAACATATTATCAGAGTTTTGTATATTTGGATTTGGCATATCCAATCCAAAAACATGCAATCCGTAAGGAATGGGCCATGACATCTTATTACTTTTCCATGCCAGGGTCATGCATTACTGTGGTTTTTTTCACTAGACTTTAACAAATTAGTGTCACCTACACAGCATTAAGATAATTTCTTATTGAAGATAAGTAGCAAGAGCAAAACTACTTAGCAATCAACTAGTGCTTTACATAGATTAATTCACACTTGGCAAGTATCATCTTGTTCTCATTTAATACTTGGGAAAATGGAGACCAAGATTAACTTTGTAGAGAGAATGAACAGCAGAGGCTTAAACAAGAAATATACCTGGATAATTCTCCCTCTACTACAATGTGCTTTCTAAGCCAAAGGCAAACCAAATCAATAAGCCAAAACAAGCAAACCAGTAAATAAATAAAATAATTTATCCTAAGTAGGGTCTTGTCATGGAGAGATTAGAAAAGAAAATGTTTTAAGATTCAGGCTGTTTCTACCTTCTAAAGAATAGGTCCTTTACCTTCCAGGAGATTATCACTTCTGGGAGTCGGGAATGCAGAGACTCTACCACTAGAAAGGACAATTGCCCATCCATTTTTATTGTGAAGGAGGGACTTTTCATGTGTATGATAATATTCCAAATACTGATGCTTCAGACTGGGAAACTTAAGTTCTGGTGAGTAATACAAATAAGATTATTTTTTATAGATATTTATTATCTAGATTATGTTCATGTCCTCTGTGCTTGCATATTATTGTGAATTTTTCAACATGTACACTATTACTTGAACTGTTACAGTAAGGCGACCAGGATAATCTCACAAAAGTTAAAAGATTATTTTGGCCTACTCAGAGCATCATACTGAAAAATATTCTTTAATATGGAAATGTATTAATATTCAACCTGACAAAGTTTAACAGGTTATATTATTTAAGATTAATAAGCTAGATTATGAGAATTACACTAATTCTGAATAATCACATTTGAGGCATATACATTAATATAATGAGAATTGAGACATCCTACAATCCAATGTGTTTTTTATACAAAAGGCTAAGACCATAACATTGTATGTGGAGTTGGAATTCCTTCCCAAGGAAAATGACATTCCCAATGATTATTACTTTAGAAAATTGTCAATGCTAAATGAGCATGACTATAGGAAGTGGGAAGGGGGAAAAGTATTTTCCTTCTGGAATTCAAGGACTTGTGATAGGGTTCTAGAGAAGGGAGGACTACTGCACTCCCACTGGGGACAGCAGTCTGCACCCTATCCTAGCAGCAATCCAGAGATTAAATAACCTGAGTGGCCTTGAACACAGTGAAACCACAGGCAACTAGGTAAATTGCATACTAAGGGATCAACACTGAGGGTCTTAGGGCCATAGTAACTTTTAAATAGCAGCATATACATTTTTAAATTCTCTGTGTTATTATGTCCTTCAATTATCATCAAACCTTTAGCAAGATTCTCTAATCACCATAGCCTGGTCTCAGCTGTTCCCTCTCCATAGAACAGTCTCTGTCCAGGGTGCTGGGGGTACAACTTCCAGAACAGTTTTCAGGATAGGCAGCAAGAAGCCATGTTCCAAAGAAAGAACCAGATCTCTGACTAGGGGAGCAGAGTACAGCCTGGATGAAATAGGGATGTGTGAACACTCCCTGGAGTTCAGAACTCCTGGGAAGGGTAGGTTGTTACAGTCTGGACTTCTTGCCGAGATGAGTAAAAGAAACCCTTGATAAAGGTGCTAAAGACAGATGGACCTCACAAACTATGAGACTCTGGGACATTTAGCTTTCAAGACTAAAATTGCAAACTACAGAGGGAAAATAAACAAACATGGGTATATGTTTTCCATTGATTTGTGATGCCTTTGTGAATTTTTATTGCTTTACTTTTTTTTTAATCTTTCAGAACACAATGATTAATTTTTATTTTATATTGAGTTTTTAAGGTTATATTCCATCTGATTAAACTAATTTTTTTAAAAAAATAGCTATTTTTAATGTTATAGTCAAAGAAGATAATACCTATTTCCATAAAATAATAGGCATTTCATTTATTGGACTAATTATAATGAATTGGAAAATTCATTAGCTGTTGGCCTTTCCACATTTTCTTTTAATAAACATACATATACTTTTGACTGGTTAACACAAATTTTGCATATTTATTTGAGCCTGTGTTGTAGGATTATAGCACAATAACATGAGGTACATATTAAAAACAGATTTCTGGGTCATACCCCCAAATTCTGATCTAGGAGGTCTGATATAGGGATCAAAAATCTGCATTTTAATAAGCTCCTTGGAACTTATTGTGTCAACAATGTTTAAGAATCACTGCCAGCGGCTTCTCCATATGTTGAGTGTTTATAATTTAAAATGTTCACAGCTTTTTTACACACTGTAGCTGCTCAGAGCAAAAACACTATAGTTTTTCTTTTATGTAAATATAAAATCAAAACCTGACAAAAGGCAAAAAAAGAATCAGAGTTTTTTACCAGTTTAGCAAAATCATTTATTTTTGTTTGAAAGTTTAAATTTAAATTAAATTTGTTTTAAAGTGATAAGGAACAACATAAAAATTGTACATGTTAATGGGGTATCATGTGAGGTTTCAATCCATGTATTCGTGGTATAATGCTGAAATACTCGCAAACATTCCTGTCTCCTCAAACACTTGTTATTTCTTTATGGTGAAAACTCTTAAAATCTGCTGTCCTAGGTTTGTGAAGTGTGCAGTCATTGTTATTTATAATCACCCTCCTGTGCAATGGCACACCAGAACCTCTTGCTCCTAACTTTAACACAGTACTCATTGATCAGTCTTTCTTATTTTCTCCCTCTCTGCCATTCTCTCCAGCCTCTTGTAAGCCATTTAAATTCATACTGAATTTCTGGTATTGTGAAGTTTTAGTCCCCCTTTATAGTATTGTGATATCATTGAGAGAAAGCCTTAAATCAATCGTGCCAATTCCCATGCTTTTATGACTAGGTCCTGGCTCCTGCCATTGCACTATCTTTGAAACAACTTCCAAAGAGGTGGAACTGAGAATTTCTCCACTTTGGATAAATCTTGAGAACTGATGCTCCCTCATCCTTCCCTTTACTGACCCTATAACCAGATTGGATGTACTCACACTATGAGATGATGACTTTCTATTAGAACTAGAATTTCCAGTCAGTCCATAACATTTAGTAAATACTAATCGCCATTCTTATTTTACTGTGTTTTTGAGTCACTCCGTTATCACACTGGAATTGCATTTTGACTCTGATTTTTTTCTGAGTGCTCAGTATATCTTCTGTGTTGGTATCTTTCTGATGGCATCTATCACATTTTAGCTTGACTTAGTGATTTATCTATATATCCTATTCTTTCTGTCCTTCCTCCATTTCTTTCTTCCTTCCTTCCTCTCTCTCTTTCTTTCCTCCTCTCTCCTATATTTTCTCCCTTCATTTCCCATTTTTTTCCTCAGAAGATCTTCCAAGGATGTGCATAAACTGCCTTAAGGTTACCCAGGGTTTATCCCAACATTTTAATGTGAGACATTTCAGCATTCCACATGTGTAGGTGCTGAGTCTGGAAAGTAAGGCACACAGTGGGGGCCAAAAGCAAGGCATTGGCAGATGCACCACAGGAAGCCAGTCAAAGCCTGCACAGAACAACTGCACTCATTGGCATAAAACACAGGTGAGAATGAGAGATTCTTAAATGGTGCACAAGAGATGTCTGATACAGATGGTTTGAAAAGATGGATAGGAGTTTCCAGGTAGACAAATGGTGGCAAGCAAGAGGGTTCCAAGCAGAGACCAACATATAAAAGATACCAAGGCATGAAACAATGGCCTGCATTAGGAGACCCATAGCAGCTCTACTTTGGTAGAATATAACATAAGGAGATGATGACAAGAGATGAGGTTTAAAAGATGACAGTGAAACTACCATCAATTTCTGAGTTTCTTTGCAGTCCTTGAGAGAATTGAAAACGACTCTGTTTAATTTTATGTATACTGAGTTCATTTTGTTATTTGTCCAATTTTATGAGACTTTTTATTTGCTATTTGCCTACAAAGGTAAGGACATGCCTGTGTTCCCATTATATTCAAGACACCAGCCTTTTGAATGAAGAAGGACACAGATTGTCAAGGGCCTTACATTCCATTCCAGAAATCTTCTGTCACTCTCCAGGGGGCTTGAGGTCACGTATCCCATCTAACCTCTTATCCTCACTGCCCAGCACAGAGCTTTCTGTCGAGTAGGTACCGAAGATTGTTACTGAATGAATGCCAAATTACCTTATCACTGAATTGTGTGGATTTAAAGGAAAAGTATGGGAAGGGTGGATCTGCTCTGAGGCTGCTGCATTCTAACGGAGGTGTCAAGGAAGTATGATTAGAATAATGTGAAGGAAAAGTGAAGACATTTTCGACATCTATCAACTTTTCAAAATAACTTACTAGTTAAATCATTCATAACACTTAAACTAATTCATACCATTAAATCTGTCCTCTGAGTTTCTTTTCTGGGTTCTGGCATATGAAGAAATTCCCAAGACATCAGACAAAGCATTTGCTGTTAAAAACTAACTGTTATCAAAATGGTTAGATTATTAGTGTGGCTTTAGAATTTAGGGACATGAGAGCTCACTGACATCTGCCTTTACATGTAATGTTCTTAATGTAAGTGTGGTGAAGTGGATAGGTCTGCGTCTCAACAAATTAGTGATTCTTGTGTTAAAGCCACCAGACAGCTCCAGCTGCATACTGTAGCTCTGGCTTCTTTGCCAAAGATTCCCCCAAAATGTCAGACTTAAATGATATCAGATTTCCCCCCCCAAAAAAAATTTTTTCCCCAAAAATGTCAAGTCTCCCCCCAACACACAAAAAAAGTCAGATAACATTCTCAATGAATGGATCTATCCCAGAAAAGACATAAAGTGTTAAAATGAAAGGATACAAGTGACTCTTTGGAAATGCTGGAGATTTGACAGAATTTTTACATAGTCAAGTTCATCCCTTGTTTTTAAATATTTTTTAGTTGTAGGTGGACACCATGCCTTTAGTTTTATTTACTTATTTTTATGTGGTGCTGAGGATCAAATCCAATGCCTCACACATGCTAGGGAACCGCTCTGCCACTGAGCCACAACCCCAGCCCCTCATTGTTTTTTATAGAAATCTTTTTTAATTTTTTTTTTACCTCAGATAAGAACTTATGATATGTTGTTTACATAATGACTTGATAATTCTAGAAAGAGTAAAATAAGAAACATCTGACAAAAATATGAAAGAATTCTTGCTAACTAAATGAACTAGCTAACTGAATTTGGTACTAGGATCAGTATCTTAGGTTTAGATGATAACTTAAAGATTATGTCATAGTGAATCCCACTGTTATGTATAATTACATTGCACCAACAAAAATTTTTCAAAGATCATGTGGATCATGTGTTTTATCTAGAAACTAACAATCTGTGGAACTAATTCTGAACTAAACATTGGTTTTCTTTGGCCTGCATTTGATTTTTATGGAAAAAAAAAGAATTATATTTTTATCCATTGAAAACTCCAGATGTTTCCCACAAACGTGCAGGGTTGCAACTTCTCTCCTTCTATGACAAGGCCTGGGCCCTCTCTCCATGTGTTGGCCATGCCTGGAGCTGTCAACAGCTGATCCCTTTAGAGAGGGAGCCCCTGCCTCTCTTCATGGCGTCTACCCACCCACCACCAGCATTTAGGTTTTTGAAAGCTTTTGAACTTCTGACTCCTGTGGTGATGGAATACTAATCAGTATTTTAGTTCTCATATCTTATATCCCTGAAATTGAGTAATATATTCTGTACTTTTATCTGGGTAACACGGATAATTTTTCTTCAATATGGCATTATCTGACAGTATAAATATAATTTGTTTAACATGTTACAGTTTTAAACTAATTAGGGATTTACTTCTATCTAATGAAATATGCTCATAACAGTTTAATGTTATCTTGTTAGTACAGATTGCAAATACCTAATTCTTTTCTTAAATCTCCTTTAAAGCCAATTAGACCATACAACCCTCAGACCAGGAAAAGCCCCCATTTGGCAGTATGGGATCCAGAGATATCAAATATATATATAATCTCAGCTAAATTTATATTCTGTTTTTCAAACTATAATATACCATTTTAGTCAGCTCCCCCTTCCCACCATGACCAAAAGACCTGATAAGAACTATTTTAAGGAGGAAAAGTTGATTTGGGGCTCAAGTTTTCAGAGGTCTCAGTTCACAGATGGCTGACTCCATTCCTCAGGACCTGAGGTGTGGCAGCGCATTTTGGCAGAAGGGTGTAGCAGGGGAAAGAAGCTGGGGAAATTCCTCCAGCAAGCACAGAAAGCTCTCCTTGCCACCACAAATATAATCCCCAAAGGTTGGCTCCCAGTGACCCCCATCTTCTAGCCACACCCTACATGCTTTAACTTACCACTCAGTTAATCCTTATCAAGGGATTGATTCACTGATTGGATCAGGTTCTCATAGTCCAATCATTTCACCTCTAAACCTTCTTGTGTTTTCCCAAACATGAGCTTTTGTTTATATCTACACATATCTAAACCATTCTATATGCAGTTTGAATTAGAATTAATTTTGGAATGCAAAATAGCTGACAATGAATGTTCTGTGTACTTGGGACTCTGATGCCCACTTACAGTATATGACTTGGCCTTCTTAGCTGAATGTTTATCTAGCAAATGTTTATCATATCTCAAATCTCTGTGCAAAGGGTAAAATAAAAATAAAAATGAATGAGACATGGTCCTTTCTCTCAAAAAAAAAATTGCATTCTTCTCAGAAGCTCAGGAGGCTGAGGCAGAAGGATCGCAGGTTCAAAGTCAGCCTCATCAATTCAGTGAGACTCTAAGCAACTTAGTAAGACCCTGTCTCAAAATACAAAGAGAGAAAGAGAGAGGGAGAGAGAGAGAGAGAGAGAGCTGGAGATGTGGCTCAGTGGTTAAATGCCAGTAGGTTCAATCCCTAGTACAAAAATAATAATAATAATAATAATCTGCATTCTGGTCAAGAATATAAATAAATATTTCAAAGCAGGTACACCAGAGAAGTGCAAGTGGAGGGCAATTGGACATGGGAAGTCTCAAGGTCAGAGCAGGAGTAAAGGGGTGAATATGGGAGTACAAGAGGGTATTACTTCAGTATTCAAACCCAGTGGCCTGGTGGGTGGCATTGATTTGGTCTGCAATCCTGCCTCAATCAATGCCAAATGCTGCCCCAAAAGAAGGTTGATTTTAGGCTCTGTGCTGTCAGTTTTACAACTTTCTCGTTAACTTACATAGCTTCTTAAAAGTACAAGTTGAGAGGGTTAAATGTTGTCCTCAAAAAATATTAGAATACTAGCTTAATGAAAGAGACATTAACTAGTCTGCCTCTCTGTTTGGAGTTTTTAACTTGCTCTTCACAAGGACTGGTGTGGGTAATCCAGGATGATGTAGGTTTAGTGGTGGTAGTAATATTTGCTAAAAAGACAAGAAATAATGTCTGACAGTAGGTCTATGTGATACTGAAATAATTGGTCTATTAACTGCTTGTTCTATAACAAGTTTATTCTGGATGTAAATTCAGCCCAGATTAACTATTTGGTATTATAGGTTACAAAAAAAATAATACTAATAGTTGTGCTAAAGATTTCCTTTTCAAAGCTTTTGCAAATTTATCTCTGTATAATCTGATGACGTTGGATAATATTAATAAATGACTGGGATTCATTGAGTATCTCAAGAGAAGGAGGAAGGGAGTAGGAAAAGCTCAGAATATCACTAATAAACATAGTAGAATATGTGCTTCAAATCACAGCACTGTTTTATAGTGTCACTTCTGATTATGCATTATTAGAGTACTCTCAGTAGTAGCAACTGGGTAAAGTAGGAGAAAAGTGGATACTATTTTCTCACTATCTCATGTAACTTAGAGTCGTCTTGTAGTTTTGCTGAATTCATCTTTTTCCATCTGCTTGAATGCATCCAATAAGTCTATGTATCTGACTATTTGTCATTGACAGTGCTGAAATCAACTCCTCTCCCCCCCCCTTTCACTCACACACACACACACACACACACACACACACACATCCTTTGGTCCTTTCCTGAGCACTATCAATGAACTATTTGTCTAAGTCTATAGTTATTGGGCATAATTAAAGCAAAGCACAAAAAAATAGATGTTGCGTGGGATACAGTGGCAAACAAGCCTCGGTCCCTCACTCCACTATGTTTACAGTGGAGGAGTAGAGGAGTGGAGGAGATAGGAAGGGGAGGGAAAAAATCTGAAGAATCTGTAATTTTCCAAGTTCTATTACCTCTCACCTAGACCTCACAAAAGCCATTAAGCTTACCTGCATATTTATAAAGGTGACCACAAAGGTCAAGTCAATTACACAAGCTGGAAATAAATGCTTTTTCCTTCCCTTACACTCTCAGTCCCGTAGCTCTGGTTACTTTTCTTATTGCACTAGCAGATGTTTGCCTTCTAATATAGTTAATTATATACATCAATAAGATATATTTTCATAACTGTGGGCCTAGGATTTGGCTCATGATTGGGACTCAGTAAATACGTATTAAATTAGTAAAATTTTCTCAGATGAACATGTAGTCCGTCAGGGAGGAGATCCTACCTGGTAATCAAAAACTCTGACACAAAGTTTGCTCACTGTAGGGCTGGAGGCAGAACGCCTCCCCATTATGTCCAGAGCCATTTGCCAAGTCACTGTTTTTTCCCAGGAAAATACACAAGGAACATGTTGCTTCAGCTTCACTCAGTGGTGGAGCAAAGTGCTCCTAGGGCATGAGTTACCTCACTTTAACCTGATGTGGAAACAGTTTGAATGTAAAAGACTTTCTAAAACTCAGCATTACACAAGTTGGAGGTCTGGTGCATTGGGAGCTGTCCACCACCTGTACTGATCATGTATTATGCTAGGCATAGACATAGGTGACAATATGGACAAGTGTGACTGTGACCTCATTGGCCCATATATGAAACATCTGTTTTCCTGGCAGCCTCGCCCCATCTCTGATTTCCTTGTTTCATCTGCACTCAAGTTTTGACACACTCTGCTGTCTAAGCATATTCTTCCCATCATAAATTGTAGCAAATTTGGCATTTCATCTTCAAAATCATGTGCAAAATGAATCAGTGCTTACACTTTGTTTGGGAACCATACTGAACTCAAAATATGCAGGGACTTCCTTCTGCCATCGCAGAAAACCTCCATATCTACTCTGCTCCTCCTCCTGGAGCCCACAGTCCTAGGGGACTCTTCCTCTCCAAAGAGAGAAGAAAGAATGAAGAAATGAAGTGGTCAAGACAAAGTCATCTAACAGGTCCAGGGCTAACCAGAACTCTGTGTGAGTGTGTTTGTGTGTGTGTGTGTGTGTGTGTGTGTGAGTGTGTGTGTGTGTGTTTGTGTGTGTGTGTGTGTCCCCTCCTGGTAGTCTCTCTCTCTTTCCATTCACACCTTCAAGGAAAGACAGGCCTAGGATAAGTCCACTTAGCTCTCTCCTATTCCTACTTAGAGTTCCTGGGACCAACCAGTGTGGTCCACTGAGGGCTGGGAGTGAGAGTGATCTACCCCAGATACAGACAATAAAAATGTGGACTTAAAAGCAATTATAAAGACAACTAAACAAGTGCAATTCACGATAACTTAATTATGGAATGAGCCTAGGTGTCCATCAACAGATGAATAGATAAAGAAAATATGGTATATGTACATAATAGCGTTTCACTGGCCAAGAGAAGAATGAAATTATGTCATTGGCTAGTTAATGAATGGAACTGGAAAACATTATGCTAAGTGAAATAAGCCAGACTCAAAACATCAGAATCAATTTTTTCTCTCATATATGAAAGTTAGAGAGAGGGAGGAGAGGAGAAAGAAATCAAAAAGAGACCTCATGAAACTAAAAGGGAGACCAATAGACTAGGGGAAGGGAATAGAGAGGGAGGGAGGAGGGAAGAACATTGGGAGGACTATGGAAAGAAATCTGCCAAATTATGCTGTTTATGGGCAAATATACCACAATGAATTCTGCTTATAGATATAATTATAATGTACTAAGTAAAATAATAATAATAATAATAATAGAGATCAGTAGAGTAAAGCAAGTGGATCAGGAGAGAGAGAGGGGAGGGCAAAATAAAGGGAAATTCTGCAAAAGATATTGATTAAATTAAGTTATGTGACTGTACAAATATGGCATAATGAATCATACTATTATGAATAATTATAATGCATCAATAAAAATAATAATAAAAAACCTGAACACCTCTTTATTATGACCATGCACCAGAAATTCTAAACAATGTCAGTGCCTAAATAGTTTTCCCACCTGGGAAGGGCAACTGACAGTTCTCTGTGCCCAGCCCTTGGTATTTCTCTGGCCAATTTTACTCTAAAACTTGGACAGAAATTTCTTTCCTTGGCTTCCTTTTCTCAGACTCATCTTTCCTCCTCATGGAGAAATAGTGAGCAGGGTAAACTTAAGGCCAAACAAAATATGGTCTTTGGACCACTGGTGGCCTCTAGTAATTTAGAACTATCAAACCAGCAGTTCCATAGAAAAAGAGAAAATGATATACTTTTCATAAGTTGGAAATCATTATTTTCCCAGAAGTTCTATTATATCCTTTAAATTATATTCCAAAAATTTGTACAATGGACTCCAATGGCTGAATTCATTATTTATTTCAATTAACAATGTATAATTTGTTTTAATTTATTTATATAAATATGGTATATTTATATATACCATATATATATATGGAGAGAGAGAGGGAGAGAGAGACTAGGAATGTAGCTCAGTGGTAGAGGGTGTACTTTGCACATACAAGGCCTTGGGTTCAATCCCCAGCACCACATACAAAGAAAGAAAAGGAAAGAAGGAAGGAGGGAATGAACAAAGGAAGGAAAGAAACTCTCCCATCACTAGCATGTTATTCATTTTCATATAATTAACAGTTTTAGTTATCTTTACTATATTGCATTATATTCTTGCTTCAAAAATGGCTCAAAATTGGACCATTAGTCATTTATAAAGTAATACAAATGCAATTCTAATAAATCTGAAGTTGTGATGATATTCACATGAGCATCTGGAAAAGAAAAATTCACATAACAGTAAATAATGAATATTTTAAAATCAGATATTATGGACAAGTAATGCATTTGATCCCTGTGATTTTTTTTCCTATACAGCTGTCTCTTAATGGCATGATGCAGTGTGATAATCTCATCATTCTAAAACAGAAAATAGCAGCCTCTTTAATAAACAAAGTGTGTTTTTAACCAGTCCAAAATAATATCTTTAATAGAATATTGATCAATTTTATTATTAAAGTTAGATATGAGACATTATTATTCATAAATCGATACTCTGCAGTCATCAAAATAAGTAATTTTCATTACAAAGAGCAAAAAGAGGTATAAGCCACTCTATTTCCAACAACAAAAAAAATTATTTAATAATATTTTATTGGGAAAGAAAGAATGAGTTATGGGGAAATTTATCAGTCGGCTCCTTTGAGAAGCTACATATCATCAGTGCCATATGGAGGGATGGAGACATCATCGTTACCCAACACATCAGAGAGACTACACTTTACAGTGAGATGGAAGCATTTCTTTATGCAGAGTGTAGATCAGCTTTCAGTAAATGTGCTTTAAGCAGAGACAAGTACCCAACAACTGGTGATTTTTGCTTATCTCTAAACACTCACGCTATAGAAAAGAGATTTCTCATTTAGATGAATGCCTGTTTTTGTGAGCCAGGAGATAGACTGAAAGTGGCAGCTTAGGTCAGACCTTTGTGCACCAGCATATGTGGAGCAAGGAAGGGCTTTCCTTAGGGATATAAAAAGCCTGCTCCTAAATGCCAGCCCACATGCTCTTTATTCACAGAGAACAGGTGGCTATCACCAACAGACCTACTGAAGTTGATTCAGTGTTACAATGGTGAAATCTATGACTAGGATTCAATTCTAGACCCTAAGTATAATCTTCTCAATCTGCTATTCAAAACAGGAATTGACTTAATAGTTTGGTAACTGTTGAGGAGGAAGGTGTTTACAATGAGTGGTGAATGTAGGTGAAATGAAACATTTTTTCATAGTCCTATTAAAATCAACAAAGTCATCTATAACATTTCAGTGAAGAGCTCAGATGGAATGTTCCAACAGTATAGTCAATATCCAAATGGCTTAAATTTATTATCCTAGAGATAAAGTGTAATGTTAAATGTTTGAAAAGATGTATCAGACTATATTAAGAAGATGGAATTGGTTTATGGCATTTGCAGGTAAATGGATAGAGTTGGAGAATATCATGCTAAGCGAAGTAAGCCAATTCCCAAAAACCAAAGGCTGAGTGTTCTCTCTGATAAGTGGATGCTGATCCATAATTGGAGGAGCAGGCATGGAGAAAAGGGAGGAACTTTGATTGAGCAACTTTGTTTGGGGTTATGAGGGCAGGAAAGATGGTGGAATGAGATGGACATTATTACCCTAGGTACAAAAATGACTGCACATATGGTACGACACTACATTGTGTACAATCAGAGAAATGAAAAGTTGTGCTGCAATTGTGTACAATGAATCAAAATGAATTCTTTTATTATATATACCTAATTAAAATAAATAAATAAATCTAAAAAATGATGGAATCATGATAAAGCTAGCTTTGTCCTCAAGAATTTGATCTTTACCAGAATTTGAGGATTTTTTCTCTCCACTCAGAAAAATCAATAATATATAATCGTGCCTCTTTCAAAAATGCCTCCAAATGTTACAATAGTTTATACATACTGAAAACAACTGAAGAGTAGATGATTAATCTATTTTCTGCTATGACCCACGTTAACATATTCAGCCTTCCATCTTTGGATGTGATATTCCAAATTGACAAGGGATAGAATGTTGAAATGAACTTCAGCGAACTCTCTCTCCAGTTTGCAGGCTCTTTGTTGATCTTAACATCTGCAATTCTCTGAAAGTGTCACCAAATATTTGCTCTTATTTCTGAGAACCTCTAATCATGTATTAGGATTTTATATTTTTCTTTTGTAAAAGATTAATAATATAAATCAAATGGACGGGACAATAATTTAATGAATAATGTAAAACTATATCATCCATTAAGCTGATATACAGCAATAATCATTAACTTTTAAATCTTATATATTATATTTTCCTGTATATGAGCAATAAATACAGAGTGTTTTGTATGCACAGACACCCATAAAAACTTGCTGATGTTAAGATAAAAAAAAAGCACACTTTATTATACTTCAAGTCTGGAAAAAGTCACAAGAGATTACATTGAGGTTTGGAACAAAACGCTCCTGGCATTAAAACAAGTGACCTTGTCCTCTGCCTACAGACCCCAGGGGAACCTTATCAGAGAGAGTACAGAAGATTGAGAAGTGTCTAAGAATTGAGGATCCTGGGTTTCTGGTCATTTTCCCTTCCTCTGTGTCATCATAATATATTAGGATGATTTAAAGTTTTAAATTTAAAATCAGCATGTTTTGAAAAACAAATGTTACATAATGAAAATTTCATTGCTCTTATGCTAACTAAATAAGAATCTTCTTACTCTCCTATTTTAATATTTAGTGTTATAGTTTATTGCAACTTAGAAAATGACAATGCCTCCTATTTTCATTTTTTATTGAAACTTGAAATTTCATAATCATACAGTGAAGTTCTCACAATGACAGTAATTGTTATGCATCTGTATGCTCCTATGCAGAGCATTTTTATTGCATATGTCTTCATTTCAGTAATGCAAGGGTAAGCATTTGTTTCCAATACAATTGCAAGCAGTTCTTAATGTAAACATCAGTATTCCATCAGCCCTACAAATGCACCAGCAACAGCACTTCAGTAAGCATCAGCATTCTTATCTCTATTCCTCCAGGGAATACATTTTCACTTTGGTAATTTGGGCTATATTTTTAGGATAAAATGTATGCTTCTGTCACATTGGAGTGAGGAGGAGCGTGCTCATTCATCATTAAGCAGCAGCCTGTCTCTTAGCTCTTTAGAAAAGACTCTGCTGTTCAAACCAACTTTTGCAGGAGTTTTCCAGCACCCTGGACCAAAAAGTAACTATTTCATCTCTCTGTGTGGTAGTGTGTACCAGTCTGCATGTGTTTTAGATGGTGGGACCAAGGGTAGAGGAGGAATATTTGTTCCTTCTGTCAAGTGGCCAATCTAGTCCTCCATTTTTATTTTGGTATCTGTGCTCAATATTAAGATGTTAATTTCTTGAATAGAATGGAGGTCAAAGCAGTTGGCCACACAAGTAAAAACAGGTGAATTGGGTAGGAGCCATTGCTTTCTTTCCCTTTTTTTAATCACTTCTTTAAACATTTGTGCCTAATGCTCTTTTAGCATTTCATGTATATTCTAGAAACCATATTATTAGAACCACCACTTTCTACTAGTAATTAATAAGTATGACTTTTAACTTGCATTCTAATGCAAATAAGTATGCTAATTGCTTTACATACATTATTTTATTTAAAACTCCCTGTGAAGTAGGTATTACTTTCCCCAACATAGAAATTAAGTCATTGAGGTTTATGGAGTTAAATACTTTGCCCAAAATGATAATGGAACCTAAGTGTGGAGCCGTGTCAGGAGCTACCACTTAGGAGTGAGCACGGACCCTTAGCCTTGAACAATAAAAGTGTGAGGCTGGTTTTCTGCTGCAGGTGGAAGCAGGTGGATCTCACCTCCACTCAGCAGGGGAATGAAGCTCTGGGAGTGGGTGTCACCCAACAAGACTGAGCTTACACCCCCTGGATACCCAATCCCTTGCCTCTTTTGGGTAAAACTTTCTCAAGTGTCTTCCCCTCAATAAATGGGGCTTCAGGCATGCTCTCTCTTTTGTCTGCCTCTCTTGCTTCCCTTATGAGAGCTGGGCCCGAGGAGCTATCACTGAACCCCCAAGAAAAATGTATTTTCTCTATCTCAGTGTGATTATTCAGTATCAACCCTATTCACTTGGAGTGACCCTGACTGATTTAGTCGGGTGTAGCAGCAGAGCCATATTTCAACACAAGCCTTTGAAACTCCAACTCCTTCATGATGTAATGACAGACCAGTTCCCAAGTCTTTATATTCTGTTCAACAGAAAGTTGTGTGTGTGTGTGTGTGTGTGTGTGTGTGTGAATGAGACTTCATCTCATCTTAGAATGTTATAATCAAAAGGACAAAATAAATAAATAAATGGTCATGAAGAGGCAAAAAAAAAAAAAGAGGGATCCATATACATTGTTAGTGGGAATGTAAATTAGTAAATACAGCCTTTATGGAAAACGGTATGGAACTTCATCTAAAATCTAGAAATAGAAGCATAGGTATACTATGATCCAGTTATACTACTACTGGGAGCCTATCCAAAGAAAATGAAATCAGTATGTCAAAAGAACATTATTTTATTTGAATGCACTCCCTTATTTATTGCAGCACTAGTCACAGTAGCCAAGATACGGAATCTACCAAAGTGTCCATCAAAAGATGGATGGGTAAGAAAAATGTGGTGATACACATAATGAAATATTATTCAGCCATTAAAAAAGAATGAAATCCTATCATGTGTAACAACATTGATAGAACCGGAGGACATATGTTGATGCCATGTACAGAAAGACAAAAATCACATACTCTTTCTCACTTATGGAAGCTAAAAATGTTGGTGTTATAGAAGCAAACTATAGAATAGTGGTCATTATAGCTAGAAAGGAGAAGGGGGACACAGAGAGATCGGATAACTGGCACTAAAATGAATAAGAGGATTAAATTCTCATGGTCTACAGCATCCATAGTAGGTGACCCTAGTTCATACCAATTTATTATATATTTTATCAAGAAGTAGAAGAGAGGATTTCAAAGCTTCCCAAGAGAAAAATAGCAAATGCTTAAGGAGACATAAATACTAATTACTTTAATTTGATCATTACACATTGTGTATATGTGTACAATTGTCACATTGTATCCCCTAAATACTTGCAATTATTTGTTAATTAAAATTTTTAAAAAATAAAAACACAAGTTAATGATGCAAATAAAAATTAAGAGTAAAAAAATATCTGTGAGTCCTTCAAGATAAAAGTTACTGCAATCATTATTAACTAAACAAGTTATTTTATTAAGCTTTCTAGAAAAATGCATATTTAATACATGGCCCTTTCTCACCAAGAAACTTGGAATCTAAGGATGGAGATTACATAAATAGAAAATATGGGGTGGGGAGGACAGTATCACAAAGACTTCCAAGTGGGAGATCAGAGAATATCTATGATACCTCTATGAACACAAGCCAGATAAAACCTGTTATAAAAATGAAAACTGGAGATACAAATACACTCTATAAGGTTCTGCCAGCTTCCATCGTTCACAAGACTGCTGGATGCTGTGTGTCCTTGAAGAAATTATATTGTTTTCTTGACTCTTGTCTTTTATAAATCAAATGGAAAGACGTACAGGATCAGGACTTGATGACTCTATGCTGAGATTCTGATTGGATTAGAAGATGAAGGCAAAAATAATACAGAGAAGGAAAGAGTTCTGTTGCATATTCCTGAGAGACTGCTGCAGAGGACTTTGCCCTGCTGAGAGAAGATGGAAGCTCTTCTACACACCCAGAGGCCTGGTTCCGGAAGAACCTCTCTACAACCACAAGGGGACAAGGATTGATGCCCAGTTGTCCCCATTCTGAGAAACTGCTCTTGCCTCTGCTTTCACTTATGTCATCTACAGGGTTAGACTACATTTACATTCAAATACTTCTTGGGTCTGGCGGGAATTTTCCCACGGTGCTACAATTTGAGAAATACACGTTAATTAATGGCACATAGTAGATGTCCAGTAAATGACTACCAGAAATCAAGCGTGATGTGCCTGAGAGAAGGCAAGAGCAGTTTTCCACATACCCTCCCACTTGTTTTGCATTGGTAAAAAGTCAGGGGTTTAGCTAGAAACTTGAGACTTTCCCCCCCATTAGCTACCCTTTGTGCATTTTATGGGCAAAACTTATTGTATAATTTCCGAAGGAAACTATGCCATAAAAATAGACACTGAGCCAATGGACAATTAAACATCCACTAATAAAAATATACAGAGACAATGTTCTTGGAAAAGTGCAAATGAAATAGCATTAAGTGAAAATGTCAACTAAGAATTATTATATATACCCTATAATTATTATAATGATTATATGTAGAAAGATTCAAAAGAGGCAAAATAAAATGATATAAAACACTTGTTTAAGTACAAAGAATAAAGATATAATTCCCTCTGAAACTGATTTCACAATAAATTCACTTTCTAACGAAAATATCATTGTATTTTTATGCCATTGATATTCAATAACCAAACCATGCAGAGAATGTAAAAGTCGCTGTATGATCTCACCTCCCCAAGGGGTAACCACTTTTAGCAAACCAACTGCCGGATGGAAAACTTCCAGATTTTTAATGCATATACTACTGTACATGAATACTTAGACATATTTCTCCATAAATGGAACCATATTCTGCATTCTGTTTTATAACCAGATTATATTTAATAGCAATATTTTGTTAGGATAGCTGAAACAATATGAGCTTATTTAAAAAATCTTAATAAAGGATAATCTAATATAAAAATCCTAGAACTTCAAGTAAGAATAGCAAGGTTTATTCTTCAATGCTATGAAAATTCCAACTCGTCGGAGCCCCGCTTCCTCCACGTAGCAGGCTGGTCACAAAGACTGTCCTCCCAGCCTGAGGAGGGAGGGCCATAGAAGAAGTCACTGATGTGGGGGAAGGAAATGTGCCTTCAGCCCCATCTGTCATTTTGTGCCTGACTTGTCAAGACAAGGCCCAGTGGACTTCTCTGCAATGAGGAAGAAAGAAAAAGTTGCCTCTTTTTTTTTTTTTTAATTAAATAGATGTGGAGCCTGGGGAGTCCATAAGTGAGCCGTATCAAAATGACTGGCGAAAGCTGCCAAAGATGTGCCACAGACCTCACGGGCTTGGATTTGATTTTCTGAGTTCACTCCCTACTTCCCAAGGAGAGCAGCAACCTATGTCCTCCAGGTCTCCAGTCTGTTTCCCTCCCAGGGGATGCTTCTCAGCACAAGGAGGTGATTATTCATTATCCTCATGTCATTCTAGCTAACAGGCCCAGGTTTTCCGTGGGTCACATGGCAGAGCGGATCCATCTTTTAAAAGCAGGCAGTGGGGAAAAAAAAGCCTGCTCTGGCTCTGTAACTACCAGAGTAATGAAGTCATGAGAGATGGTGCAGGTCACCACAGGGCCTTCCCTCAGTGACCACAGCCTTAGGAATCAAGGCCTGGGAAGTTATTCTTCAGGTAGAACAGTCTCACTGAGAACCCTCAGATGTGCTAGAGTTACTTTTTGTTCCCCCATATTTCTTTTTCAATTTTTTTTTCAGTTGTTGATAGTCCTTTATTTTATTTATTTCTATGCAGTGCTGAGAATCAAACCCAGTGCCTCACATATGCTAGGCAAGTGCTCTACCATGGAGCCCCAGCCTCAGGCCCTCCCCATATTTTTATTGGTGCATTACTATAGTTATGCATAATTGTGAGAGTCTTCATTACATATTCACATACACACAATATGACAAAATGTGGCCAATATCATTCTCCTGTATTTCCCCTTTCCCTTCCCTCCTCCTCCCCCTGGTCCCTTTCTTCTACTCTCCATTGGATCTTCATGAGGTCCACCCCAACTTTCCTTTTCCATCTCCCTTTCTAGCTTCCACCTCTGGGAGAAAACACATCACCCTTGACCACCTGAGTTTGGCTTATTTCCTTTAGACTAATATTCTCAAATTTCATCCATTTTCCTACAAATGACATAATTTTATGCTTCTTTATATTGAATAAAACTTTAATATGTATTTATATCACATATTTTTCATCCTTTCATCCATTGATGGACACTAGGCTGGTTCCATACTTCGTTCGGTATTGTGAACTGTGGACCTATAAATATAGGTATGCATGTATCATTAGCAATTAGGAAAATGCAAATTAAAATTACACTGAGATTTCATCTCACTCAAGTTAGAATGGCAGTCTTCAAGAACACAAACAATTGTATATGCTAGTGAGGATACAGAGGAAAGGAAAACTATTACACTGTTGATGGGATTGTAAATTATTTTTTTTAATTCTAATTTGTTATATATGACAATAGAATACATTACAAATCGTATTACACATATAGAGCACAACTTTTCATATTTCTGATTGTATATACAAAGTATATTCACACCAATTCGTGTCTTCATACATGTACTTTGGATAATGATGTCCATCTTATTCCATCATCATTGCTAACCCCATGCCCTCTCCCTTTCCCTCCCTCACCTTTGCTCTATCTAAAGTTTGTCTAATCCTCCCTACCCCCCTACCCCACTATGAATCAGCCTCTTTATATCAGAGAAAACATTTTGTTCTTTGTTATAAGGAGGCTGATTTAGACTTAGGTGTCCCTCAGAAGCTCATCTATGAGCCAATGCAAAAAAAAGTTTAGAAGCAAAATGATTGAGTTATGAGAGCCTTAACCTAATCAGAGATAGGGAGGGGCATGGGATTATTAATGATGGTAGAATGTGATGATCATTTTATCCAAAGTACAATTATGAAGACATGAATTTTTAGTGTGAACATACTATGCATACAACCAGAGATATGAAAAATTGTGCTCTATATGTGTGATAAGAATCGCAATGCATTCTGCTGTCATAAATAAATAAATAAATGGGCCAAGGACCTGAACAGACACTTCTCAGAAGAGGATATACAATCAATCAACAAATATATGAAAAAATGTTCAACATCTCTAGCAATTAGAGGAATGTAAATCAAAACCACTCTAATATTTCATCTCATTCCAGTCAGAATGATAGCTATTAAGAATAAAGACAACAATAAGTGTTGGCAAGAATGTGGGGGGAAAGGCACGCTCATACATTGCTGGTGGGACTGCAAATTGGTGCAGCCAATCTGGAAAGCAGTATGGAGATTCCTTGGAAAACTGGGAATGGAACCACATTTGACCCAGCCAGCCCTCTCCTTGGTCTATACCCAAAGGGATTGTAAATTATTACAACTACTATGGAAATCAGGATGGAGATTCCTCAAAAGACCAGGAATGAAACCACCCTATGACCCAGCTGTACCAGTATTCAGTATTTCTCCAATAGAATTGATTTTTAAACATAAAGTGGTTTGGGGGCCTCTGAATGGCCGCCAAATAAGCATTTGCATTTTTCTCAGGTGAGGTTCTAATGCATGTGTTGGATCTTTAAAGGAGTTGTGATGCTCTAAAATGTAAATATCCATACATATTATTTTAGATTAGGTGTCCATCAAAAGCTCATGTATGAGCCAATGCAAAAAAGTTTAGAGGTAAAATGATTGAGTTATGAGAGCCTTAACTTAATCAGAGCATTAACCCACTGGTAGGGATTAACTTGGTAGTAACTGTAGGCCAGTAGGGTGTGGCTGGAGGAGGTGGGTCATTGGGGACTTGCCTTTATATTTTGTCCTTGGTGAGTCAAGCTCTCTCTCTGCTTCTTGGTGGCCATGTCATTCCCTGCTTTCCTCTGCCACATTTTTCCACCATGCTGTTCTGCTCTGGTTCCAGCCCTGAGGTGTGGAGTACAGCCCCCATGAACTGAGACCTCCAAAACCATAAGCCCTAAAATGAACTTTTCCTCCTCTAAAATTGTTCTTGTCAGGTCTCTAGGGCATAGCAGCAAAAAAAAAAAAAAAAAAACTGACCAAAACACACACACACACACACACACAGAGTTTTTAGAATTGTTACAATGGGTGTTCTGCCAGACTTCTTCAGTTTTCTTGTTTCTGTTGGTTTGATATTTTTGTTGTTGTTATTGTTGTTGTTTACTATTTCAACACACTTCTCTCTTGATTCTGGTATGCTTTTGCCTTTAAAGGCTCACACCTGTAACTTTTCAGACAAGACTTGCTCACCCATTCAGAAAGGTCAGTCTCTGGAGTCCATACCCTCCTGGGGTGTCCATTCACCAATGACAGATAGGAGAAGTATAAAAGTCCCTTTTCCTTTGCCCACAGGGGATACAATCTAATACATTTGCTATCCCAGTGTATCCTGCAGAATCTGACTGAAGTAGCAGTCTCACCAGAAATTTTTTGGTCTCTTCTGCTTCCACCTCCTGGTTCCCTCACCACCTCGCATGATTCTCCTGGGAGCAGTTTCTTGGTAACTTGTTTACACACACATACTGGTCTCAGATTCTCCTTCTGGAAAACCACCTTAAGACAGCTTCATACAGAATGTACACAAGACAAGGTCAACAGCCTCTTTGTCCCTGAACCTCCTTTAAAAAACAACTAAGCTGTCACTGACAAGCTGGAGGCACAGTTAGAGGCAAAGGAAGAATATGAAGCAGGCGGATGAACAGAAGTCGCACAGAGAAAAAGAGAAGGAAAGAGGAAGAAAAAAATGGTAAGATGGTCATTCACTTATTTATTTATTTGAGATCCATCATGTTACAATGGAATAAGATTTAAGTAAAAATGAAAGGCTCTGGGTTTTTGCTCCAACTTCATAAATTAATAGCTGTTTGTCCTTAGAGAGGTCACTGAAATATCCCAAGATTCAATTTTCTTATCTGGAAACCAGAGATTATATATAATATCTAATTCCTAGAATTATTGGGAGAATCAAATAAAACAATGGAAATGAGAATATCTTCAAATTGTTCAAGTTGTAAAGCATAATTAAATGCTGTCTTTACCAGGAAATCTTTAAGCCTCATGATTTAAACTACATTAGTCTTTAACTAAGCTATAAAAAGCATTTAAGAAATCATACTGCCCTATGAGAGATTTCTATCAGAAGAAACAAATAAACACAAATAAATCGATAAATAACAAGTAAGTGTGTGTCTATGTACAAAAAATAGGTAAACACAAAAGCCAGAAAGCATTTAGAAGATAGTGAGATCACAGCTGTCCTAGGGAAGAGCTTGGATTGGTCACATTTCCCTGGTAGATATTTTCATGGCACCTACTCTGTTTTGGGGAAACACTCAGCACATCACTGGTAATTAATTATTTATTATCTACCTTTTCCATCAGATTGTAAGGTACAGATCTGAGCTATTCACCTTGGAATCTACAGAGCCTCATACATAGTTCTTATGCACATTTATTAGTGATTTAAGTACTATAAGCTGGGCATTTTAAGGTAGACAGCATTTGAGAGGCAAATTTAAAAATATGTTGCAATGTGAATTAAAGTAGAAACAACAGAGAAACCTATTTAGACTCAAACAGGAGTGATGTTCAGTATAGCAGGAGAAAAAATTGAAGAGAGAGAATAAGAATTCCATTTAAAAAGTTTTTATTGTCAGTCTGTTGGTTAGGCTTTTGTCTAATGGGGAGTCATTGAAGATTTTCTAGCAGAGTGACATGATGGAATCCGTGTAGTTGGAAGGTCTTTCTGGCAGCAGCGTGAGGGTCATACTATAGGATGTAACTGGGATAGAGCCCAGTTAGAGGGCTGATCCACTAATTATGAAGCACAAGGGGTGAAGGATTAGAACAAAGAGAAACAGTTGGCCAGAGGCACAAATCCTTGCCATGGGTCACCTATACTTCTCCCAGTTTCCCTGTCATAACATGATAAGAGATTAAATTCTAACATTAAGGAAATACAGTCTCAATTCCTATTCCACACAAGTTGGCAAGGAACAGATTTACACAAAGCTACAAGGTAACTCTAACTACCCACCTGATACCTTTGTCTACAGATTTCTTTGCAGATATTTTTTAACCAATGCTTAAACATCTCCACCACCTTCTAGGCCTGTTCCATATTGGCCATACTGGCATAACTGAAATATGGTGCACACTTATACAACTGGTCATTTGCTTCAAGAAACACTGGAAGAACTATCCTGCTCCTTGGCACAGGACTGTCAGTCATCTAGAATCTATATCCAAGTCTGTCATAAAGTTGATATATATGTGATATTATTTAATTTTTTTCTAATTCTACTTTGGTTTTCTCATCTTAAAAATAAGAAAAATGAATTTGATCATTGATTTTCAAAACTAGACAGTCATGCCAAACACTTAGAAACTGAGTTGAAAACATGCCAAACCTACTGAATCTTTGGGAACTAGACTCAGGAACCAGATTACTAAAAAATTCTCAGGTGATCTTAGGAAGCCATCATGGACCTGATCCAAGTAGAAGCATTTGAGACCCAATAGATTACATGGTCTCCGTGGTCTTCTCCAGTTTTTAAACTTTTACCTAATAATTTTATTCTATGATTCCTGTTAGGGACTATACAGATGGGGATGTAAATGTAATCTTCAGAATATACCAGCCTAGACTTATGGAAAAGGGGGAGTAATTGCTAACAATGTAAACAATCTGCTCTAACTCTACCTCTTCCTTCTACCACAGACTTCCCAATTCCATTCCTCCCCAGTATTTTGGGAATTCATTGGGGCATACACCCACAAACATTTTCGTTCACTTCCAGTAACTTTCTATTCCTCTGTTCAGGTTCTAGTTTTGACATATATGCCTGTTCACGAGAGTGATACTTGTCAACTCTGAAACCTGAGATTTCCTCTGAAAAAAAGTATCTTGGTTGCTATTGCTATCTCTATGTCCTGCTGATGCCAGTTGTACCAAGCTGTGCCAGAGGTGCTGCCACAAGTCAAAGTCACTAAGCCTACAGAGATGACTGATAAGAAGGACCTTAGGCAACACTGAACTGTAAGTAGAGCAAATAGGTCTCACATTGCAAATTCAGATCCGTTGTTGGTGGGAATTCTCAGTGATGTGACAGTTGGTAGAAAATATTATAACTAATTAATTGAGTCTGTTATAAGAATGAGGAATGTGTTATGATATAAGAATGAAGAATGATGGTACATCAGCAATTTACCACCTAGTCCAAACCCCCTTTTTACAGATGAGAACACTGAAGCCCAGAGATAGATTTATCTAAATTTATTCAAATACTGCAGAATTTTGGTTGAAGGTAATCAATGTGCAGGATTTGTGGCTTATAGTAGCCGTGTGTGTGTGTGTGTGTGTGTGTGTGTGTGTGTGTGTGTGTGTGTTCAGGAACCCAGGCAACCCTCCACAATGCAATGCAATACCTCTGATACAGAGGCTGTGTGGGTTTT
This sequence comes from Ictidomys tridecemlineatus, assembly GCF_052094955.1. Classification (NCBI taxonomy): domain Eukaryota; kingdom Metazoa; phylum Chordata; class Mammalia; order Rodentia; family Sciuridae; genus Ictidomys; species Ictidomys tridecemlineatus. The sequence goes on along the minus strand of NC_135479.1, from coordinate 137,535,036 downwards.
CCAGATGTTTAGCTTTCCTTTTGAAGTTAAAAAAAAAAAAAAAAAAGACCCTATAGGATTTTTCCAGGCAGCATTATCTCAGGACAACTACTTACTGCATTTTCTAGCAGTTGTTATTTTCCCTTTGTTAAAGGGTCAGCTATAAAATAGCACTTCCTTTGCAGAAAGCTTGTGCCGCTAGACAGATTAGATAACTCAGGGGATTTGCAGCAGACACCGGAGCCTTTAACCCTGAGGTCACTCTTTCATCTCTCACCCAGATTAGGCCTGACAGCTGTTCAAGAGCCTCCATGGAAGGGAATGCCCAGCTGCTTGCCTCAAGACAATTGGCATCAAGATATGGAACTTTTTTGAAAGTCTCAAAATACATCTTGTCACTCCTTTTACTACAGTTGTCTGTCATTTCACAAATCACAAGAGCCCCACCAAAGTCTGGATGAAGCTGAGTCAGCATGGAACAAGGAGATGCTGACTCCTGAACACACTGACATCTGGCCCCACAGCTTTGTCCTCAGGCCACGGGTAAAAGAGGCTTTCACCACGTATAATCCAGGATCTGTAGGTGCTAAGCAAACATTGCTTCTTGAACGGAAGATTTTCTCTGGTGATATATCAACAGAGTTATTTATTCTCCACCATTCCCATTTCCCCAGAGTAAGGTCCACAGAGGTTATAGCACATCTTGCAGAGAGAACTTACTCAGTGTTGGAGTTAAGTGTAGCCCACTCATAAATATAAAATAGAATCCACCTCAGAAAATCCCCATTTGTGTAGTGATTTTTGTGATGGCTGATTTTATCATAGAAATGGAGAATAGGAAAAAATATATCATACGTGAGATCTTTTAATATTATTGACCTGGAGCAATAATCCCCAACTTTTTCAACTAAAAGACACCTTACAATCAAAACTACATTCTCCTTCCCTCCCCCATCCCCCCATCACATTGCTAAGACCACACTTTTTATATCATGAAATGGTAAAAGCATATACCTACAGATCTCTGGAACTCTTGTAGTAATTTCTAGTCTCCCCAATTCCCCCTCTACCCCTCCATATGAAGAGTCCCCCACTAGAGGATTGGCTCATACATGCCCTCTGAGTATTCACATCTCCTAAAATACCCCTTGGAGTATGCCTTGTCTCAAAATTATGCTCTATCTTCATACATGTCAACAATAATGAGAAAGTAATGCAGAGTATAAATGCTCACTGATAATTTGCATCCCAGGTTCTATTCGTATTTATTCATATCCTAAATTTCTCCACAGGAGACTACATTTCAAGAATATCTGTGAAACACAAGTTCTAATATGACTGCTGTTGTTGTTGTTGATAGTATCATTAACAAATTATGGAAGATAATTACAGAGCATCATTAGACTTTTCTTTGTTTATTGAAGGAAGATATTTTGGAAAATTATGGCATAATGAAAAGATCATTGGAGTAATAATCAGAAGACCTATTTGCCATATGACTAAGCTCTTCTAAGCCTCAATTTTGTTCTCTATACATTGACAAATTTTTTTTCTGTTCCTGTCTCACAGCAGAGTTTCAGAGATAAAACACAAGTATAAACTTCTGCACTATCTTTACTCTGCATGTATGTGTATGCATTTAAAAACATGAAGTTACACTGTAAATGTGGTTTTATGAGGTACCTTTTTCACTTACAGTATCTTGAGTTTTATGGACTGAATTACATTCACCCCCAAAATTCATATATGTTGAAGCCAATTTGACTGTATTTGGAGATTGTCTTTAGTGAAGATAATTAATATTAAATGAGGTCACGAGAGTGGGCCTTAATCCAGTATGTTCTTAAAAGAAAGGGAGAGACACAGGGATGTGACACAGAGGAAAGGCCAAGTAAGGGCCCCGAAAAATGGAGGCTGTCCACAAACCAGGCAGAAAGGCCTGAGGAGAAAGCACCCAGCCAACATCTTGGTCTTGGACTTCTAGCCTTGGACTTCTAGAACTGTGAGAAATAAATTTCTGATGTTTAAACCAGCCAGTGTGTGGCATTTTAATCATGGCAGCTCCAGCAAAGTAGTACACTGAACATCTCCTTCTAAATACATTTAAGGAATTTGCTTGTTAATGGCCACAAATTCTATTATTGTATATAATTATGTGCCTAATCTTTTTTCTTGGAATACTTAGGTCATTCCCAATTTTTGCTGCAACAAATAATGCTTTTAATATTGATAAATAATTTTAAATGAAAAATGCTCTCCTGAAAGACTATAGTATAAATTTATGTGAATTTTCCATACTATTTTCGCAACTTTCATGAGTTTAAAGTTATTGAGAGAGAGAGAGAGAGAGAGAGAGAGAGAGAGAGAAAGAGAGAGTTCATAACAAGGATAGAACAAGGATAGAATACTTACATGAGTATTTCTCTGCAGCCAATATCATTTAGGCACAGAACCAGAAAAGCCTCCTTGGAGATCAATATTCTGATTGGAAATACCATACATCAAACAGGGACCCTAACATGAATGCTTCTGTTAGCAGGAATTTGACAATCTGGTTTAAAAATAGGGATGGGGGATGGATATAAGAAATGCCATTTAAAGATTATTTCTTCTGCATAGAGAATAAGAAACATAGGAAAGAAGGAGGGATTCCTTCCTTTGCTGGTCTCCTCTTGATTTTATAAGTCATGATACCCATATTTATATTTGTCCCCCACATTATATAAAGATTTTTCCCTGGCTCTTATAAGCAGGCAGTGTTCCATGGGTTTCTCTTTTTTTTTCAATATTTACTTTTTAGTTGTAGTTGGACATAATACCCCATTTTATTTATTTATTTTTATGTGGTGCTGAGGATTGAATCCAGAGCCTCACATGTGCTAGACGAGCACTCCACAGCTGAGCCACAGCCCCAGCCCTCATGGATTTTTCTTTAAGTGCAACCATTCCATTAAAGTCAAATATTTCCCGAGCATCTATGCAAAATCTTACAGAAGTTCACAAGGATAAGTTTCTAACCTGTAGATGAACAAATGAGTCAGAGAAACTCATAGAGAGAAAAACAATGATTTGCCAACATATAAGGACATTTAAAAGCATTAAATAAATATTGCATTCATAAAAATTGAAGGAAATAAGCCTCTCGTGCTGGGAAAGTGAGAATATTCTTTGAAGAGATCGGGGAAATAAAGGAGGTGGTATTGAAAGGTGTTTAGATATTTAGATAATGGTTTAGATATTAAGTGTCTCCTAAAAGCTCATGTGTGACACAATGCAAGAAAGTTTAGAGGGGAAATGACTGGGTTAGGAGCCCCTTAACCTAATCAGTGGATTAATCCCCTGATAGGGATTAATTGGGTGGTAACCGTAGGGAGGTAGGATATGGTTGGAGGAGGTAGGTAGGTCACTGTGGGGCATGCTTTTGAGGTATACATTCTGTGCTTGAAAAGAGAAGTCACTCTCTGCTTCCTGGGTCCACATCCAGAGCCACTGTCCTCTTCCACACCCTTCCAGCACAATGTGTTGCCTTACTTCAGGTCCAAAACAATGGAGTCGGCCATCTGTGGACTGAGACATCTGAAACCATGAGTGCCAAATAAACTTTTATTCCTCTACATGGTTCTTGTCAAGTCTTTTGGCCACAGCATCAAAAAAGCTGATCAAAACAAAGGATATATAGAGTATTTCCAAGCAGAGTCCAATAGGAAAGCTGCTAATAGTACTCAACATCTAAAAAGGAATTTCCAGGCATCACAAGTGAGGTGGGGTGATGGGAAGTGTGACAGGAGAAGAACTGGGAGTGGGAGACAGTATGGATTTTGGATTATTGAGAAGCCACCAAAAGTTTTTTACTCGATTTGCATTTTGAGATTACCAAGAAAATTTTAAGAGTGAAAAGAGACGTAGAAGAAAATATACTATAAGGGTATGGAAAAGAAAGATTTGCTCCTTCACCCATCTTTCAGAACTTAGTTCAGAAGACACTGCTGTAATCTGCAGAGCCAGAGAGAGTTATACACCAGTTACACACTAAAAAGTTGTGATAGGACATGATCAGAGAAAAGACAACACACATTCATGCATAGTTCATAGCAGGCATGTTTAATACTTGCCAATGCATGGAATAATGATTCACCCTTCATCTTTGCTAAAACATGGGGCATCTTCACCTGTGTTGAGGATTAAGTCCTGCATCTGTCAATCACTGTGTGACTTTCCAAAGGTTACATACCCTATCTGGATCTCAGTTTCTTTTTCTGTCTAATGTAGGCAATATATGCTATCTCATGAGAATCTTATGAGCATTGAATGAGAAAATATTTGCTAGCTATAAAGAGTAATACAAATATTATCTTTTTATTAATTAATTTATTTATTTTAGGTATATATGACAGCAGGCTGCATTTTGATTCATTGTACATAATTGCAGCACAACTTTTTATTTCTCTGATTGTACGTGATGTAGCGTCACACCATATATGCAGTCATACGTATACGTATGTCCATCTCATTCCAACATCTTTCCTTTACCCCATACCCCATCCCCATCCCCACTGCTATCTCCAACAAATATCATTCTTATTAGAACAATTCTTGCATGTGTGTGAGTGATGGGGTGCCAGGAGAATGACAGGGGGAGAAAATATTCCATGCTGCCTTACCAGAAGGTGGCAGCATTTTGTTCATTAGGTATGTCCTTTATTAACTCTTTTGGGTGGATATTTTCTGGTCACTTAAGATAACCAAGGAGAGCTCGTGACAAGGTATATGAGCTGAAAACTCTGATTCTCTCTTTTTTTCTTTTTTCTAACTGTTTGGGGTTTTTTTGTTTGTTTGTTTCACTTTGTTTTAAACTATGGGAAAATTGATACATAGACAAGTTACAGGGAGCAACACCTCAGAAGCTCAATGAAGGAAGAATCATTGCCTCTCTGGCCCCACCCTTGCAACAGATGCAACTCTCTCAGCTTCACATTTGCTTGTGGCTTTAGGATGATTTTATTGTTGCCTAGTGTTTGAAGCAAAGACTTATGCAACGGTCTTAAGCAAGGGACCGAAGCCAGATTTTGTTAGTTGTGAGAATCCAACTTTCTCTACATCTCCTATGTGTTAATCCACATCACCATTCTCAAATACATCAGTTTCACACTTTCTAGCTGCAGAGATGATGTGAATAAAATGTCAACATGGTCATATCATTCAGAATCTCACAATCAGTCTTGTTGAAAGACTAAGCACAAAAGGTTTTAAAAACAGACACCAAACAGGCACATCAACGTAAACAAAATTACCGCTGGCTGAAAGTTGAAGTCCCAACAAGTGCAGAAAACGGTCAGTGTGAAAGAAAGGTAATAGGACTTTCTGAAGGAAATGCAGCCTACCTACAATTTCACATGAAAATTTCATTGTGATGTATCACAACCCTCCCACCTCGCACACCCCCAAAAGAGAACCAATACCCCTTGCACACTACCATTCCTAAAGTACTGTTTATGAATGTGCATAGATATTCTTAAAATAATGTTTTAAGTTTGTTAAAATGTATTATTTTTCACTGCTGTGACCAAAAGGCCTGACAAGAACAATTTTAGAGGAGGAAACGTTTTTTTGGGACTCACAGTTTCAGAGATCGCAATTTACAGACAGCCAGCTCCTTTGTTCTGGGTCCCAGGTGAATCATGGTGGAAGAGTTTTGTTGAGGAAAGCAGCTCAGGACATGACAGCTAGGAAGCAAAGAGAACTTCCACTCGCTAGGGACAAAACATGTGCCCCAAAGGCATGCCTCCCAGTGACCCACCTCCTCCAGCCACACCCCACCTGCCAACAGTTAACACCCAGTTCCTACTTATCAGAAAATTAATGCACTGGTTGGGTTAAAGCTCCCATAACCCAATACTTTCACCTCTTATCTTTCTTGCATTGTCTCGCACATGCACTTTTGGGGTACACTTCATATCTAAACCATACACCTGATAATAATGATGGTCATCTGAACATATTACAAAACTAAGGCTTCAGAGCACAGTCTACATATATCCAAATGTTTCTGTGGGGTATCTAGTAAAGCCAAATGGGCAGCCATTTTATTGATAATGGAGAGATTTAATATACATCAAATATAGCAACTGCTTGAACTTTCTTTTAAAAATTGCTTTCCAATATTTTATTTGATAACCAGTGACCCATGAACTTGGTTTTGCTTTGCATCTTAACAGTGACTATAATACAATAGTGCTGGAGCTGTGATAAAAACCCAAGTCATCTGTGGGGTACAATCTAACCGAGGATCCTCGTTTCATTTTATTCAAAGTTGAGACAATGAAAGAAGTTCTTTTGTTTAATTTTAGGAATTAATTATTTGCCTGGCAGTGAGAGTCTGTGATTGTGAATCCTTAAGTGACAGCACATCAGTTTGGTTTTATTAGGAAAGAGACCAGGACTCCACTTGAGGTTCAATCTCAGTGCTCATGATGCCTCTCTGACAGGAAGCAGGGAGGTATCTAGGTCCACAAAGATTCCCCTGCATCCCATGAAACATAATCACCACTGCTACCATTTTCATTTCCAAATATGGAAAAAATCTAATTTTTGCCCAACAGGTAAAGTAGCGAACTGTCTCAGAATAAGGAGCAAATATTCATCTATCAGGCTTTTCTTTTATCTGTAACAAGTAAACAAAAAATTTAACCGTGTTAATAAAAGGAGGTCTAGCGCTCCTGAAGTGCTTCATAACACACAACTTAATCTGTGAAGGCCCTTTCTCTTTTCTGAATTCCATTTTACTCAGCCCATCAAACATAAAGGAGGGGGGCTATCCAGTTGTCCGAGATTAGTTCTAAGGCCCTGCCAGCTTCAACCTGTGATTTGGGTTCTGGTAGCTGACCCAGATTCAATATTAGTTCCCAGCAAGGAATCAAGAGATTTTTATTGCAGTCTTTATTGTTGCATGCCCTTTATATCAGAATTGAATTGATTGGACTTTGATCAATAATGGGATCTGACATGAAAACCATCTCCAGATGAACCCATTTCCCATCACTGTTGCCTACCATTGCTCCAGTAGTGAAAATGCTATTTCTAACACCTCAGTTTCTCCAACAAATATGGAAAACATACATATTGGTACTGGTGATGAATGCCACCAAGCTACAGTAATACCATCCATGGGTCAGCCAAGAGTATTTCCCCAAGAGTAACAGAACTTAGCTATGAGACCTAGCTCTGGTCCTAACTAGGAGTAAATCCTCAAACAAGAGCTTTAGTTTATACATGTTTAAAATTTAGGAATGCTGAGGAGAAAGGAGGGTGGGGAGTGGGGATGGGGGAGTGGGACGGGGCTATGGCACACACCTCTAATCCCAGCGGCTCAGGAGGCTGAGACAGAAGGATCATAAGTTCAAAGCCAGCCTCAGCAAAAGCAAAGCACTAAACAGCTCAGTGAGACCCTGTCTCTAAATAAAATACAAAATAGGGTTGGAGATGTGGCTCAGTAGTCGAGTGCCCCTGAGTTTCATCCCTGGTACCTTTACCCCCTCCCCCCGCCAAAAAAAAAAAAAAGAATTCTGAGGACAGTGGCACAGACTCTTATGTCCCAGTTACTCAGGAGGCTGAGGCAGGAGGCTTGTTTGAGCCTAATTTGGGCAACATAGGGAGACTCCATCTCAAAAATAAGTAAATAAAAAAAAAATAAAGATAAAGAAAGGAAATAAAAATTAATAAAACTTAGAAATATTAACTCACTAAATGATTACACTTTTCCTCAGATGACATAATAGATGTGGCTTTTTATACAGATGTATAAAAATTCAAAATTAGTTGGGGATCTGCAATATGAAAGTCATATGGTGTTTAAAAACTTTTCATGTTTTTTTTTTGTGTGTGTGGGGGGAAGAGGAGTGGCAGGCATGCAAACAAGCAATATTTTAAAAGATTAACATGGATAAGTCAACAGGAGTGGAAAATGGCAGGAGCAGAAACCCCATCTGTGTAACTCACTACATTAACAGAGAAAATAAATTAAACCATGAGATAATCTCAATCAATCCTGAAAAATAGCACAGGACAAATAAAGCATTTGGTAAAATTTTACAGCTACTCCTGATTAAAAAGCCATCATAAAATACACTCCTCCCCCGCCCCCCCCCAAAAAAAAACTTCTCAATCCAGGGGGAGGTCATAAGCCAGGAACCTAAACCAAACATGATAATATTAGGAACACACCCAGTTAAACACCAACAAGCTAAAGATCCCCCACACAGTCACCACACTTATTTGTCATAGTAGAGATCTTATCTAATAGCAAATCAAATTAAAGGAACAAACAAATCTATTTAGTTTAGAAAAAGAAGTGGAAAAGGCTCTTTATTTGCAGATGATATGCTCGTCTATTGAGAAAAATCTATGAAATTCAATTTTTTTAAATCATGAAGATTAGGATATCAGCAATGTGTCTAGATTCAAGATCAATATCTTTCCCAAACATTAATAATACCAATTCAAAAACAGAACACCAAAATCACAATAGCAACCAAAACTAAAACTTTGCCAGAAAGGCAACAACCCTATGATTTACTAGAACACATACACAAAGACCTGAGTAAATGGAAAGTTAAGCAATATTCCTCACAGGGAAGACTCGTTATAAATAAGCAGTGCTGGGTGACAGTCAAAGGAACAGGGCAGCTTCCTGAGTGCTGACTGCAAAGATTTTCAAGAAAAAAAAAAAAAAAAGAACTGTAGAATTATATGAAAGGAAATTATCCATTTAAAAAAACAAAACAATGTATTTCTATGTACGTGTATGTAAGCAAATGCTTAGCGGAAAAAAAAATAAATGTGATCACCTCAGGGAAAGAGGCTGGGATTGGGCACCAGATGGGAAGCCTCCGCCTTTTCTGTGGTCTTAGAATTTCATTGAGCAATATATACTCAGGAGGCTGAGGCAGGAGGCTTGTTTGAGCCTAGTCTGGGCAACATAGGGAGACTCTATCTCAAAAATAAGGAAAGAAAGAAAGAAAGAAAGAAAGAAAGAAAGAAGGAAGGAAGGAAGGAAGGAAGGAAGGAAGGAAGGAAGGAAGGAAGGAAGGAAGGAAGGAAGGAAGGAAGGAAGGAAGGAAGGAAGGAAGGGAAAAGAAAGAAAGAAAGAAAGAAAGAAAGAAAGAAAGAAAGAAAGAAAGAAAGAAAGAAAGAAAGAAAGAAAGAAAGAAAGAAAGAAAGAAAGAAAGAAAGAAAGAAAGAAAATGACTTATGAAATGTTCTGATACCCAGGAGGAAAGTGAGGGAAGAATTGGGGAAAGAGGAATTTCACAAAGCTTCCAGTAAAAAGAGGAAGAGGTTTTCAACAGGCAAAGACAGTAGGGAACATGTTTCCCTCTAGAATGGAGAGAAAGCAACCAGAAAAGGAATAAGAGCATAACCATGAAGGAGTAACAGTTTTTCACCATGCTTCATGATTTACAGAGCACCCCATGTGAGTAGTGCTAGGGTATAGTAGTTTAAAGCCTCTGTCCTGGGTTTGAATCCCCATTCTGCCCCTAGCTAGTGGAGTGACCTTGGACAAGTTACCCAGTTCTCCGGGAGCTTCAATTTTCTCATCTCTAGATTTGAGCTAATAATAGTACCTAACTTATAAAAATGTCTTCACAGTAAAACCAAAAAGAAGAGAGAAATTGGAAGCACAGAGTCCATCTCACCTTTTTAAACCTACTGTGAAATTTTGGATCTTTCCTTCTTCCATATAAAAACATCATATTTTTCACTTTCTGTCATGTGAATCATCTCTGTTTTTATATAAATATAGACCTTATTTAGCTCTTTCCCTGAGCTTCCCCATGATGGAGTTTTAATGGACCGCAGGTGTTTTAGAGTCTGCACTCGACAAGCACACGTTGCATTGAGCAGGGACGCTCCTCTAAAGCACAGGGGACTAGTCAGGGGAAATCATTGTAAAGAAGCTTCCACAGCATCTCTTTCTCTCTCATTTGCTATAGATTGGGCCCTTTCTCTCCCCAGTGAAAGAAATGGGAATTCTTAAATGAGAATTCGTAAGGCAAGCCAATGCCAAAGAGAAAATCATTCCCAGGCTTTCTCCCACCGTGGCTGCAGGTGAGACTGAAGCCATCAATCATGGTGAATATTTTAACAGGGATGTGGGCATAAATAACATCATTACAAATGTGATTCAATAAACCAGAGAGGTTATATACTTGTGAGGTTTTTGCATGATGAGTCCTCTGGAGAATGAAGAAAGGAGGGGATAGAAATGCAGTCAGAATTTGATTTTTATCATCTCAGAATTATAGGAAAGAAATGGTGAGCCAATGGAGCATAAGAATTAGTGTTTCGATATTCTAAGGGAATGCTTTATGCTCAGAGAAACCCACATAGATTGTATACAATTAAGGAAGTACCTTATATGAATTATGCATGGGGGAATCGAATCTCCAAATTCTAAGTGGAAGATTCATTCATCTATAAGAACACAGGTTAAGTTCTGAATTAGCATCCATCTATTTTTTTGTTTATTGTTCTCATACATTCTGCAACACCCACTCCTGTGTTCAAGCAAAAATTCAGTGTTGCCAATGCTCCTTTTCATTTTAAATCTCTTCTAAAAGGGCCAGTCTATCCCATCACATAAATAACTTGATTCATTTGCAAAGAAGTTAATTGAGAATATTAAATGAAACTCTTTGAGCTTATGTTTCTGCTTATAATACTTGATACATTCATTTTATTTCCTTTGAGACAAACCACCTTTGTTTAAAATTCCACATTAAGTTCTCATAAAAAAATATTTATATTATGAATATTTCTATGCACTGGCATAATAAAAACTTAGCCTTTCTTTCCACCCCTGTCCTGAAACATGTTCTCTCAATTCCACTGTCCCTGCATTTACAAGCCCTGAGGTTCTTTAACAACCACAGGGTCCTCAGATGTAGCCTATTCTAAGAGAAGCTGAAGAACTTCACCTTGTGTGTCACTAGCATCCTTGATCCCTAGTGTCACCCTGTCACAAGACCTTCTGTGAATTCCAGGGCCAGAGCATGAAGGCCTCTAGAGCAATGACTTCGTTATATGTGGCACTTGGTACCTAATCATCCTGCCTCATCAGAAACACTGTGGGGCATGTCTTGCCATAAAGCTGAAAACTTGACACATCAGTCAATATTTCAGTGGCTGACCTGGGATCCTTTACTGGAGCAGTAGGATCATTAAAGAAACCTCACAGTTAATACTTTGACACAGATCTGGTACACCATGCTGATCTGTGTGATCAACTCTAAATCAAGACTTATTGTGGAACAACTGACGCAAGACACATCAGCATCTAAGCCTAACATGATTAAAGTCAGTTTTTGATCCTTTTTGAATTAGTACAGTTCTTCACAGACTCAGTCATATATAGTAACCCTAGGTTCAGTCAGTCATTTATAGGTAACTAGTTTCATTTTGGGGGGGGATACCTGAGGGTGTATGAGTAGTTTCATAGAACTCTTGTAGATTTAGGGGCCAAAAGCAGATAAGCTCATAATACATGTTTTCCCAATGATAAGAAAAGAATATGGACTGGAGCAGAAAAGACTTGAGTTTGTATTTAGACTCCTGATTTACTGGCAGGTATCTTCAGCAAAACCATTAATCATCATAAACTTTATTTTTTTCAATTTTAAAATGAAGTCAATAGCACCTATCTACCTTACAAGGTTATGGAAAGCTCATATTTGCTAAAAATTCTGAAAATGCTTTGTAAAGTAGGCACACATATATACTTTATTTCTATTACATGACCAGTATTAGTACTATTGGTACTGATGAATATACTAGAACATCTCAAATGCCACTTTGTACAGTGTTCCTAAAATTTTAATGTGTGCTAGACCCACTTGGTGATCTTATTAAAATCTTATTAAAAGATTCTAATTTAGTAGGCCTGGATGATACTCAAGAGTATTGCCACCAAGCCCCTAGGTAATAACAAAATTGCTGGTCTGGGGACCACAGGTTTTGTAGCAAGGACTCAGTACAACTTAGGACCTTTAAAAATGATGAATATAGAAAAATGGTTCCATATATGAGTCTGGGAGTAAGAACTTGAACAACTTAGGTTATTTATTTTGAACATAAAGGCAGTTTTTACTTCTCATTGATTGCATGTACAGAGGGCACAGGAGTCTGTCACAAAACCTCAGTTGTGGACTATTAGGTTCAGTTACCATAAGCAATAAATGCAATCGAGGAATATTGATGAATGTCTTCTATACATTTTTTTTCCTTTAGAGATTTTGCTTAAACACTCAGCTACCCTTTAGAGGAAATTCAATTTGGCAACTTGTTCTTGGCAGTCCTGAGAAATTATTTCCAGTAGGGAAGAGTTATGACTGGCCAGCTTGAAAGAGGGCCTTTACCTTCCCCATGTCCACCAGGCCCAGCAGCCTCTGAGCAGCTGTGCTCACTGTGAAATTCATCTTTGTCACAAATAGCAAATCACATGCTATAGAATATCACAATCTCATTATGGGATGTCATCTCGCAGCACAAATACATTATTTTCTCCAGATTTACAGACAGCGCAGCCCACATCACAGCCGACATGTGATGGATGGGCTTTCTCTGGATGTATTTGGGTGCATGATTTACACACGGCAGGACCCTGACAGACATGGACTGCAGCCAGCACCAGAAGGGCTCCAGAGAAGGTTTCTCCTTCATGGTTTCTTAAACACAAAACCCAGTGGTTGGAAAATGTTGTGACACCTACTTTAACAGAAAGAAATGGAGACCCCAGTCGCCTCTCTGTAACACTTTTCTTTACTTCTCACAAGCTAAAATTTAAACCGTACAACAAAGGACTTTAGTGGAATTCACACAAGGTCACATTGGTCAGGCCCACAGTGAAATACCTGGTATTAAATCCCATTCCAAAGCAAAGCTGTCCTTTAACAAGGCATCGTATCTTACACAAGAATAAAGAAGATGGCTATAGTGTTTTAGAATTTCTATGTTGAGCAAATAATGTTACCAAGAAAATGAGATGTCAGAGAATTATACATATTTTTTACTTAGGTAACTTTAATTTCTTAAAAGGAAAGAACCAAGTCTTGAAGGAAATGGAAGAGCAGAAATCTCATAACAGAGAGTTTTAGCTTTAAAGGGATCCCAGAGACTCTCACATCTTCTGCTCAACATTTTAATGTCTTCCCCACATTCTGGTCAGCTAATTCTGTGCTTGAATACTCAGAGTATTTGGAAGATCACCCTTTTGCTTCTGAAAGACTTGAACTATAACAAAAGTCATATATGTATCTCGAGACTGTGTCTGCAAGTCTCCCCCACCCCAACACTTTTTCCAGTTCCAAGTCTTAGGAACTCAGAATAAGTTTATCTCACTATCTCCCTGGCCCCAAACCCCTCCAAATTCTTCCTTCCACCAACAATTTCAACACTATATTGAAGAATGGGATTGTGCAGATGTCAGTGAAAAAAATTAATTGTATGAAGGAGTAACATCATGTGTTAATTTTCTTTCAAATTCCATCACATATGTTTCTCAAGGAGAGAGAGAAAAAGAAACAGCAAACAAGAAACATAAGCAAAAAAAAAAATAGCTAAGCCGGACACAGTGGCACATGCCTGTAATCCCAGTGGCTCAAGAGGCTGAGGCAGGAGGATCATGGGTTCAAAGCCAGCCTCAGCAATGGTGAGGCACTAAGCAACTCATTGAAACTCTGTCTCTAAATAAAATACAACAACAACAACAACAAAAAAATGTGGCTCAGTGGCCAAGTGTCCCTGAGTTCAATCCCTGGTACCAAGAAAGAGAGTGAGAGAGGGAGATATAGAGAGAAGAAGAGAGACAACTAAATAATGTGAATGATTCTGTCCACCATTTGCCCCTGTATGTGTGCACCGAAGAATAAGTAGAGAACCTGTTTCCTCTGTTGGCTCGATTCTCAGGTGGATCTCACAGTATAGGCAGCTTACTACACTGAGAATGCTTTAAAAATTTAATATGACTTTTTCCCCTTGGTAATAATATGGCAGCACCTAAGTAAGAGCCAACCACTTTATTTGGCTGTCCACTAAAAAAAAGCAAACAGTTTCAACTTTGGAGAAAAAACTGCATAGACCTATTGAGAGGTTATGTTGGTCTCCAACATCAATTCATCCAAGAGAATTGTCAAGGGACTCTTGGCTATGTATGAGTGGTATCCTATGGCAAATTGAATTTAGAGTCTACACTTCATGCCTTTTCCTTTGTACATGGGCATTACTCCCATTCCAAGATGTTCATGATATACAACTTATCTCTCAACTTCTCTTTTTATTAACAAATTTCAAACTTCACTTTGGGGGTCTTAATTGGTAAGCTTGATAGGAGAGCATGTGATTAAATCCTGTTTGACCTTATGACTTGAACAAAGAAAAGCAATATTGGATCCTCTAATTCCTTAAGGAGAGCAGCAATTAGTGAGAACTGGAGATGAGAAAAGCAAATCAGAGCCTCATCAGATCACCAAAGTAAAGGCAGACTCTTAGTACTACGAGAGAAAAGATTCAGGTATTTTCTATGAGCTTATCTTAGTAAATGCATAAATCAAGCTCCTAGAATTTATAATGCAAAAAATAGTTATTAAATTTTTTTACATCAAGCCATCTTATTGACTATGGTGGGATATAGTCTCATTGTTGAAAAAAAAATCAACCTTAAACTAAAGATATTAATTTTCTATTGCTGTTATAAACAAATTACACAAACTTATTGACTTAGGTAAGGCAACATAAATTTATTATTTAATACTTCTGAAATATCAGAAGACCAAAAATAGGTTCTATAAGCAAAAATCCAGGCATCAGCAGGGCTTCAGACAGTTTAGTAGAGAAACAGTTCTTGCTTTTCCTGGCTTCTAGGACCTATCTGCATCCCTTAGCTTGTGGCCTCCTTTCAGTAATAGCACCACTTCACCCTCTTGGATGCCTTCACATGTCCTCATCTGACTCTAACTCTTTTGCCTCCCACTTACAAACATGGATGATTACCTTGGGCCCATAAAATAATCCAGGGTCACCTTTCATCTCAAGATCATAATCATGCCTATAAAGTCCTTTTTGCCACATAAGATAACATATGCACAGGTCTGTGGATTTGAACATGAGACTCTTTGGCGGGAGCAGGTAGTAGGCCTACAGTAAGTTAAAGCCAATGCAATTCTATATGTCTAATATAAGATTATTTCTTGACCTGGAAGGATCTTGGAGAGAGGAGGGAACAGGTGCCCCAGGTTCTGATCTTAGCATCTGTCCCCACACTCCCTATCTCTGTGCTACTTTCAGAGGTGGGACTAGGAGGAGAAGAGGCCCCTCAGCATATAACTTAAGGCAATATAACTCAGGAGCCCACCTGTGCTTGCATACCTGAGAGTGAAAGCTCATCCTAGGCCCTATATCTCTGTATATATCTACACCTTTGTTTTCTCAACTGTAAAATTGGAGTGTAAAAGTAATAATCAGTGCTCCTTTTTCAAGTTGCTTTTTTGTTTTGTTATATTTTATAAGAAACAAGTGAACTACTGGGCATGGAGGCTTTTTGTCATTGGTAGAATGCCCTGTGTGTCTTTATAAGAGCTAAGTTGTTTTTTTTTTTTTTTAAAGTATGAGATTAGGATAAGCCATGACTTCTCACCCAATTAATATAATAGTTTAGGTAAACAAAAATATTAATGCATATGTTTGTGCAGACATCCCAGGAATGTACTTTTTAGGACAATAGTTCTCTAGCCCTGGCCACACACTGGAATTCCCCAGAGAATTTTACCAAGTGCTGATGCTTAGGTCTCATCCTCAGATAATTTCATTTTATAGGTGTGGGGTGCAGCCCAGGCACTGGGATTTTTAAAACTCCCCAGCTACCTCTAATGTGCAGCCAAGGTTGAGAACCACTGGTTAATGGCTACATTAGGAGCCTCAGAAATGTGTTTTGAATTGATTTGAATTTTATGGAGAGTAGAGAACACACTTTTCCTGTTTGCACAATGTATTCTAAAGTGACAGGTAAAATTCATGAAATCGTGTTCTGATCCTATATAAAACATTTTTGTTAACAATCAGAGGATTTAAGCATCAAAATGCAAATAAATGCTTTTTTAAAAAAAAAATTAAAAAAAAAAAAAAAAGCAACCTCATCTGATGTCTCCTATATAGATTAAATTCATCAAATACAGTCAATTTTGATCTTGGCCAAGACAGTGGTTCTAGATCTTGACTGCACATTAGAATCATCTGGGGGACTTTTAAAATTCCAGGATCCTGGCTGCATCTCAAATTAATTAAGCTAAAATCTCTGAGGGTAAGACCTAGCATCAGAGTGCTTTTTAAGCCTCCCCATATGATTTGTGAATGCCAACAAAGTCAGAACTAGAAAGCCAAATTACTTAAAATCAACACAATCAACCTTATTGATAGCAGGCCATATATTGTCAGGAATTTCGAGATGTCCCATACCTCAAGAGTTGCTCTTCTGGGGCTGGGGATGTGGCTCAAGCGGTAGCGCGCTCGCCTGGCATGTGTGCGGCCCGGGTTCGATCCTCAGCACCACATACAAACAAAGGTATTGTGTCCGCCGAGAACTAAAATATAAATAAAAAAAAATAAAAAAAATAAAAAAGAGTTGCTCCTCTGTCGGAAAAAAGCACAGTGACCTATGGCTATTTAAGACAACAGGAGTAGAGAGGAATGAAAGCCTGAGCTAACTCCCTCGCCAAGACTTAAGAGAGAAATAGAGCAAGTACAAGGTTCAGTGAGGAATTCTGTGAAGGTAAGAACCAAACAGGGTCCTAGTGAGTCAAGCACTTGTAGAGGAGCCCCCAGCACCTGCAAAGAACAGAGATATAAAGACAAGGAATTGTCACTGTCTTACAGGATGACTAATTTTCTCAGGGTCACCATACAATTATTGAGTAAAGATCATTTTAGCCTTCACTAATGTATCTAAATACAATGCTTTTGATGCTATTTAACAATAAAAATGGCCAAATTATCCAATGTACCCAGTACAAAAGATGGATCTCAAAGAAATCTTAGAGAGTGGGATAAGCCAATCTCAACACACCATAGCCTATGTGATACCATTCCTAGAACATCATTGAAATGACAGAATTACAAAAACAGGACAGATTAGAGGCTTCTGGGTTTAAGGATGGGGAGAAGGGAAGAAGAGGGAGGTGTGAAGATAGAGGCGGAGGATAGATAGGTGGGTCACTGTGGGGAAGGACTGTGTGTGTCTTGTGGCAGTGATTTTATCAACCTGTACATGTGCAGAAACACACAGAAGTATGCACACACTGTGCCGATGCCAGTTTTCTGGCTTTTATATTGTACTACAGGTCAGTAGGGTGATGTCAATAGGGGAAATGAGGGATGGACACACTCAACCCATCTGTACTCTCCTTGCAAATATGTGTGAATCTGTAACTATTTTAAAATACAAAGTTTTGTAAAAAGAAAACTAATAAGATAAAATTGGTTGTTAGAAAAGAAGCCCCACTATTCTAATGTTGTTATGATTCAAGAGGCAGTTAAGAATATTGAACTGAAAAAAAATCATCAATTTTTCTTTTATTTCTTTGTTCTCTCATAATTTCTCTTTTCTTCTTTTTGTGTCCTTCCTTTCTTTTTTCCCCTCCTTCCCTTTCTCTTTTTTTCTCTTCCAATCCTAATCAATTCTCCAAACATTACAGTTTGAAGAATACATTTAAGATTGTTCCACTCCACAGAAGGAAGAAAAAGTAATTATGAGGGGCCTAGATGAGAGAGAGAATTTAGTGATGTTCCAATAAGTCTGTTGTTACCAGGCTACAAGCCCATTCTAAAAATTTAGTTCACAATATACACAGCAGGGTACTCATATGCTCTTTTATTAATATGCTAACTTAAGCCTAAAATAAGAACCAAATAACATCTCAATTACAACCACTTCGAGCTCCTTTAATCTGAGGTGACGTATTAACAAGGAAGAACAAACTTTTGGAATGAGAATGAAAAATGCAGTTCTAGAGTTCAGAAAGTTCATAACGCTCTTGTAGTTTGGGGACTTTCTGAGGATTGCCATGATATTTTAAACTCTGTTTTGCTTAAATTTGTTCATAGAACAATATTAAAATATCCCTTTTTTTATGAAGAGAATTTCTGTATGAATCTCACTCATTTACCTAATGGTAGCTAAGGGCTGCTGTAGCTAAAGGCTCTTGAAAAAAGAGTTTTAAAATCACTTTTTTTAAAAAATTATATTTTAAGTTTGTTAAACCTCTTTCCAGTTCCAATGCACAGAGGGCAGTGAGCTGATTAGAAGTCCCCTGGAGGCTTGGCAGCCAGTCCCAGGCCTCAGTCTGAAGGGGAACCCCTGCTCCTTCCCTCCACAGTTCTGATGTTTATGATGGACAGATGCTGAAACTCAGGCCTCAGCACTAGTGTCAGTGAGACAATTGTAAATGAAGCGTTTCTTGATCTTTACATGTCATTTATTTTTCAATATAAGAAAGAAACATACACCTAAAATTATTGAACAGCATAAATGAGTTTTGTTCGAGTAAAAACAACAACAACAAAAAAGAGCTTTTTGTTTTATAGAGGAAATTACATACTGCAGAACACCTAAAAATACCTTCAATGGAAGAGAATGTGAATATCCCTTAAGCAAAAAAGTCGCTAATTGTGCTAAAGACAATGAGATTATCACATACCTTAATGGTTCTACAGACACCATGAATTGTTTTTTTTTTTTTAATTGTTAGGGAAATCTGTACTTGTTGCTGATTTAAAGAAAATGGATAATGGACCATAAATTATAGAAAAGCCACTCTATTAAGTTCTTCCAACTCAAAATGATCAAATAAGTCAAATCAAGACAACTCTAGAAAAATAAGTTGTTGATTTAGAGATACTGAGCTTTCTTGAAAGTAAAATACACAGTAGAGTTACCAAAGGTAGCTTTCAACATGTGGAACTCTAGGGCTAGGAAGGTAGCTCAGTGGTAGAACACTTGCCTAGCATGTTCAAGGCTCTGGAAAGAAGGCGAGAAAGAAGGGAAATGGGGAGAAAGAAAAGAAAGGAGGGAGGAATTCTAGACCAAGTTTCAGGTCTGAGGATGCATGGAGCAGTCCCTCATGCATGAGCCTCTGGCTGGTTGTAATGCAGTATGACATGGTAGTGGAGAACTAAGCAAGAGAGCCAGAGGACCCAAAAGAGAAACTCATTGCAGAACTTCTGCAACCTGGTAAGGGCTTTCCTTCCTGCCTTTCTTTCTCATTATCTGCCACTGAGCTCTCTTACTCATTCACCCTCCATCCTCTCTTGTTCTTGTCTCACCCAGTGCTCTAGTCTTTCCCCAAAGCAGGTGTTATCCTGTAGGAAAGACTCCTTCACTCAGCATCTATTTGTTGAGCCCCTACCATATGCCAGAAAAAGATAGCTAGGGTCCCTGTCTTGATAGAACTTACCTGTGAAGGAGACCGATAATAAACAAGTTAGCAAATAATTAAACAAGATAATTTTGGATTTTGATAAGAGCTGTGAAGGAAATCAATAGACTCATGTGATAGAGAATAACTGGGGCAGAGAGAGACAGAGTTACTTCACAAAGATAGACAGGTGAGAGAAGGCGTGTTTAAAGAGAAGACATTAAACTAAGAACTAAAGGATAAAAAGGAGCCTGTCATACAAAGATAAGGAAAAGAGCTCCCCAGGCCAGGGAATAAGAAATGTGCAGGTTCTGAAGCTGGAATGGAGTGGGAAACCTAGGCAATTCAATTGGAAAAGGAATGGCCATACTATAATAAACAAGTGGACCCAAGTGAGGCTACAGAGGTTGGAGAGCTGGGAAGGTCATGTGGGATCTGCAAATCCATGAAAGGAATTTCTATTTTATTTTTACTGAAATGGGAAATCACTGACGAATTGAAAGCGTGGGAATAATAACATCAAATTTATATTTTTAAAACCTTACTTTGTAAACGGACGTGATTCTGCAATCTGCATTTGGGGTAAAATTGGGAGTTCATAACCCACTTCAATCTAATGTATGAAATATGATATGTCAAGAGCTTTGTAATGTTGTGAACAACCAATAAAAAAAATAAAATATTAAAAAAAAAACAACCTTACTTTGCTTACAGCATTTAAAAAATAAAAAAAAAAAAAAAAAAAAAAAACCACTTTCATGGAGTGGCGATGGCTGTGGAATAGAAGCCGGAAGATTTGCTAGGAAGTTTTTGCTGCAGACAAGGTGACAGAGGGTGATAGGTTGAATTGCAGAAGCAGTGGTGGAGACTGAAGGAAATGAATGGATTCAGGTTGTGCTTCAAAGGTAGAACCAACTCTTGTAGAAGGATGAGTGTTGCAGGGTAAGAAAAAGGCAAAAATAAAGACGACTTGTGGTTTGGGATTTAAGAACTGAGGGGATAGTGACCCATTTTAAGACGTGGAGAAGACTGGATTAGAAGTACATTTGGGGAGAAACCTAGAAACATCAATAGAACATCTGAGTGGAAATGCTCAGGAGTGATTTTTATGCAGATGAGGCATAAAGCAGGTTGTGAGTTCTAGTCACCAATTTTGAATTTCCACTTATCCAATTGTCTATCTCCATTTAAATATGTATGTACACTTGGAGCAAAAATTCCACATCTGGGTGCCTCTCTCCCAGGAAACACTGACATCATGTTCAAAGAGACATGAATTAGCTTGATTATTATAGTAATGCTTGTGATGACAGGTATTGAGATCAACCTAAGTGTTCACAAACAGGGTGCCTGGTAGACTGCGTTACATCCTCAACATCTCTTGCAGAGGTTGATAAAGAGGTCTCAAGTGATGAAATGAGAAGATCCACAAACTGTATATTTAAGTGAAAAAAAAATCAAGTGAAAGAATTACAAGTTAGTATGATCTCCTTTACGACAAAAAGTTGGTATTCTTCAAATATGTGTAGAGAGGTAGCACATCCACAAAATGTGACTGCCTGCTGCTCCACCTGGGAAGAAGATGCAAAGGAAAGGGGGATAGAATTGAGCTCTTAACTCCATTCTAGTATTGCTTGACTTATTACAGGGGAGAGGGGAAACTTGTAATGCATAATTTTAATGTTTTAAATAATACCCAAATCTGTACATCCTACCAATTGACTTAAAAGAAAATGAAATGCTACTCCTTTATTTTACAGAAGATGAGAGCAAGAGCAAGAGAGGTTGAAGACCTTGATCACAATCTTAGGGCTGGTTGAGACGTGACCTGTTCCTGATGGCTGAGACCACCTGGCTCCTGCAGTTGTGGGCAGGTTTCATTGCACATGCAAATGCTTTGATTAATTTATTAGGTATATAGCTAGCTGTGTGCGGACTTTAGCATAATATGTATGTGGCTAGTCTCCATTATATAGGTACATTTTTTCTCTACTTGTGGGACAAAAAAATGGATGGATCCAGGGAAGTTAAGCCAGAGAGTTATTGGATAGGTAGGAACTCACTAAGAACAGATGGGAACCTATGATTAATATCTCTCTCCCTCCCTCTCTCTCTCTCTCTCTCTCTCTCTCTCTCTCTCTCTCTCTCTCTCTCTCTCTCTCACACACACACACACACACACACACACACACACACACACACACACACACACACACACACCAAATAGAAAGAAGATATAGCAATGTGGAGAAAAATGGTAGATCAGCCACATATCCTTAAAAAAGCCACTGACTTCAAAGACTCACCTTTCTCCATCGCTTCTTGAGAGATGACATCTCTGCCTAATGCTACACATGCCATGGTGATTTTAATGATGAAGTGAATCCCAATGCAGAATTTCTGTGGCCAAGATTTGTGGATGTGATGATGAAGAAGTGTCCCTTAGGCAGCAGAGAACAAAGGAGTGCATCTCTGTGGTTTTGTTTTTTGGATACTGGGTTTATTTGTTTGGTTTTTTCCCTTGTATTTTATATATTCTTCAGATGGTTCTTTCCAGTGGGAATAAAAAAAAAATATTATCTCTGCTACAGTGACTCCAACTTTTTTCTCAGGGCTACCATTTTTGGGGCTGGGGAATCGAAAAGGGTTCATGTACCCCAACATTCCCATAAGGAGGGATCTTGGTTACTATAGCAGCACAGTCCTCTGCCCACTCTTACTCCTCATTGTGGAAGAAAGGCAATTTACCCAACTGGTTGAGACTAAATATTGAACCTGTATAATCTCAGTCCTCCATCTTCCCTTTCCATCTTTGAGTTCTGATCTTTCCACAGGAAGCATTCATTCTGTTTTATTTCTCCATGCCCTGAGTTCTTTCTCAAATGTACAAGCATTTTCATCAGAGTAGGGACATGTGGTTAAATCTTTCCACTTCTGGGATACAGAATGAGTAGGTTCACTAGCCCTTTAGTAGAAACTACATTCTCTGATATCTGTCTCACTGACCAAAGTCCTCCAATTTGCCTTACTCTTTAGCTTTATTCTCGCCTTGGTTCAGAACCAAAGTGAACAAGAGGAAAGCTATTTATTGGCCCCTCAAACTTCAAAATCTGTACATGGAATGGCATGGAAATGGCCTCTGGTCAAGTTGAATTGGGTGTCTATGATCTATGACCTTGCAGCCACCAGTCTACCAAGAAATGTTCAAGTCAGAAGATATTCAATGTATTCTTTAGAGTTTATCGAGTAAATGTCATAGAAATAAATATTCTACTATTAGAGATTTGTGTGTACCTAATGTAATTAAAATATTTTTATTGCAATGAAAGTCATTCTACTGCCTGGATGGTTTTAACTCTAAGGATCAGCTCTTCATCAAATCAGCCTTGCTGATGCCTACAAGAGATGCTTCCTTCTGCCTCAACTCCTAAAATGCTCCTTTTGTATCACTCTAGCTACTTACCACCAACAATCTTCTAGGGCAGCAGCTGTGAGTGTGTCTTTTCTCCCTTTTTAGTGCTATTAGCTCCTGCAGCCCAGACATCTTATCTTATTCATGGTCCTGTACTTTGCAGTATCTATTATAGAGATTTGCAATTGGTAGATAGCAATGAAATGCAATTTTAAAACATTTAAAAGCAAGCAGATCATAAACCAAAGGCTGAGAGTTGACAGCAAATCATAAGTACTTTTCCTCTGCATAGTCATTTAATTACATGTTTAAAAATCAATAGACATCAACAACAGCCTTGATAAGAAGATCCTAAGGAGCAGCGCTGGGAAGCTGAGAAAGGTAAAAAGGAGAGGCAATGATTCTTGCTGTGCTGTATGTTCAGTGTTTCACCATATTTTAACCTTAATGACACTATTTCCCAGGCTCTTCCATGCCCTCAGCCAATGCAGGAGCCCACCCTCCCTATCTCCACAAAACCATGCCCTCCCTATCTACACACACACACACACACACACACACACACACACTTTCGTAGTATTCCAGGGGACCTTAGGCGTTTCTGTCAACACCATCTCTTGCCTCCCATGTGAGGGCTAGGTGGTTTCTCCCTCTTCCTCTGCCTTGACCTTCACCAAGGTGCTAAAACCCTTTGTCTCAGAGCTCCCAAAGCTTCCTTGTCAAGTTGCCAGATGGTGAAGAGGGAAACTGTGCCACATCACTTGACTTCAAAGAGGGGACATTTATGTCCATTGCCTCCTGGAGAACTCCAGGAAAACAATTCCTCGGCTTCTTCCTGGAGTCCCATCTCTTTTTCTCATCTCTCATTCCTCTAGGTACATGTGCAAAGCCTGTCCTAATTCTCCTTCAGAAGGAAAAAAGAGAAAAAAAAAAAAAAAAAAAGGTCCCTCAAGAAAATCCATGCTTGGAGACCTAATTTATACCTCACCTGTGTCCCGAATGACCTTAACCAGTGATTCATTGCTGCAGGCCCCAACTTTTCAAAGCTGACTAGCTAAAGAAGCAGCACAGAGTCTCAACAGGCCCTAAGAAGTCATCCCTAATTAACCGCATACTCAGTCCAGCTCTGAGCCCAGGGACTGAGGCCCTTGCCAAAACCCATGCCATCCAGCTCCCATGTGGGCATGTCCCTGCCTGGCTCTACAGCTCAGACTCGGACAGTGGAGTGGAACTTGGTGAACGAGCCTGAGAGAATCGAAAAGAGTCCTGAGGTGAACGTGACTCCACTTTCTCACTGCAGGCCAGTTCTGCTGCTGTGTCCAAGTGACCTTGGAGAAATAAGAAATTTTCTCCATTCATCCCTTAGTTTTTCCATCTGTGCAGAAGGTAGTGGAATCAGGCAATCACTATGACTGGCTAAGAATAAATATACTGTATATAACAGAGATACTATTAATTCTTTAGACATGATCATTCAGACAAGTCTCACATAATCTCATGCTCATCCTGCATTCAAACCTCAAGTCCATTTAAAATTACACAAACCGAGAAATAGTGATAGAAGTCATTTTCATAGCCTTTTAAGATGAGAAAAGGGCTTGCTGCATCCTTGCCTGCTATGTGAAGACAAATCCAGAGGCTGACAATGAACTACGAAGCAACATTTATTGTTCCTGGTGGAACACCCAAACCTCTGGTGGAAATTCAGTGGTCAAAAATCTACTTCTGGGGCTGGGGATGTGGCTCAAGCGGTAGCGCGCTCGCCTGGCATGCATGCGGCCCGGGTTCGATCCTCAGCACCACATACCAACAAAGATGTTGTGTCCTCCGAGAACTAATAAATAAATAAATATTTTAAAAAAAAAAATCTACTTCTGTTTTAAGCCATGATCTTTTCCTTGGCTGCAAAGTGAAATGAAGCACTGGGTTTCATCTCATGCTCAGAGAAAATCATATTGCAAAAAAGAATAGCAGAACAAGGGTTTGCATTCCAAAGAGGTAGAAATCAATCCTTGACTTGAGCTGCAGGAGGCCTATCCATTGCATGGTCCACACATGTGATAAATTGCAGCCCTTCTTTTCTCATAACTGGGCTCAAATTCATTACATTAATTTTATTGATTTACAGTCTGTGCGAGATAAAAGTCATGTGATTGCATGCCTAGCCGTAGTAATACTCCATGTTCCTTGACAGGTTTTCTGATAGGTCTAAGAGTTATTTTTTCCCTCTAGGCCACACTTTAAACAACCAACCTCAGCAGTTTCATACAAATATAAAAATGCAAGAGATCTCATGGGTTTCCTATGTTAACTCATCTTCCCCAGTACAAGGATTCACACTCCTTTAAAACTTTTCCTCTAAGTATCAACCAACTTAGGGAAACACATCTAAGTGGCAAGGATCTCATGGCCCTTGAGTCAATGTTTTTCCATGTTGGGATAGCCTCAATGGTTAGAAAGTTTTAAAGAACAGAATCCAAAATCTATCTTCCTACACCGGTTCCAAAATGTCACCTCAATTTATAAATTCTCATCCCAGCTCGTCACCCATCAAGTTATGACATGGATATTGTACTGAAATAATTACTGTGGTCTATTAGGACTATGTCTGCTAAAGATAGCTATGACTAAGGTAAAGTGTAAGATTGGGAAAAGCATGCTCTCAGCTTTAATTTCTTCATCAATAAATTGTGGACAATAAGAGCTCCAACCTTACCCTATGAGGGTATTATGTGAGATATGAAAGCCAAGCACTCAGTACAGTGCCTTCCTGTAAAGTACTCAAAATATTCAGCTATTATTATTTCCACTGCCAGGAATGGGGGGCACTTGCCTATACTCCATGCTACTCAAGAGGCTGAGACAGGAGCATCACTTGAGCCCAGGAATTGGGAGACCAGTGGGGGCAGTAGAGCAAGATCCTATCTCAAACACCCATATCTGCTCATGTGTGCGTGCACACACAAACACATACACACACACAATCACCCCCTCCAAAAAAAAAAAACTCACAAATATTTCTATCAATAACTAACTTCTGTAATTCTCCCTTCAGTCAAAAATGATCAGGCACATACATTAGAAGAAAATGAATGGAATAACTTCTTGAGTGAGTTAACAGTAGAAAATCTCTGACTAATGACAGGAACTCTGTCTTATCCCATCTCTCAAGCTCTTGTGCATAATACGGTACTTAGTACATGGTGCATGCTACATAAATATCTGTTGAGCTTAAGTGAACTCCTTTAGCGAAAATATAACAAGTATAACATCAAAATACATTTTCGTAGACATCAGTGTCCTCCCATGAAGCTTTACTTGGAGTATATCAATGGCAAATGCATTGGTTGATGGCCACATCCTCTTGTATGAATCCATTTTGCCCTCCCTTTATCTTTTACACATCCTAAATGATGTTGGACCTATTTTTACTAGTTCTTATGTAGATGGATATCACAGTCTATCATTCCTAATACCCAATATCATAGAGTTAGAAGAGGACTTGCAGATTAAGTCCATCTTCAGTATTTTACATATATTGAAACTAAGTTCTAGAGAGGGGAAACAGCATGTCCAAGATAACCCAGGTTTTCAGTAATAGAATTAGAACCAGAAAATTAGTTCTGATTCCCCAAGTTGAAATTTCTTTTCCTGTACCTATCATTAGTAGATACCAAGAGACTTATTAGTAAACGCATGGCATATCTGGCATTTCAGAGTTCTGTTTTACGAATATAAGAAATGCCACCTCTCTTTATATTTTTAAGAGGCATTTAAAATCAGGCATGCCAGTGAGCACCTATAATCCCACCGACTCAGGGAACTGAGGCAGAAGAATCACTTGAGCTTGGGAGTTCAGGACCAGGCTCACCACACAGCAAGAGCCAATCTCAAAAAAAAAAAAAAAAAAAAAAGGAGAAGCATTTAAGGATATTGGCTATTCCTTCTCTCTTTGACCCCTTCTCTGGATATTCCTCAGATTTTCAACTGATCATCCTCTAAAATCATATTACTTACATAAGTCAGGCCTCTTTGGATGCAGTGACAGAAAGTGAGTTCAAACTAATTTAGGAAATAAGCAATTATTCAGAGAGCTGCTGCATGTTTTCTAGTACTGAAGGACGGTCAACTTTGGGAGGGAAAGAACTTTTGGGGGTTTGTGCTCCTTATGTCTGCTGCGCAACAGGACTCCAGTGACATCCTGTCTCTCTTTTGTTCTTAGCTTTGAGACCGAAAAAGAAAGAAAGAGGGAGAGAGTGAGTAGATCAGCCAGGTTGGATGCACTGTGTATCCTTAGGCCAACTTGCTATTGTAAGAGTTGAAAAGTGAGCCATAAGGTACAGCTTTACCAGAGATCCTCTCCCCCATGCCTCAGGGCTGTATTTAGAGAATAGAGGATCACTGTGGGCCCAGAGCTGCCCCAGAGGGGCACTACACATCTCTCTGGATTGTGAGCTTACAGAAGATAGGGGTCAGCTTCATCTTTTTTTTTTTTAAGATAAAAACAAAAAAATTATTTGCTTAAGAACATTTTTTAAAGAAACAATAATATAAAATAAATTCTGCTTGTGTCTGTTGGATGGTTCAAAGTCGTCCTGGAAAAATTTCCAGTCTGCCTGCATCAGAAACCTAAATCTCAGGTAATTTAACATTTTCATTCTTACATCTTACAAAGTATATTGATACTCCATCTAATTTTTTAATTTGTATTATTATATTTATTCCTTTAAAGCATAATATATTTGCCTATTGTAACCTGAACACTTTGTAAAATAAAATACTTATGAAAACATTAAATGCTAGAAATATGGTTGCGGCTACTTCTGAGAAAACAGAGGAATGGGTTGGTGACTTACACTTAGATTGTTCATCACTGTTTTTTTTTTGTTTTTTTTTAACATTTTTAAATTTTTTCTAGTTAGTTATACATGACAGCAGAATGTATTTTGTTTCATTGTTCACAAATGGAGCACTACTTTTTATTTCTCTGGTTGTACACAATGCAGAGTTGCACCATTTGTGCAATCATACATGTACCTAGGGTAATGATGTACATCTCATTCCACCATCTTACCTACCCACATAACCCTCCCCTCCCCTGCATCCTTTGCCCAATCCAAAGTTCCTCCACTCTTCCCATGGCTCCTCTCCACATTAAGGATTATCATCCTCTTATCAGAGAAAACATTAGGCCTTTGGTTTTCGGGGATTGGCTTACTTCACTTAGCATGATATTTTCTAATTCCATCCATTTACCTGCAAATGCCATAATTTTATTCTCTTTTAACACTGAGTAATATTCCATTGAGTATGTATACCATAGTTTCTTTATCCATTCATCTGTTGAAGGGTATCTAGGTTGGTTCCACAGTTTAGCTATTGTGAATTGAGCTGCTATAAACATTGATGTGACTGTGTCACTATAGTACGATGATTTTAAATCCTTTGGGTACAGATCGAGGAGTGGGATAGCTGGGTCAAATGGTGGTTCCATTCCCAGTTTTTAAAGGAATCTCCATACTGCTTTCCAGATTGGTTGCACCAATTTGCAGTGCCACCAGCAATGTATGAGTGTGCCTTTTCCCCCACATCCTCGACAACACCTATTGTTGCTTGTATTCTTCATAATTGCCAGGATGACTGGGATGAGATGAAATCTTAAGAGTAGTTTTGACTTGCATTTCTTTAATTGCTAGAGATGTTGAACATTTTTTCATATACTTGTGAATTGGTTGTATATCATCTTCTGAGAAGTGTCTGTTCAGTTTCTTAGCCCATTTATTGATTGGATTATTTGGGGGTTTTTTTTGTGTGTTCAGTTTTTTGAGTTCTTTATATATCCCGGAAATTAGTTTCAGTTTCATCTTGGTGTGGTATATCCGAACACCTTTGCCTTGTGTGTTATAAATGCCCAATATAAATTTGTGGATTTGAATTGTATTGGATATACTATTTCTCTCCATCCAAGCCTACTGAACCAAACTAAGGATACTGTGGTATACAACTAACACAAAAGTGGTCTCCTCAATGTTTCTGGTCACTTGGAAGACCTCAAACACAAGTCATACATCCTAGCTCCAAGGTAAACATATTCTAATCACACTTATCCCCAGCTTCCTGCAAAAGCAAAACTCCTCTTTCTCAGTCAACCTCCCCCACCAGAATTACCTCTTCCTGACATCCTAGAACTTCCCACAGCTAAGTCTGCAGTGCTCAAAATGGAGCCCTGCTGTGCTTGGGTCGTTAGGATTCTCATCATCCCTCTTCCTTCCTATGACAGACATCAAGAGGACATATCCTCTTAAGAAAAAGTCCCAATTAAGTATGCTCATTAATGCCCTGTGATTTTCCTGCTTTCTTCAAATGCACAACAAAAATGAATCACTTTCTGCTGACCTGAAACCTGGCCAGGGAGTGCCTGGCCCAGGCCGAGGTGTGGGCTGACTGCCAGAACCTCGTGGGATGTTTGAGGCAGTTTCACTGTCAAATGCCAGGCTTTCACGGCTGCCCCTCCAGCTGGTGATCAGATGCTGGCAGCAAACTGCATAAGAAATCCTGAACAGAATATCACAGTTTATCCATGATCAAAAGGATAATGACAAATTAAGGTAAAAATGAGTTTAAATCTGTCCAATTCAGCCACTAATTGGTCTCATCCACCATCCCTGGCTTTCTGTGCAGAGGCTGTGATATGAGGTGGTAGGAAGGCATGTTACAGGAAGCCAGGCCACCACGGAGCCCACTGGCCTTGCCACTAGCTAGCTGTATTATCTTTTAGCCCTGGATATGAAAAGAGGATTCTGCTAACGTGTTGCAGGCCATAGGCTTTATTTTAAGGTAAAGTCCTTACAGCTTCACCACTACTGAAACTGCCATCACTCTTGGCTACTATTTATAAAACATTTACTCTGTATCAGATGGCACTATGTGGTTAATTACTATGTGCTAATTCATTTAATCCTATAAGAGCTCTTTGAATAAATCTAGTAGCACTATTCTTTCTGTTTTGCAGAAACTGAGAGCTATAGACTGAGATGACATGCTCAAGGTCGTACCCATTAGTGAATGACTTTTTCACCACTGAGGTCCCCCAACAATAGCTCACCCACTAAAACCAATACAGCTTTCTTCTTGACAGTCCTCTGCCCCCCCCCCCAAACACTTGGTTTGTGGTCTTAAGTCCATGGTTTTATCTCCTTCAAATTGATTCACTATTTCTATACTAACTGACCACTTCTGAGGGCCGCATCCAATTTAAAAGTCAGCCCATCTCTGCTTTCCGTGACTCACCAGGGGGTCACTGATCTACATTGGTCCTGATTTCTATTAATTCACCATCTCAGATCTTTATTTGGCAACAAATATGTGGCCTCATTAAGTCATTTTTCTTATTATTATAACTTATCTCTTGGTTATTGTTTACTATTTATGGCCTGTCTCCACCAGATTTTAATGCCTTGAGGACCAGGACATGGATCATACCTCTTTGAATCACTCTTACCTCTGGCACCATGCCTTGAGTCCATCAGTCAATGTTAATTGGGTTGGGTGTAACTTCTTCCCCAACTCCAGAGTGAGCTATTCTCCTCATTAGCTAGTGTCTATCTGGCTATATTTATCCTCTGTGGAAACTTAGGGATTAGAACTGTTAGCCAGAAGCCTGGTGGCCCCCTGTGGCAAACATTCAGCTTTTGTTGTACAGAGATAACAGGAAAAGGGCACCCTGACCTACACCCATGCTCCCACGCCAGCCTAGGTAAGTTACTTGTGCCAGAGCCTCCCCATGTCTGCATACCTCCATGTGTCTGATAAGATCAGAGAAAGCCTTTTCTGGTGATGCCAGCCAAGAAAAAACAGCTGGCGAATGTGAAAAGGATGGTACCAGGCACCTGGCCCATTTAGATCAGCTCTGTACAAGCTTTACATTTTGTATCAAGGCCAATGTTGAGGGTAGGAAATGACTATATCTTCTCTCCTTTCTAAAATCTCGTCTGTGGGTGCCAGGTTCATAATGGTCATCTGTTGGGGCTGTCTGTCCGCAGCACCTGCAATTCAAACGACCAAAGCTAGAAATTGCCAAGGTCTTGGCAATTCCAGTATAGATCAGCAATGCCAAGAGCTAAGGAGGCGTTGAGTGTCCAAATTATCTTGTCACCTCTTCTCGGAGGTTTCAATACCCAAATGCTGAAGGGGGAAAAAAAATGAAAGTTATTCCAGGTGCATTCTATTTCACAATCATGATGTATTTCAGCAAACGGAGGAAAAGACTCAATGAACCAAGGAGCCCAGTGACTTTGAGGAGGGATTGCTTCCACAGTTCTGAGCTATTAACAGTCCTCACTGTATCTTTCATAGCCAGCTGTTTCCAGTTCCATTGACAACTAGTCAAGATAAACCAGTCCTGGTAAGAGCAAGAGAAGAAAGTTCTAACCATAGTTTGTAAGTTGTGCTCCCCTAAGATTGCTTTGAAGAAGGCAGTTAGGAATACAAAAAAAAAAAATATCACCAGAGATATTACTAGGGATTTTCCAATGATAATGGGCCAACTCATCTGGTGGAGAGAGCAAGCCTAAATATTTATGTACCTAATAACAGAGCTGAAAAACCTTTAGAACCACAAGATGAAATAGATAAATCCACACTTAGAGTTTAGGATTTCATGGGGGCTGGGGATGTGGCTCAAGCGGTAGCGCGCTCGCCTAGCATGCGTGCGGCCCGGGTTCGGTCCCCAGCAGCACCACATACCAACAATGATGTTGTGTCCGCCGAGAATTAAGAAAAAATAAATAAATGTTAAAATTCTCTCTCTCTCTCTCTGTGCCCCCCTCTCTCTCACTCTCTCTTTAAAAAAAAAAAAAAAAAAAAAAAAAAAAGAGTTTAGGATTTCAACATCCCTCCCTTGATAATTACTAAAACAAGTAGACAAAAAGTAAAGATATAGAAGACTTGGAAAATACAACTGGCCAACTCAACTGAACTGGCATTTTTTTAGGAGACTCTCCCCAACAGCAGCAGAAGACACATTCTCCGTTAAGTATAAATGGAATCTTTACAAAACAGACTATATAATCTTAGCCCTGAAAAAAAATGACTGAACATATTTTCAAAAACTCAAGTCATGGAAAGGGTGTTCTTTGACCACAGGGCAATTAAATTGGAAGTTAACAACAACAACAACAATTCTGTCCTCTGATATAAGGAGGCTGACCCATAGTGGGGTAGGGAGGGGGAGCATGGGAGGAATAGATGAATTCTAGATAGGGCAGAGGGGTGGGAGGGAAAAGGAGGGGACAGGGGATTAGCAAGGATGGTGCAATGTGATGGACATCATTACCAAAGTACATGTATGGAGATGTGAATTGGTGTCAACATACTTTATATACAACCAGAGATAGGAAAAAAATGTGCTGTACATGTGTAATAAGAATTGCAATGCATTCTGCTGTCATTTATTTTTTAAAAGCAAATTTAAAAATTCTGGAAAAATATCAAATATTTGAAAACTACATAACATATTTCCAAATAATCCCTGAGTCAAAGAAGAACTGAAACTGGAGTCTAGAAGATGTTTTGAGCTAAGAAAAGGAAAACAACAGATCAAAATGGATGAGATGCAGGTAAAGCAATCATTAGAGGGAAATTTGTAGATCTTACAACAAAAAAAGAAGAAACTCTCAAATCAGAGACCTCAGTTCTTACCTTCAGGAATTAGAAAAGTAAGACCAAAAGAAGCCCAAATAAAGAAAGATCAGAAGAGATCTATAAAATAGAAATCAGGACCACCATAAAGAAATTCAAGGAAACCAAGAGCTTGTTCTTCAAAAGATTAATTGCTAACCCTCTAACAAGTTTGATCAAGAAAAAAAGAGAGAGAGTGAGCAAAAAAGATACAAACAGCAAATATGAAAGCTAAGAGAGGTCCCACTGACGACAGATTTTAGATATTAAATGATGATCAGAATGTTACAGACAACTTCATGGTAACAAATTCAACAACTAAGATGAAATGAGTAAAAACAAGAAGAAAAAATAATGGAATGGCTCTATATGCACTAAGGAAATTAAACTTATAGTTGAAAAAAATTACTAAGAGAAAACTCAAGGCTTAGGTGGTTTCACTGGCGAATTCTATTAGACACTTAAAACAAGAAATGATACTAGTTTTATACAGATTCTTCCAGAAAGCTGGAGAAGAAAGAGATACTTGTTGTACATTCCGTAATGCCAGCATTTTGCTCTGACACCAAAGGCAAGTGGAGGCAACTGTGAGTAAAGAAAAGTAAGCCAGGTGCAGTGGCACATGCCTGTAATCCCAGCAGCTCAGGAGGCTGAGGCAGGAGGACTGCAAGTTCAAAGCCAGCCTCAGCAACTTAGTGAGGCCCTAATTCAGTGAGACCCTGTCTCTAGTCAAAATACAAAAAAGGGCTGGGGATGAGGCTCAATGGTTAAGCACCCCTGGATTCACTCCCCAGTACCAAAAAAAAAAAAAAAAGAAAGAAAGAAAGAAAGTAACAATGTTTCTGATTAACATATGTGCAAAAACTCTAAATATAATTTCAGCAAATCGAAATTAACAATAAATTGACAAAATAATACATCATGATCTAATGAGGTTTAGTTCAGGAATGAAAGGCATTTTAACATTTTAATATCAAGTCAATATAAAGCACTGTATTAAAAATCTTTTAAAATAATAATCTCAATAAATTGTCAAAACACAATTGATAAGATCCAGTCCTAATAAAAATTCTGAACAAATATTGAGAAAGGATCTTCTTTGACTTGATAAAGGAATCTATAACAAAAAATGGCATGGCTTTGGAAAGTTTCAATCTACATGACCATAGTATAAAAATAAGTTGCATTTCAAGGTGATAAATATAAATAACAGGACTCCAATAACATCATCACTCATTAAATAGAAATATGTCTGACAAAAGTTATTCAACATTCATACCCTGAAAAGTATAAAATATTGTTAAAATAGAAATGAAAGAAGACATGAATAAATGAAGCCCTACTATGTTCATAGATTGGAAATCAGAATATCAAGATGTTAATTCTCTCCAAATTGATTTATAAATGACATATTATTTAATCAATATCATAGTGGGATTTTTATTTTATTTTACTTTTTATTTAAAAATAATTTAAAAAAAAAAAACTCTCATAGAAATGCAAAGAACCAGAAAGCCCAAACTTTGAAGAACAACAAAATTGGTCTTGCACTGACTTCAAAATATATTATGTGACAGTAATCGAGACAGGGTAGTAGCACCACCTGATCAATAGAACAATATAACAGAACAGAGTCCAGAAGTAGACAGGCACATTTATGGTCAATTGATTTTTGACATAGAAGAAAAGGTGATTCAGAGGAGAAAGGAGACTCTCTCCAGTCAATGGTACAGGAAAATTGGACTTCCACAGACAAATTACCACTTACAAATTTTCTACTTTTCATATATGCAAAATAAAATAAAATAAGCTTCCTTTTGAAAATTCATTCAAAATGGATTATCAGTCTAAATGTAAAATCTAAAACTATAACTCTTCCATAAGAAACATACATAGAAGAAAAACTTTGTTGCTTCCAATTTAGGCAAAGATTTCTTGATGTAACATTAGAAGCAAGACCTAGAAAAGAAAATATTTTATAATGTAAGCTTCATCAAAATTAAATCTTTAAAAGACGCTGTTCACAAAATAGAGAGACAAACTACAAACTTATATCAATATCTGAAAATAACATATCTGTTGCTTTATTTGTATTCAGAATATATAAAGAACTCTTAAAATTTAAAAATTATGAAACAAATACCTAATTTTTAAATGGGCAAATTATTTAAACAGACACTTCACACACAAAAAAAGGTATCTGCTGGCAAATAACCACAGGAGAAAATGCTCCACATCATTAGTCATTAGGAAAATGCAAATTAAAACACAACAGTACCACTATGCACAAATGAAAGTGGCTAATATTAAAAAGATTGATATTCTCTGGTTCCCAGCCATTTACCAGCAAATGTCATAATCTCATTCTTTTTTATGGCTGAGTAATATTCCACTATGCATATATACCACACACAAAAAAAAAACAAAGGCCAAATGTTTTCTCTGATATGAGCATGCTAATTTCACAATAAGTTAGAGGAGGCAGTTAGGGAAGAATAGAAGTAGTACTTCGGATTAGAAAAAGGGAAATGAAGGGAAGGGAGGGAGTAATGGGAATAGGAAATATAGTAGCACAAATTGAACAATACTATCCTATATGCATATATGATTACATGAACAATATAATTTTACATGATGTACAACCAGAAGAATGAGAAGTGATCCTCCATATATGTATGTCAAAATACATTCTACTCTCATGCATAACTAATTTGAATGAATTTTAAACAAAGACTGAGCATACCAAATATTGGCAAGGATATGGAATGATTTGAACTTGCATGTCCTGCTAAAGGGACATAAAACCCTATAACAACTTAGGGAAAACAGCTTGCTAGTTCCTTAAATGAGGAACCCACACTGGAGGAGCCAGTCCTTGCCCTGTCAACTAGCCATTCCACTCCTAAGGTTCACCCCAAATAAATGAAAGCATATGTCCACACGAAGATTTACATAAAGGCTCATACCAAATTTATTTTTAATAAACCAAAACCAGGTTATCCACACAATTAAATAAAAAGAATAGATTGTTGATATACACACAACACGCATGAATCTCAAAGTAAATATGATAAAATGTTCAGGGAAATAAGCCAGACCATGTAGCGTACATACCATATAATTCCTCTTATATAAAATTCTATGAAAAGCAACCTAATCTACACACAGGAAGTAGAGGGAGCTTCCTGTGGGTAGGGTGGGGAGCAGGGAAAGACAGAGGGATAGACTACAACAGGGCATGAAGAAAATGTGGCAAGTGTATGAGTGACATTTTTGTGGTGATAGTTTACAGGTGTAATCATACGTCCAAACTTACCAAATGTTCTACTTTAGATTTGTGCAGTTTATCATATGTCATTCTACATCAATAAAATTATTACTATGTTATATATTCATATGCATGTACTTACATACGCAAAAATACGTAAGTTATCTGCATACTAGAGAAAGCTGCTAATTCATAGAACAGATAACCAAATATCAGAAATGTCATAGGCCAGTGTAACACACAAGAGAACTCGTGACATTTCAGTTTCGCTTTGCTAGTTCAGCAACTTGTTTCTCTTGTCCTCAGGTCACCTGCTTGGATCTGTAACATTTAAGTCAATGCTACCAAGAAATATAATTCCTGAATATTATTCTGGATTTAGTTATAATAATTTTTAAGACCCTCTGACAATAGAAAAAATGTTTCTCGGAATTTCCCCGGGAGAGTGTGAAGAAAATTCTTTTTCCAGTTGCCTAGATGCATAAGTTGACATCATCACTAATCCAAGAATGAGGTTATTTTGAAGCTGCTAAACCAGCCCACCCAGGACAGCTCCAAAGGCTACACAAGATTAAGAAGTTTCCTGATTAATTTGTAGTCCCTGCAAGTAAATGGATACTTAATTTATTAGTTGGTTTTAAAGAAGGGGAATCATTTAATTTCCCTGAATTCACCCCAAGTTCAATGAGTTTGGGATTCAAATACCCAATTGACTCAGCCAAATCGCTGACTGTATTAGCCAGAGACTACACCAGGCACTGCTGTAAGGAAAGAAAGAAAGAAAAAAAATGAACCACAGTACCTGCTTCAAGGAACTTTGCATGTAGCTACACAAAAAGGTCAATACCACCCTGCAAACAATCAACAGAGAAACCAGGTGTGTGAACAAGGTCAAGCTGGGGTTGGGGATGTGGCTCAAGTGGTAGCGCACTCGCCTGGCATGTGTGCGGCCCGGGTTCGATCCTCAGCACCACATACAAAGAAAGATGTTGTGTCCGCCAATAACTAAATAAATAAATATTAAAAATTAAAAAAATAATAATAATAAAAAGGGCAAGTCCTCTGACCTCTTTGGGCCTCAGTTTCCCCGAGGCCTCATTCACTATGCTCCAACCGCACTGGTCTCTTGATCCTCCAAAGCACAAAGTTCTTTCTTGACTCAGTGCCCTTTGAACACACTGCATTCTCTGTAAGGAACTATTTACCCTTCAGATGACTATGACTGACATCTCTCACAGATCGCTTCAGAGAAGCCTTCCTGGACCCTGTAGGTAAAGTTACTTCTTACCTCATCCAACCCCCAGGCACTATCTGTATGTAACTCTGATTTTTTTCTTTCACAACAATCACAGCCTAAAATTATTATTTTTATTTGTTTATTTGCTTACCATGTTGCCACAGTATATTTTAGGGACTATATGAATATTGGATCAAGTATTTTTTTTTAAAGAGAGAGAGAGGAGAGAGAGAGAGAGAGAATTTTTAATATTTTTTAGTTCTCGGCGGACACAACATCTTTGTTGGTATGTGGTGCTGAGGATCGAACCCGGGTCGCACGCATGCCAGGCAAGCGCGCTACCGCTTGAGCCACATCTCCAGCCCTGGATCAAGTATTTTTAATTGTGGTAAATATTTATGACAAAATTACCACTTTAACAGCCTGTAGACTTTTTGAGGACAGGAACCTTATCAGTTTTTTCTCTATCCCAATGCCAAGGAGAGTATAAAGCAGCGGTGGGCAGTGGTGCATGCCTGTAATCTCAGCTATTCAGGAAGCTGAGGTAAGAAGATCACAAGTTCAAGGCCAGTCTCTGCAACTTAGCAAAACTGTGTCTCAAAATAAAAACTAAGAAAAAAAGGTTGGAGATTGTAGCTGAGTGGTAGAGAGCTTCTGGGGTCAATCCCCAGTACCACAAATAAAGAAGGAGGAGGAGGAAGAGGAGGAGGAGGAAGAGAGAACAGGGGTGGGGAGAAAGAGAAGCAGAGCAGTACTAGATATCAGGTACTCAGCATACAAAATCTCTTTGATAAAGTAATGAATGGATATTGGAAGTATAATTCCTATTCTATTGCATGGAAATTTCAAAGGAAAATAACTCCCATAACTACCCATTGGAAAGCATAAAGGCATTGCTTTTTCTACTATTAAAAAATAATGTACTGAGAGTCAGAGTTAAAGCCTGATTGGGTAATGAACGACGTGCAAGTCAGGCTGGGAGGATAGAAGCAGCTTCCTGGAGCACAGGAAGAGCCTAAGAGTGAGAGGACTCCTACCTTGCCCTGGTGGATGTACCCTAATACAGAGGGCTTCGCCTCTTGGCTTGGCAGGCAATAATGCCACTGGCTCTCTATGGGTGTTCTTTCTCAAGGACGTCAGAGAGCAGGTGGGTTGACGTTTCTGAGGGAGTCACTGAGGAGCATGACTCTAGAATTATTTAAAGAATTCAGGCGGCTTTGTGTTTCCCTTAAAGAGCCACAGTTCTCAGATCTTTTCCTCTGCCATTTAAGAGATGAGTGTACTAAGGCCAAACTAGCAGAACTCTGCAGGAGGAGGAACTCTCCTAGGGTTTTTCTGAAAACACAGGACTTCTTCCCTCCTTGCAACCGTGGTGCTCATTGGAGGAAACCAGCCTTTTTGTGTGAAAGCTGAAGACTGAATGTCTCACCTGGGTAAATTCCACTTTGGGGAAAAGGAATACGAGAATAGGGGTAAAAGGTAAATAAGAACCTAGATTCAATGGTGAAAAAAAAAAGCCACTCAAATTGAAACAAAACAAAATAATGGGCAAACCAACTCTAACTAGAGATAGTTTAAATAGGAAGAAAAACCTTAGAAATGGTACCAAAGAGACACAAATTCCAGTTCCACCTCTGGACCTGCCTGTGCGATGCTCTACAAGTTATTGCCCCCTGAACACTGGGCTAGACCTAGATTAAGAGATTTGAATTTGATTTTCTATCAGATCTTCCCACGTGCTATTAGTCTGTGAAATTTCTTCATTCTTCCCATGAAGTGACAAAGTCAGAACTAGGAAGCTTATCACCTGGTCGGCGGCTCAGGCTCCACATTGACTCCAGCAAGAAATTCATTGTAGGATTCTCTTGCCCTCACTTGACCTGCTTTATCAATCACAGTTCTTTTTTGGTTTGGGTTTGGATTTGGGTTTGGGTACCAGGGATTGAACCCAGGGGACCTCAACCACTGAGCCACATCCCCAGACCCTTTAGTGGGTCTCCCTGAGTTGCATAGGGCTTTGCTAAATTGTTGAGGCTGGCTTTGAACTCGCCGCGATCTTCCTGCCTCAGCTTCCCAAGCTGCTGGGATTACAGGCAAGCACCACCCGGCTTCAATCACAGTTCTTATTTGCAGAATTCATGGAAAGGATAATGACAGCTCAGAATCACAAAGACAGCCTGCAGAAGTGGGAGGGTTCGTGTGGCCAAGGACCAGCTTGCTCCCTCCACTAACACTGGATGCCAGGCTTCAGCCTTGACCTAGGAGATCACAGCTGCAAGATGATGCAGCTGCTACCACCACCTGCCTCTGGGATGGGCTCTTGGCTGTCTCGGTGTTTTGAGTAAAAATCTCCCAGTACAGCCTTGGTGGCTGGCTCAGATGGCCTTGGCTGCTGTCAGATAACTCAGTTCCAGGCACAAGAGAAATAGGAACACGACTATTTGGGGTTTTCAACGTCTATGATGGGAGACAAGTTCTGTCTCTCACCAAGACTAGAAGTGGAATATCCCCCACAGATGAAGAGATTCAGCTGTTGCATCCACAAAAAAAGATGAATGTTTAAAACACCTGAATTATTTATCCATGATTGGGGTGGGGGGAGAGACTTGTCTCCATTAAGCACCTCTCAAAGAAGAACCTGGAAAATAAATCTCAGGGTACCTAATTCAGCACTCTCATAAAACTGGGATTTTGAGAGGGACAATAACCAACAAAGTTAACAGCTGGACCGGAACTGGGGTTTCTGCTTTGAGGCCAACTTTCTTTCCACTCTATTACGCTGCCTTTCTAGCGAGACAATGAAGTCCCTTCTCTGTCAAATGAGGTCAGATGCCAAATGTTCATCAAAACATACTGACTTCTGCAACGTAGCTTGGTTCGGTTTCTTATGAAGATTTAGAGAATGAGCAGATATTGTCCGCTCCAGGTTCAGGTGCACTTAACATTTATTAATCACCTACTACACTGGCAGACGTCCCGCTGATGCTTTCCAGAGTGTAGCAGGAGGAGCAGGGATCTGTGTGGTCCTGAGGAACAATTGGTAATGGGGAATAGAGCACTACAGAGCTTCTCTAGCCATCTGTCCCCTCTGCTTCTCTCTAATCATCATTTTATTCTCCCCTTTTGATAGATACCCCTGCATCTGTCCTCTTGGCTGAAAACAAGACCTGCAACAGCTGTGGAGAGAGATGTTAGAGTGAAAGGCCTGTTTCCCTTAGTACAAGTACCAAACTCCCAAGGAAAAAAACAATTGGCCCTGAGTATCCATCCCTGGCCCAACAACTGCAGCCAGGGGGTGAGAGTTACGCTGTGTGTGACTGCTTCCAGAGTGTCTCCCAGAGATGGGGAGGAAGGTTCCAGGAAAAACTTGGAAATGCTCAGACACAACACTCATTCCATTACACACACTGAATTACGTTAATACATCAGGCCTATTCATTCATTTCTTTCATCAAATATTTATAGAATGCTGCTGCATTGTAGGCCCCGCTTTAGATAATAGGAATACAGCAGTGTGGAAAAACTAAAAAGAAAAGAAAATTGAAAAAAAAAAAAAGATAATAAACAAGGAAATATATTATGTGTCAGGTAGCCATAACTCACCAAGGAGAAAAGAAATTTAAGGACAAGGGAGGGGAGTGGGCCCGTGTGCTCACACACACCATCTTATGTGGCATTGACAGAGAAGATTTCATGAGGAAAGGATATTTAAGCTGAAATCTGAAGGAAGTGAGGGAGTGAGCCAGAAGGTAAAAGCATTCCAAGGATAAAAATAAAAGGTGCAAAGACCCTGAGGCTGAAATGTGCTCTGGATGTTCAAGAAATAGCAAAGGGGCTGAAGTAGCTGTCGCAGAAAGAGAGGGGAATGCTGGGAGAGGGTGGTGTCTGAGAGTGGGAGAGGTGAGGGGGTACAGATCAGGTAGTGGCTTTGGAAGCCACCAAAGGGACTGTGACTTTAACTCCAAATGAGAGCCATTCAGAGGTGTAAAAAGAGAAGTCACGCCATCTCACACGTGTCTGTGGGTGTGTAAGCATGCAAGCGGGGAGAACAGTTCGCAGTCTACCATGCTGGTATGAACAAGGGGTGATGGTGGTTTAAAACAGGGTGGTAGTGACAGGCGCTCAATTTTTGTATCTATTTTGAAGGTGGAAATGCCAGGATTATATCAGCCGGGTATAAGGAAGAAGAGGAGGAGATTCAATGATGGGTTTCGAGAGGAGAAACTGCAAAGAGAGCGGCTGGGTACTCTGATGGAGAGGACTGGAGGAGAAGAGGTCAGAGTAGCTAAGGGAGCTAGGAGCCCAGTTTGGGGCACACTAGGCTGAGATGCTTCTTAGAGGTGCAAGTGCACACGGAGTGAGCAGCTGGCTCTGGGAATATCAAGTTCACTTGAGGGACCTTGAGGGACATGTATGTTTTGGGATTGTCAGTACAGAGATGGCACTTGGAGCCTTCAAACTGAAGGAGCTCACCATGGAAGTGAATTCGGTGGAAGCCAGGCAGGCAGAGCCTAGACGCAGCTCATCACTCAGAGTTAGGAGATGAGAAGGAAATGCAGGGATATTAAACAGGACTGCCCGAGGAGGAGGGCAGGGAGCCAAGAGAGAGAATGGTGTTTCAGAAGCCCAGGGAAGAAGACCTTTAGGAAGGATTCAGTGGATCAAGAGTTCCAGAATCCTCAATCCAGATAACACCACTGGATTTAGCAACCCGAAGGTTGTCTAAGTTCTTGGGGTTCTGTTTTGTTTCCTG
Organism: Ictidomys tridecemlineatus; assembly: GCF_052094955.1. NCBI lineage: Eukaryota > Metazoa > Chordata > Mammalia > Rodentia > Sciuridae > Ictidomys > Ictidomys tridecemlineatus. Next base: position 137,493,252 of record NC_135479.1, on the reverse strand, counting down.
TGAGGCAGAGGGAGAGAAACCCAAACAGTGAGCGCAAAAGAGAAGAGGGGAGACAGAAATCAGAGACAGCTAGTAGAGAAAACTTGAAGAATTTCTGCTCCGAAATCGAACAGAAATGGTATAATAGATGCAGGTTAGGAGATGCTTATTTTTTTAAATTTTTTTTTCCTTTTCATATTTTTTTAGTTGTCAATGGACCTTAATTTTATTTATTTATATGTGGTGCTGAGAATCAAACTCGGATCCTCACACATGCTAGGCAAGCACTCTACCACTGAGCTACAGCCCCAGCCCAGGAAATGCTTTTTTTTTTTTTTTTTTTTTTTTGAGATTTTTTAACAGTTTTATTGTGATGGAATTCATGTACTATGCAATTCACGAATTTAAAGAGAAAAATTCAACTACTTTTAATGTTATTACAGACTTGTATAGCTATATTGTACTCTAATTTTAGAACATTTTCATCATCCCACACTGACCTCGTACTCAAAGTCTTTCCCCATCATCTCTTTCATTCCAACTTTCTTCTGAGCCTTAGACAATTATTAAACTATTTTCTGTACGAGATATTAACAGGAGAATATCGAACCATATTTGAATGTGTACCTGAATGATACAATGGAGAAAGAAAAACTGAGAGGGAAAGTACTATAGGAACTACATGGGTGAGAAATGATGAGATCCAGGACGTTAGACTGAATGGTGGCCTGAGAAAGGAAAAGAAATCTTCAGCCTTAATACCTTAAGGAACATACACAGCATATGAGCACAAAAAAAAAGTGAAGTGCTCAACATAGACTTGGAAACACATGAAAGTTCCTTCTTTTTCCAAGTTCATTTCTCTTTTCCACATGAATTATGAACTCAGGTCAGCAGCTGAAAGAGATCATGAAGATGTGAAGAGACTGGAGAAACTGTGAAACATAAGCAAATAGGAGTTTAGATGGCGGGGGTGGGGGGCAACTTACTGGTGTTTCCAGGTGGCAGGAGAGGCCCTGTTGAAGTCTGCAATGACCCCAGCAGACACTTGGTTATTATTGTCTAGATAGGTTTAAATGAATATGTGCAGCCACAAAGTATGTGCACTGCTGGGTTCCACCAGGTTTGGGGGCCTCCCAGATGAATGGGATCAAGGAGGAGTGGAAGATGGAACAGAAGCTATTGGCAAAGGGGTGATTATAAACATGGTATAGAAACTAAGCTCAGCAAAGTGGGACAAGAGAACATGAGGGGCTACAGAAAGAGCCAAATGTGGATCCATGATTGTGGAAATGAAAAGTTGTCAAAGATGGGGTACAAGAAGGCTTCAGGGTGACCAAAAAAAACCACCTTGTTCCTGTCTGCTCACAACCCTTTATGTTGTTATTTTCTTTGTAGGAAGCATTTGTCTTTTCTTGATTCTGTCACTTCATCCCTTGCCATGTGTCTTATCCCATGATTCCACTTATGAGCTTTGTGATCTCCTGCAAAGTTTCTGGCCCTCTCTGAGCCTCCGCTTTCTGTTGTGCGTGTAAGAATTGTTCTAAGGGAAGACACTGGGAGGAAAGGGGAATGAAAGAGACAGCGAAGCCCAGGGACAGGCAGAGAAGTCACCAGCATTGGCAGTCACCCCAGGCTTAGTTTTCACAGCCATATTTATGGGTGAGCTATAAATCTACAAGGTTAGAGAGTGAAGTGTTTGAAACTGACATGACAGGGAGATGACAGTTATTGGCAATGACCAAAGTATGACAAGGAAAAATAGTTTGGGGTGGGGGAGACCTTGAACAATTTAGGTCCAGGAGCTCCGAGGTAGGAATTCGGAAGGACTTTCCTTTGAAATCAATTGTTAGGACTAGAGGACTGAGGGTCCACTCAGTGGTAGAGCACTTGCCTAGCATAGCAAGGCTCCGGTTCTCCAGCACAGGAAAATAACAAAAGTTTTGTCTAGGGATAGTCCTAAGTTAAATAGATGACCTGAGATGTGGTGAGAGGAATAGCCAGTTTCTGTTCCAGGTGAATGTGATTGCAGTGACTTGGGGTCATCAATATTCTCCTGGGGTGACCGCCAATGCTGGTGACTTCTCTGCCTGTCACTGGACTTCGCGCTGTCTCTTTCATTCCCCTTTCCTCCCAGTATCTTCCCTTAGAACAATTCCTACATGCACAACAGAATCCGGAGGCTCAGAGAGGGACAGAAACTTCGCACAAGATCACAAAGCTAGTAAGTGGAACCATAGAATAAGATACAGATACGGGGCAGGGGCTTAAGTGACAGAATCAAGGAAAAAAAAAAAAAAAGCTTCCTACAAAGAAAATAGCTGGGGATGTGGCTCAAGCGGTAGCACGCTCGCCTGGCATGCGTGCAGCCCGAGTTCGATCCTCAGCACCACATACCAACAAAGATGTTGTGTATGCCGAAAACTAAAAATAAATATTAAAAATCTCTGTCTAAAAAAAAAAAAAAAAAAAAAAGAAAAGAAAATAACAACATAAAGGGTTGTGAGCAGACAGGAACAAGGTGTCGTTTTTTTTTTTTTGTTTTCTTTTGTTTTGTTTTGGCAACCCTGAAGCTTCCCAGTCCCTTTCGGTTTCTTATCCTTTGCCTCCTAAACCCTCTGTGATTGGCAAGGTCAAAAGCCTTTAAAGATTTAATGATAATTTTATAAACATCATTACAAAGTGCCTTACAATTGTCCATATTTAAATCTTTAAATTTATCTTTAAATTCCTATTCAGAGAAACAGGAAGAAAAATAAACAGGAAAAGTGCATGAGAATCCCCAACAGGAGCCAATTGAACAAAAATAGCGCTGACAGGAAACAAACACCTTAAAACATTAAAGAGGAGCAGAATATAATATAAATTGAAAAATTCTACAAGACTGATTACTTTTCATTGATACTGAAATAATTAATTGCTGTTAAATAGGACAGTGACCAATGAGTGGGCAACAGCTCATTGCCTACCAGCACTTCCTGCCATGTCAGACATTTCCCAAAACTGCTATCAGCCAACACCCTGTGAAGGAAAGGGAGAAAGACCTGGCAGCGCCTCTGCCTCTGTCCTAGCAGCCAAGATATGCCATTGTGTCTTGGCCTAGAGAGAAAGTGCCTAAAAATAAGCATCATTGCAAGTTAGTCTGTGTGAGACACTGGGCTATGGAGTTCACACACAAGATTGGAAATTGGCTAGGAAAAGTTGCCATACCTAAAACATTCTTGCGTCCTTCAAAACAGTCCTATTTTAACAACTGTAAACCTCGATTTGATGTTCTGTGCCACAATTGAGACTTAATTCATCAAATTACTCAGGGTTTATGAAGTGAATATTTATGGAACACTACTGTATACAGGGCATCCAGGTTATCACAGTGAATGAAGAGATAGAGGAGACCCAACCCTTCAAGACATAATCTAGTTAAATGTTCAAGTTTTGATTTGCCAATCATATGTTGGTTAGTAAATCAACAGCTGTAATCCCAGCGGCTCAGGAGAAGCAGGTAGGAGGCTCAAGAGTTCAAAGCCAGCCTCAGCAACAGTGAGGCACTAAGCAATCCAGTGAGATCCTGTTTCTAAATAAAATACAAAATAGGGCTGGGGATGTGGCTTACTGGTCCAAGTGCCCCTGAGTTCAATCGCTGGTACCTAAAAAAAAAAAAAAAAAAAAAAAAAAAAAAAAAACTACAACTCAAACAAAAATAAAAGAAAAATAACCTTAAGAAGAGGTGCATATTCAAGCAGTCACTTCACAAAAGACTGAAAAAAAAAAAACACATGAAAAAATTTTCAACATCATGAGTCATGGGGAAAATGCAAATTAAAAACACAATAAGATACTCTTACATAGCCACATAATGACTAAAATGTAAAACACTAACACTACCAAGTATTCTGAAAGATGCAGAATTGGAATCTCATGTATTGCTGTCCTAAACATAAAATGGTGTAATCACTTTGGAAAAGTTTCAGTTTCTTTTGAAAAGTTAAACATATACTTACAATGCCCACCGATTCCACTCCTTCACATTTACCCAGGAGAAAGGAAAGCACATCCAAGCCAAGGCTTGGGGGAGCAGGTTCACTGTGTGCTAGTCTCCAGTTTGTCTGGGTCCAGTGGAACAGAACACCCCCTTACACAACCATAGATGGGCATGAGGTACCAGAAAGAAAAAAAGAGTGTTCCCTGGGTCCCTACATTCTCTCCCAATGCTGACAACCTCTGAGTCTACTACTACCTTATTTTTATTTATTCAACAGAAATTTATATAGCAATAAGTATTAAGCACTGCTCTGCAAACACTAATCTACTGACTCATGAAAATCCTCTTATAAGTACTATTATTATTACTAATAATGTAATTATATTAACCCTATAATAAGCATTCTATTGCCTTTTGTAGACGATGAAACTGAGGCATATTGAAACACTTAAGATATGTTTTACTACTGGAGACAGAGTTTATATAATTTTGCTTTGCTGAGTGATTTATAAGCAGCTTCTGAAGTTTCATGACAGATGTGGTTATGTTATCAGTTTTTTAGTGGGAAAAACTGTAGTCATCCACCAAAGATAGTTGAGCCACAAGGAGTATCTCTCTCTCTCTCTCTCTCTCTCTCTCTCTCTCTCTCTCTCTCTCTCTCTCTCATACACACACACACACACACACACACACACACACACACACACACGCAAAAAAAAAAAAAAAAAAAAACAGCCACAACACCCAACCTGTGCAACCCATGAAAATCCTTAAAGAGACCTCCCTGCCCTTTCTGCTCCCACACCTACAGGACCTCTTTCCACCTCTTCCATGAAAGAAGGAATGTTTCAGTGCCTAACACAGAAAGTGGTTCATTTTACCTCTAAGTCCCCTTCCCTTTTTTCCTTTCTCCTCCCCTCCCTCCAGTATTCTTTCCTCTCTCATACTCAGACTTTCAATCCACCATTTCAACAATGACATTTTGTTCATTTTGTTTTCCTTACCATTTCCTACTTACATGTGATTTCTCATTTTTATCCCTAAACTACATGTCTCTGCAACATGATTATAAACCTTTCTGGATTTTCCCTCCCATTTACTTTCAGAGCAGGTCTATTTATCCACCACCACTAAAATCACCCTGCAACCAGCTGGATCCTCCACCACAGCCCTGCAATCAGATCCCCAAACTTCCCTTTCCCTCCAGTCAAGTTCCCCCTCACCCACCTGCCATGTTCCTGTAATGCCAGCTTTCTGGGTTGTTCTGTGCTTTGAAATGTCTACATCCTCTGTAAGCACCAGGCTTGACTTGCCCTTAACCTTTCCAAAACCCTACCCAACTGAAAACACAAAGTGGAATTTTAATGATGTGTGTTCATTCATATAGGATCAGATGGTGGTCAAAAGAAACCAGTTTTAGACACAACACATACAGAGAAACGTTTTTACATACTTTCTATTTTTATTTTCAATTGGAAAACAAAAACCTGTGCTTTTATCCTGTACAACATGATATTTTAAAGTACACATTGTGGAATGGGCAAATAGAGCTACTTAACATATGCACCACCTCACATGCTTATCAATTTGTACAGTGAGAACAAGAAAAATCTACTTTATGAGCAATTTTCAAAAATGTTGTATGTTGTTTTTAACTACAGTTAGCATGTTGTATAATTCACCTCCCGAACTTATTCTTCCTGTCTAACTGAAATTTTGTATCCTGGCCAAACATCTCCTCAATCCCATCCTTGCCTAGTACCTGATAACCACCATTCCTCTACCGTCCATTTCTCTGAATTCCACTTTTTTAGGCTCCATGTGTAAATTGAGATCATCACGAGTATTTGTCTTTCTCTCTCCTGCTCTATTTTACTTCACATGAACCTCCAGGTTCATCTCTTTTGTTGCTAATGGCAGAATTTTCTTCCTTTTTAAGAATGAATAGCATTCTGTTTGTACGATATACTACATTTTCTTTATTTATACACTTATCTGTTGACAAACCATTCAGTTGATGCTGTCTTGGTTATGTGAGGCTTTCTCTTCAATAAATGAATTTCATTCTTTTGGATATATACCCAGTAGTGGCATGGATGGATCACTGTGATACTAATAATAAAGCAGTGACTTTTGCAACTTTTAAAAAATTAGACAAAAGGCAAGGTAATGCCTGTAGTAGTGTAGCTAATTTGCATTAGGATATCATCCTTGAGTGGTGGAGGTAGAGCCGAGCTGTGTTGCCCTCTCCAGCAGCTGCACACAACTGCCAGCTGCACCCTTTGGAGAGCTCCTTCCAGTGCATGTCATCTATCAAATGTGTCACAGTGGGGGAAGTTTCCAAAGGGCTGGGGAATGGGAGAGAGCATGGAATTTGAGTCAGGAGACTTGAGACTAGAGCCAAGCTTTTAACTTACTTAGGATTTAACTCTGGGCAGGCTGTTGCCCCCATTTAACTCTTAGGATTTTTTTTGTCTTTAAAATTAAGAATTTGATGTTTTAATCTTTAAATCTCTAATGCTGTTAGAGTCTAAAGATTGCCCAATTCTAAGTGTATTGTCCAAAATGACTAAGTGTCCAATTTTGTCCCATTGCATATAACAGCAGTGATTCCTAAACTCCCTTAAAAAAATGACAACTTGAAGATGAATACCACTCTGCCAGGTAGGGCCTGAGGACACAGAAAAGTATAAGTCTACTTCCTACCTCAAAGAGTCTTAATCTGTTGTGGAAATAAAAATTGATAAGGACAATTAGCATGAGTAAGTAAGAAATGAAATCATCCTACTTCTAGTTATACCTGAAATTCAGAGGGAAAAAAAATTTTCTAATTAAGGACTGGCATGATCATGACATTCCTATAACCTGAGCTTTGCTGAAGGAATAGATTTCAATTGATGGACAGAGTAAAAGATTTTTGTATAAAAAGTAAGCAAACAGTATTTTAAAGGATGTGTGAGAAATTGAATTGGGCAGTAAAATACTATATATTACGGAAGTTTTAGAGAGATATAAGCAAAAATTTTCAGATTTGTTTCCATAGATGATTAGAAGAATTAAAGGGTTTTTGAGCAGATAGGTGATATAACAAATGTACAAATGGCAGAAAAGACGAAACATCTGAAAGATGGTCCTATCTATCCATCTCTCTAAAATGGCAGTCTTAAATATGACAGATTCCAGAGCTAAGGACATAAGTTTAAAAAAATAAAATAGAACTTTAAATAAGGAAGAAGAAAGAAGAATGAAAACCCCGTGCCTCTCATTTTCTGGTACTGTGACCCAGGGACTAATAGCTAGAGCAGTGAGAGTTTTAATTGCCTGTTAATTGACATGCGTGGGGAGAGGACTGATTGCTAAGGTAACCAAGTCCCAAGCCATATGGGGCTCTCAGAGTCATTCCAACACCTTGAGCTACCCTTGGAAATGAACAGTGGTCCTGTGCTTAGTCCTGGCCAAGCACCTGCTTCTCACTCCCCCCCCTAAAAGAAGGGAGGGCAGTGACTTGCACCAGCTGATATTTCTAAGTGGATTTAAAAGAAGAGTTTGATGTTGAAATTTTATCATAAAATGTGAAAAGACAAATTTCTCCCTTTGGGCTCTAATCTCTCTGCCAAAACAATTTTTAACTGGGACATCCTGGAAATTTTTCAGTAGCATTTTGTAGCCACAAAGTGGTAGAGTTAGAATTGTGCTTAGATACCAACACCTTGACTTGTCAGCTGGAGCCTAGAGGAGGGAAATTTTTCAAGGTCAAATTTTAATTAATGACAGACCTGGGATACGATCAGACCCCAGGATCACAAATAGGTACTTTTTTCAGTTCAGCAAATGGTCTCTCACATCACTGTTTGTAGAATTAAAGGAAGAATCGCTTGCAATCCTTAACATAATGTTGTAGATAGCAATGATGAAGGTAGGGGTGAGAGTGGGGCCTCTGGTTCCTTCATATTCCCACAAACATAGAGCACTCTGAAAAAAGGTTCTTCAGGTTGCTAGATGCAACTACAGAGTGAGGAAGACCTTAAGTTCGGTGACCTTGTCAGCAAAAGCTAGATTATCCCTTGACAAATCAACCTGTAGACCTCTGGACACTGTAATAAAACCATCCTATTTCAATTCCATTTTCAAGCTAGCTCTTCTTGCTCCCTCTCCTCCTTTTATCCCACCTACTTTTTTCCCTCATTGCACTTATGACCTTCTAGCTGACCTTGTGATTTTTAATGAAGATTTTTGCATATTCCCCCAATCCCCACACCAGAATATGAGTGCCATTGAGGATCACTGCTTGGTTTGTGTGTGTATCCCAGGGACCCAAAGGGCTCAGTGGGTATATTGAGTGATATGGGGAGTGACTGACTAGTACCCGGATCCCTCACTTACATTGAACAATTAGCGTAGTTTTAAGTCTAATCTACAAAATGAGCAGAATAATTCCCAGTAGCAGTCAAATGAACTAAAATAAGAAGGTACCTTAAATGGTTCTGGGCTTCAAGTTAACATTGCATAAATATTGGTTCCTTTCCTTTAAATGTTTGAAATCATGGACACCCATCTCTCAGTCATCTTATCTCCTTAACAATTCTGATCGCACCAGGTTCTGTACATCTTCCTGCTAGAGGTCATGGCATTCTTTTTGTGCCTTTAGAAAGGAATGATGGGTACATGTTGGGCAGAGGTAGTAGTGGGAGTGTGGGGCCAGACAGGTAGCACTGGCCCTAGAACCAGATAGATCAGTGTTAAGTCCTGCCTTTGCCATGTACTGACTGCGTATGTGACCTTGGAAACTGATCTCACTTGTCTGAGCCTGGCTTTCCTCCTGTGAAGAAGGAAGATAACAGTACCCACTTCACATAATCAGTGAGCATTACTGGGGTCATGATGTTTGTACATGACTTCCATAATAGTAGATGATTAAAAATAAATAAATAAATTGTTATGGTCTGGATATGAGATGGCCCTTGAAAAGCTCCTGTGGCAATGAACAATGTTCAGAGGTGAAATGAGTTTATGAGAGAGGTAATTGAATCAGTGAATTAATTCACTTGATGGATTAGTAATTTGAGTAGATTACTGGATGGTAACTGTTGGCAGGTGGACATGGCTGGAGGAAATAGGTTACTGAGAACATGCCCTTGGGGATTATACGTTATTCCTGGCTCTGCCTCCCGGCTGCCATGAACTAAGCAGCCTTCCTCTGCCATGCCTTCCTGCGATGATGTTCTTCATCATCTCAGGCTCAGGGTAATGGAGCTGGACTAAATCTTTGAAACTGTGAGCCCCAAGTAAACTTTTCCTCCTCTAAGTTGTTCTTACCGGGTATTTTGGTCACAGCGAATGAAAGCTGATTAACATAAAGAAAACTGCCTTTATCCCTGGAAAACAGATTGATTTATTTGAAAAATTTCTCTTTCAGAAAGATGAGCTATAAATCAACACATCTGAATCCTCCCCATAATTGCCTATTGACATATATCACATTAAGGCTTGCGTATTTAGCAATTACACAGTTTTATGGCCAGATTTCCTACTTACATTTCTCATTTTGTACATGACAAAACATTGTGTAGAATGCTAATGAAAAAGAATCAATTTACTGGAGAGCATTGTTTTTTTAAAAAAAATTTTAAAACAATTCGTAGAAGTGAAAAATCCTTTGAATTCTTAAGCACTTTATAGTTTAAAAGATACTTTCATATCCATGTCATCCAATCGTCTTCACAGCTCTGTACAATGAGTTATGCTTCCGCCTCTATGTCTCATCAGCCACCCCTCCCATTTCACTCACTGTGTCCTTAACCTCCAGACGTGTTTGGCTTCTCCTTGTTCCCAGATCATGAGTTGCACTGGTACTGTTCCTTTTCCTATACCATGGCTCAAATTGTTTCTCTGACAGAAATGACTGCTCTTTCCTTGTTCCCCCCAATCCTCTTTGCAAAGTCCTATCCATTTATCAAGGCCTGGCTTGAGTTCTTGGCCTCCCAAAAGCCTCCGCAGATCCCTTTATCAGATGTCTGTAGAGAATTTCTATAGATTTTGCCTGTCTCTTATCCCCTTTTATTTATTTTTTATTTTATTTTATTTTATTTATTTTTATTTATTTATTTTGGTACCAGGAATTAGATCCAGGGGGTGATTTACCACTGAGTCACAGTCTCAGCCCTTTTTATTTTGTAATTTGAGATAGAGTCTTACCAAGTTGCTTAGGGCCTCTCTAAATGGCTGAGGCTGGTTTTGAACTTGCAATCCTCCTGCTTCAGCCTCCCGAGCTGCCGGGATTACAGGTATGTGTCATCGTACTCACCTCTTAGTATCCCTTTTCTTGTGGGCACTGAATGTGATAGTCCAAATGTGAGACAGGGACAAAGGACAGGTAGTCAGTATAGATAATATAATGAGTGATCAGTCGGAAAGATGGTGGCTAATTATCAAAAAAAAGGAAATGGAATGCTGGCACCTCCAGAACACTTCTGCCCTCTGAACTGGTTACCAGCACCTGGGGAGGGGGTGGATCTTCCTCTCAACACAAGGAGTAACACCAGGGTGGCTCTTTTCCTGCCTTTTGGTCAAGGCCAGATAGAAAGAGGAGGGGGCAGAGCAAAAGGAAGGCTAAGGTCTATAAAAGGTCAAAATACAGCCCCCTCCCTGGGCACCAGCTCTGGGTCCTTGCTCCTCTCAGTAGAAGTCTACTATCTCTGTTCTGTCCCTTAAAGAAAATCTGTTTCCTATGCTTGCCTCAGCATTTCTTGTGTATTTAATCATCAAAACCATGGGAACAAGGACCCAATCCTATTTCCAAGACCACTATCAAATGGTCCCAAGTAGGATGGTCCAATGGCCAATTTCCTCCTACCTGACCCTCACCCCTGCCACACACACAAACAGTTGGGTATTCGATCCAAGCCAAGCAAGCAGGCTCTCCATGAAGAACATGGCATTGAACCACAAAGCAGAGGGTCATTAAGAGCAGAAATAACTGAAACTGGGGCAGACCTTGACCAATCCGTGATGTTTTATTTATTAAGCAGCAGAGGGGGAAATTTTCAGGAGGAAAATGGCAACTGGGTGCAAGAGGGGTCTGATTTTTATGGGTTTGAGTGAGGCTTGAATCATAGCAGAATGTGTCAGTTGGGCAGTCAGCGGGAAGGGTTATACAGGTTCAGAGTCCAAGTCAGGGGGGCAGTTGTAAAAGTCCAAAGCCCATTGTTTTCCTTCTGGGGACCCCTCTTCCTCCTTTCTCCCTGGGGGTTGTTGTTTCCCTTTTTCCCTGGGGGTTGTTGGTTTCCATATCCTTCAGTCATTCCTTGAATGTTCTTGGGTCTTAAGTTATTTCAGTTGCAGAATCATAAAGACATTCTCTGGGACCACAGGCCACCAAGCTCGCAAGAGTTGTCTTTCTGTTCCTATCTTTCCAAGATCTGTTGTAATCTCTTCCTTCGGTTTTTGAGAACTGTTTTGAGTTTCCCATCATCCACTTTATTGGTTTAAGTTTCTGTTATAAACAATCAAGCAAACTAAGTGTAACACATTATCTCTAATATTCCCAAGAAACAGATTTTTCTTGGTCACCCTATCATATTTGTCACCTGTCTGCTGTAGATTAAAGTTGTATAGCCATGCCTGTGCCTCATATTGAACTGTAAGTTCCTCATTAAGGTCAGCTTCACCTTTGATGCCCACTATTATCACTTGCCACCAGGGCTCCTCAAAAAATGTTAATGGAATTAAAATTTTCTTTCAATATCGAATTGATTGAAATTGTCATATAATACCGAGTTCCAAAAGAGAAAATTCCTCAAATTCTTCAAATGATTGTAATAATTGAATATTAAGACTGGAAAAGGCCAGGCATGGTGACTCATGCTTATAGTCCTAGGGACTCAGGAGGCTGGCATAGGATGATCACTAGGTTGCCAGCCTTGCAACCTAGTGAGTGAGTCTCTCTTTCTTTTCTTTTCTCTTCTTTTTTTTTAAAGAGAGAGAGAGAGAGAGAGAGAGAGAGAGTTTTTTAATATTTATTTTTTAGTTTATTTTTTAGTTTTCAGCGGATACAACATCTTTGTTTGTATGTGGTGCTGAGGATCCAACCCGGGCCGCACGCATGCCAGGCGAGCGCGCTACCGCTTGAGCCACATCCCCAGCCCCATGAGTCTCTGTTTCAATATTTTTTTTTAAGAGAGAGAGAGAGAGATTTTTTTTTTAATATCCATTTTTTTTTTTTTAGTTTTCTGCAGACAAAACATGTTTATTTGTATGTGGTGCTGAGGATCAAACCCAGGCTGCTCCAACATCAAGCAAGCGTGCTACCGCTTGAGCCACATCCCCAGCCCTTGTTTCAATTTTTTTAAATATTAAAAGGGCTGGGGATGTAGCTCAGTGGTGAAGTGCTTATCTAGCATGTGCAAGGCCTTGAGTTCTATCCTCGGCACAGGGAAAAAAAAAAAACTGGAAAAGACCTTTAAATTCTATGGATATAAATATATATATTATATAAAGACTGATGTCCAAATAGATGGTCATTTTTAATAGACAACGTGATTGGCGCTACAATTTGAAAGAGTCACTCTCTGTCTCACTCCTTCCTCCAATGAGCAAGGGTTGGAATAAAGGCAGGTCTGATGGAAAAAGAAGTAGAGAGGGGACAGGAACATGTACTTGTCATCTCTTAACAAAGTAGAATAGACTAACAGAGAAACCTAGAGAATTGGTATAGGCAGCATCGAGATTTTAATGTGCATGTAGGGTTTTTATTCTTATAGACATTTGAAGGTTTTAAAAATGCCTTGTAGCACTCGTAAGAGAAAAGAAAGAGCAGAGTTCACTTCTTCAGGGGGAGAGGGAAGTCTGGAAGGCTGGGCTCCACTGGGAGGTATCCAATCCACCCTTTCTGTCAGGGTGGAAAGCAGGATGTATTGAATCCTCAGACATGATTGCTCTGCCTTTTCTTTCCTTTTAACACTTCTTTATTTCAAGTTTCCATTAGCATCACATAGCATTTATTTTTATTTCTCTTGGATCCTCCATTTTCTCAATTTATAGAACACCAGATATAGCCAGTGTATATTTCTCAAACACTCCATTAAAACTTCATTATAAAATTAGATAAACTGCTTTTCCTTATTGAATAAACAAATCAATTTATTAAATGGACTCTCAAAGCCAGGCATGGTGGTGCAGGCCTGTAATCCTAGCTACTCAGGAGGATCTAGAGTTTGAGGTCAGTCTGGAAAACACAGTGAGACCCTACCTTAAAAAAAAAAAAAAAAAAAAAATTAGCCAGGCATGGTGGCAAACACCTGTAATCTCAGTGGCTCAGGAGGCTGAGGCAGGAGAATTTCGAATTCAAAGCTAGCCTCAGCAAAAGCAAGGTGCTAAGCAACTCAGTGAGACCCTGTCTCTAAATAAAATACAAAATAGGGCTGAGGATGTGGCTCAGTGGTTGAGTGCCCTTGAGTTCAATCCCTGGTATGTATGTATAAATAAATAAATAAACAAACAAACAAACAAACTCTTGAAGATAAAACCATATGTATGTCAGAGAACCATGCTCCATGTATAAAATATATGTAGTATTTTAAGTAAAGGAGTATATTGAAAAACCAGCCTCTACCTCAGGCAAAGCCTGTCCAAGGAAGGGGCATGACCTTTGTCCTTGGAGAGACCCACAGAGCACTCCTAGGCACATTCCCACCCTGCTAAGTTATTTATCTACAAATAACAGGAGAGATTTGTTGGGCCAGGTGTCCCTGACTCAGTCAGCCTAGGTGGGGATCCGTAGCAACCCCCTAGCAGCCACCAATCAGCATGAGACAGGGAAATACCTGGGATGCCAGATGACCCTCCCAGTAGTTTATGATGGTCCATAATGTGTTGGGAAACCATGTAGTTCAGCACGAACACTCCTTTTGGCTTAAACCAATCAGTTCAAGTGAATCCCCCTCTTGTAGTAACCAATCACCCCTACCCAACTTGTTCCCACCAGTGAATGTGCTAATCACGTTTTAGAGTTGTTGTTGATTTTCCCACGGTGTGTGATGATTTGCTAAGAGATGCTGTGATGTATGTGAGGTCCCTGCCTTCTCCAAAGAATGTATAAAACTGCTGCAAACCCTGGGGCCTCTCAGTGTCACCAGTTGCTGTGTGCGCACGGAGGACCGAGCTAGCTCGCAATGAACAGCTCTTTGCTGCTTACATCGATCTTGGTCTCTGGTGGTCTTTTGGGGGTCCCGGATTCGAGCATAACATAATCATATTTCTATTACATAAAATAACGAAATTTACCCCAAAATAAATCAAATACTTGAAATATGGGGAAGGAAAAAAGAAGCCAGATTTAAAGTTAAGGTAGTCAGTGTAGTTGGGTAAATCAGGTCTAATACCGAGTGAAATCTAAAATGGAGGCCATGTTGAGAATGATTCCAGGAAACCCAGGACAACTCATGGAATGTTAATGAAGTCCTGAAAAGACCCTAGGCCAAAGTCCATCCCAAAGAAGTGTTAATGAAGTCCTTCCTGCTCAGACTACTTCTTTGGCCCACCTGTGTCCCACCCCTCGGGCCTTCCCACCTACTGAAAGAACTATAAAATGGAGAGACAACCGCACTTCCACGGATTCCACCTCTTGGGTCCCCTTCTTCCTCCGGGAGGAGTCTTTTCTGCTGTCCTTTAATAAACTTCTAATTTCCACTCTGACCTTGCCTCAGGGTGCTTCTTTGGTGTTATTCTTCAACATTGGGGAAGCAAGGGCTCGTCACCGGTCAAGAGCGGTTACAAAAGAGGGAGAAACAATATTTAGTCTCTGATGAATGACAGGTGCATCTACGTATGATTTTTATGTTACAAATAAGAACTGACTTGCCAACAGAAGTGTTTGAATGAAACCAGCTAACAGACCCTCTCTTACCCACAGTTTTGATAGATTTTTTTTTTGTTTCATCGGAAAAGTGTTCATGATCAGCAATGATATGCGGGAGGGAAACTAACTCCATGAAATACATAAGCTCAGGAAATGACAGCCAAGGAGAAAAGCAAGGTTCTGGCACAGAGAAGTTCAGCAACTCACTGTTCCATTCCACAGCAAGGACTGAGGAAGGACAGTGAGTCACAAAGACTTCTGACCTAAAGGGAGCACACTAAGGAGGGAAGGTGTTAGTGAAGCCAGGTTTAAAGATAGGTAGTTAGTGTAGTAAGGTAAATCCGGTCTAATAACGAGTAAGATGAATCAAACGGAGGCCATTATTGAGAATGGAATCCAGGAAACCAGAGCTGCACTGGGGGAAATTGAAATGTTAATGTCCCCAAGGCTCCCAGCCCATCCTAAGGAAATGTTAATGAAGCAACTCTCAGCAAACACAGAGATGCTAATCCAAAAGCTGCCTCAGGCCCTTCCTGCCCAGATTACTCCTTCAACCCACCTATCCCCCACCTTTTGGGCCTTCCCACCTGCATTCCATTACTGCAAAGATAACGGAAAACAAAGGAGAGGAATGTGGGAAAGCTGAAAGAAGACTTTAGCTATAAAAGAGGGAAGACCACCCCCTTCCACGGATTCTGCCTTTTGGGTCCCCTTCTTCCTCGGAGAGAAGTCTTTTCTGCTGTCCTTTAATAAAGCTTCTACTTTCCACTCTAAACTTGCCTCTGCATGCTTCTCTGGTGTTATACTTCAGCATTCAGGGAAGCAAGGATTTGTCACCGGTAAACAGCGGTAACATTAGCCCTGGGAAAATACAAGAAAATATCTATGCTGCTGATGTGCCTCCCATCACAGGGCCTCCATATTTTCAGTTATGGCTGCCAAAGCTTGAAATCTTTCAGGGCAAGCATGGCACTGAACTAAAGATTTTTGCAGGGCAACAAGGTCAGGAGAGTCTCCTTGGTCTGTGAAATGGGCCCTGCTCCAGAATTAGGAAGAAATGAGGTCAAAAAATAAGAGGTTTTCTTCCGTTCAGCTTCTTTCCATTGCACTACAGTTATCCAACATAATTATAACCTATGATATCATTAATAAATCAGTAGAACCAATGAAAGCATTAATAAGACAAAGCTCTGAATAAGGTGCCTCCTGTGTTTGATCAACACAAGGCAGACCCCTGAGCCAAACCGCCCTTGCATGAATGAACTGAAAAATAAATTATCCATTGGTAAGCATCAGACACAGGCCAATGTCTGGCTAATCAGGACACGAAAAGGTGTAAGGGTCCGGCGGAGCGTCGGAGGGAGAGACCACACAAGAGACCAGCTTCATGCAATTGCAGGGGGAAGTTTTATTGAACCAGCATGCTGGGGCTCAAGGCTCACTCAGGAAGGGAGAGCAGCCCAGAGCCCAGAGCAGAGGTCAAGCAGAGCTTAAGTACACTTTTTGGAGAGGGTGGGGGGCTTTGCATACATCAGAACAAATCATCTTGAGGCGTGGGAAAATTGAACAACAACCCTGAACCATGATTAGTACATTTATTGGCGGGAACAGTCTGGGCAGGGGTGATTGGTCACCCCTGAGTGGGGTACACATTTAAACTGATTGGTTTTGTGGCCTGGATGCTTACGTCTGAGCTATTTGGAGCCCTTAGCTAATAAACAACCAGGGAATCAATGGAAATATTTACTGGGCAGTTCAGGTATTGTTCTAACAGCTACAGAGATTACAGGTTCTGGGGGTAGCAGAGGAATTTTAACAATACCTGGCCTATTATTATTATTTTTAGCCCAAGCCTTTCAATTTAGAAAACTTACAATCCCCAGTCTTTTACACTTTAATTCAGACTCTTGCAGCTTAGAGTCAGCTTAGAAATTTTACCTTTACAAAGGCTGGCTGGTACACAGCCTTAACCCTAACAGCCTAGTTACCAAATTCTAGTGTTTCGATTTGTGCACCCTCCAGAAAACTCCTGTCCATGCCAATTAACACATTATGTTATCACACTTTTAGGACTTTCATTTATAGTTCACTGTGTTTTTTTTATAAAAGTACTAGAAAAAAAATGTGGTGAACTTCAGATAGCAGGTAATTGGAAGATGGAGGATGGCCTTTTTTAAGCAGGATGCCAAAGACTGGCAAATTAGAGTATATAAAATTAAAATTTCTGAGTGTGGAAAATAACAGAAATAATGTCAAAAACAAATGACAAGGTAAAATATTATCAACATACATGCATGACATACCAAAGGTTAATTTTATTCTAAAATTCTTTTAATAAATTAATAAGAAAGACAAATTAGAAAAAAAATGAAGGAAAAAAAGAATAAAAATATTTCGAAGCGCAGACTCTCTCTCTTCCCTTTATACTTAAATAATTTCACACCCTCTTGAATCAAAATTAGAATCCTTACATGGCTTCCCATCTGATGCATGCTCTGGCTCCCGGCCACCTCCCTAATTTCATTCCTAACCATTCTTCCCTTCACTTCCCCATTCCAGATACACTGGCTTTCTTCCAGTTTCTTGATTTCCTCATGTATTCTCCTCCTTTGGAACACACCCCTTTCCCTGAAAAGTAAAAATAAAATAAAACAGTATTTTTTTTACAGACATTCAAATCTTACCCTAAGTGACATTTTCTCAGAGAAGCCTTTCTTGGCGTCCCCCCACCCCACAGAAGATGAAGTTTTCTCCTATTTGGTCTCATGTTCCCCAACCTCCTTTTCTCTTCATTGGGCTTTATCATCTTTCATATACACTGATTCATTCCTCTCTCTTCCACTTGATGGTGAATTCATCCAGAGGTAGATCACTCTATCTCCAGTTCTTAGCACACTGTCTGTCACAAAAGGAAGTTAAAGATTTGCAACACTAATACTTACTTTAATCTTTCTTACTACTCAAATCAAATTGGTAAACATTCATCACTTGACTCCTTTGTGTATTATTGCATTTTGTTCAAATGGCAGTTATCAAAATATGGTTTCTGAATCAATATAAGCAAATATAGATAAATTGGACTTGAAAATGGAAAAGTTCTTGGTTTTTGCATCAAAGGACGTGATCAAGAAATCAAAGAGGCATTGACAGAATGGGAGAAAATATTGCACATCATATATCCAGAATACATAAAGAACTCTTATAATTCAACAATAAAAAGACCAAAACCTAATAAAAAATAAATGGGCAAAAGATTTGAATTGATATTTCTGAAAAGAAGATGGACACATGGCCAATAAGCTCTTTGAAAATTCTCAGCATCATTAGTCATTTGAAAATTTCAAATCAAAAGCACAGTGAGATACTACTTTACACTCACTAGAATGAGTATAATAAAATAATTTTTAAGAAAACAGAAGATAACAAGTGTTGTTGAGGATATGACGATCCTAGAACCTTCATACACTTCCTGGGGGTTAACTATAAAATTACTATATGATGCAGAGTTTCCATTCCTAGGTATTTGTCCAAAAGAACTTAAAACAGGTGCTCAAGCAAATATGGGTACAGTCATGTTCATAGCTGCCCTACTGACAATAACCAAAAGGTGAAAACAACCCAAATACCTATCAACAGATAAATGTATAAACAAATTCTGGTATATACACACAATGGAATGCTTCCACAAAATGTAGCACACCCATGTATTCTGCAACATGAACAAACTTCAAAAACAAGACTCAGGAGATTACATACTGTGATTGCATCCACACAAAATATCCAGAGTAGACAAATCCGTAGAGACAGAAAGAAGACTGGTGATTGTCAGGAACTAGGAGAATGGGGAGTACCTGCTTAATGGTTACACGCTTTCATTTTGGGGTGATAAAAAAAATTTTATTGATGGTTTCATAAGAATATGAGGATTACTAACTGCCGCTAAGCTTCTCACTTTAAAAATGATTAAATTTGTTATGTGAATTTCACCTTGATTAAAAAAATGAACTTGTGCCCTCACTCCAAAATCCCAACTACATTTTAAGTGCCCAATTAATTATTGATTTTTTTAAAAAGAAATAGCAAATCAAAAAAAAAAAAAAAAACCATCATTCTAACAAAATTGCTTGTTAGCTGGTGCTGTGATCTTGGCTGTTCTGAATAAAGATTCAGGTCCCAAAGTGCTGTAATAAACACTTCCAAACAAAAATTTAAAAGGGAATTTAATAAATAGGATTTTTTAAAAGCTCACAGGTTAACAAAATTTCCTTTTATCTCAGTGAATGCTGTAAAAAAAAAAAAATCAAACTTTCTATTTCTTAGGCCATACTGAGATAGATTCAGCCCCTATCCTACCATTTTGCCATAAATTACAAGAATACTATAAATACATAAGAAAAATCTATGATAACATATAGTTCAGGACCATGTTGGGGTAGCAAATGTCTCTTACAAACACAATAAGAGATATGGCTTCAGAGAGGATCTTGGACACTGTAGAAGTGCATGAAGGACATCAAAGTCAAGGTCTGTCTATAGTCCTGGGGGCAGTTTTCCAATGACTGGGCACCTGAACAGGGTAACTGACAAATGGACACCTGAAGTATTGGGTGCAACAGCTACAATTCAGGATACCTCTGGACTCATGATCAATTAGTACTAATGAAACCCACTGACTAGAGCTCAAAAGGATGAAGCTTATTAAAGATTGATACTTTTTGCTCAAATCTTTACTGACTTTCAACTGGGATACAATGCAGTTAGCCCTATGAGAAGTGATTTATTATAATATCCAAAACATTCTGCAGGACATCCTGGCCTCCTCCATTTATTTTTGTACTTAGACTGAGAAAACCTTTTTCTCTCTTCATTTCTTCCCACTTCCACTTTCCCCTTTCTCCTGTTCATTAAATGGTTTGAGGGTCAAGGGTTAGAGGAGGAGGTACACTGATTGGTACCCATTACTCACAAAATCCAATCTGAGTAGGTACATAGGACAGATCTTCAGCAATATGTAATCGGTTTTTCCCCCACTAAATTTAAGTTAACTTTTGACTATCTGACTGATGAGGGAGGTCGCTGATAAAGAAGACCCAAAAATTCATCTTGGGGTCTCATTACGATGCATTCTGTCTCAAATGTTGAAGTTGGTGAATTGTAGAAGGTACCTCTTTGTAATGTCTGTGAGAAATATAAATGAGGTGTGAAATGAAAGCAGAGAAAGGTGAGAGAGAGTAAATAAATAAACAAACAAACAAATAAATGTCCTAAACTAACCACAAACAGTGTAATCAACTTCTAAAAAACTCACAGTGAAAATGTTTGAGCCAGACAGTAAGTCAGGCACCCAGAGTGGGTGAGAAGATGTCAAAATGAATAAAGATGACTAGGTCATGGTCACTATTTTTTGAGAGATAGAATTTGAGCAGGGATTTGAAGCACCTGATTCTGACAAGTCGTCATTGTGAAGTGTGGTCATGCCACACCAAAGCTGTAATATGCATATAATAATCCAACATAACAGACCCTTAAAATTTTAGCTTCAAATCTTGCTCATTTAGGGGTTGATTACTTCTTCTGTTTATAGTCTTCAGTCATCTTAGAATTTAAGCTTTTCCTTCACTGCGACAGATTTTCATCATTCCAGGCTTGTGGAGATTTTGGAAATGTTGTACAGTCTTAAGTACTTTGCTGATTACAGCTAAAATTGATTCTCCCAGGCAAAGTCATTCCCTGTTCCTCTATGCTTTCACAACACTCTGTTCACACCTTTATGGAGCATGGATTACACTGTATATTAATTATCTGTTCTTTTCTGGCTCCTTCACTAGAGTGAGAGCTACTTATAAAAAGCTATTATATCTTGTTGAGACAAAAATATAGTGGTTAGGTATCGGGACTCTCCACTCATTCTGCCCAAATCCAAACCTTGCTTCATATTTCCTGTCTTGGCTGTATAACCTCGAGCAAGTTATTTCTCAACTTCTCTATGGCTCCGTTTCTTCTTGTGAATAATACACTACTATGTTAGAGACACATGGTACTTTCTACAGTGCTTAGCACATAGGAGGGATCAATAGATGCAGACTTTTATCCCCTAGCTTAGGATAAGTATTTAATAAAAGGTCATAGAAATATCAAATTAATTAATCATTTGACAAGAGATGCTCAGTTTGGGGAATAGTTTGTTTTTGTTTTGTTTTGTTTTGTTTTTTCTGCTAAAATTTCCTTTAGATTAAAAGAGAAATCCCCTTTCAGACATTCCATGATGTTGGAGTGAATCACTCATTTCCTTTGGGGAAATGACAGAAACTGTTTCTTCCTCATCTTGCCCATAAGCTGCTGGATTTGGCTGAGACTGAAAACATGGAGCCATGGTCAGAGGAGAAGCTGATAATGAAACCCTGGGCTGGGGTTCAGTGAGAGAGCATTGCCTGGCATACTCAAAGCCCTGGATTCACTCCTCCACACTGCACACAGAGAAAGAAAAGCATTATGGCTTGGATTGCAATGTCCCCCCTAACCACCACATCCACCCCCCCCCAAAGAAACTTTGTTTTGAAAGCATGAAAACCCTGCAGGAAGGTTCAGAGGTGGGACTTTGGGGCAATCACGTCATCAGTGGATTAATCCATTTCATGGATTAATATCACACCTTTAATGGACTATTGGTTGGGAACTGTCTGCAGGTGGGACTTGAGGAAGTAGGTCACTGGGGGTGAGCCTTTGCAGATCTTGTCTCTGGATCCTTCCTCCACATCCTTCCCAGCTGCCATGAACTGAGGAACTTTCCTCTATCATGCACTTCTACTATAATGTTCCTGCAATGGAGTCAGCTGAACATGGACAGAGACCTCTGCGACCATGAGCCCAGAATAAACTTTCCCTCTTCTAAGTTGTTCTTGTCAGATATTTTGGTCACTCTGATGAAAAGCTGACCAACACAGAAAGATAGATGATTGATAGAGGATTTAGATAGACAGAGATGGGGCAGCTCTGGCCTTGAAGCTCCCAGGAGCTTGCTTCTGATCATCCTCATGGGGAAACAAACTAGGATCTTGTAAATGGTTTCAAGCTACTATAAGAAAGATGTCCTCCCCAAGAGATGGCCTCACTATGCATCCTAGTTCTGTTAATAACATGTAGATTAGCACCTGCTTCAAAACAAATTAATACTCCTCTTCTGTGCTCCCCAAACACCCGAGGTTACAATCACTGACCTTGATTGAGCTTGCACTTCCTGCTGGGTGCCAGACCAAACACATCACACATATTAACCCACTTAACCCTAACAGCAGGCCTACGAGATTGGTGCTGTGACACTCATGTCATCAGTGAAGCAACTGCAACACCTGAGAGTTGAAACACCTGACTCCAAACCACACAGCCACTCCAAGGCAGAGCTGTGCACGGAGGTGTTTCTTCTGCCACAGTTGGGCACGTGAACAGCACCCAAGAGTGCCTCCCTGATTAGCTTTGTGTCACTCACTGCCCTGTTCTGTAGGAATCCTGTCGTGGTGGCAGGTTTTCTCATCTGCCTATCCAAACAAGTCTGTGGCCCTCACTGATTCCTCCTGCTCCTGCTGTATGCTTAACACACATTGAGGAAACCACAGTTGCATACTCTAAAGGTGTGGCTTGAGGCAGAAGGCATTTTGTGGGATTTGAGTGGAGAGATGGGAAACAGTGGAAGGTGTCTGTGTCAGGATCCTCTAATTGGTCAAGATCCCATCAGAAGAAGCCTCCACTCTTCTAGATCCAATAGTTTTAAGATGGTGAAACTGGAGCCCTTCCCTCCAAACTCTTTTTGTGAGAATGTTTAAAAGGAAACATCAAACAGCAATCATTTGACCTGGCTTTCCCCACACTAGTTTCAGACTTCATGAAGACTTTTCACTGCAGACTCTGAACAGTGCCTCGGCCCTTCTTTGCTTTCTGATGTAGTTCAGTTTCCCCCCACTTCACCTGCCATGATAACTGAGACCCCCCAAAAAACCTGCAAAACTCTCCCAAGGGGATGATTTCTCAATGTATATCTGAGAACTGGACGTTTAAAACCTGAAACTACTAAAAGAAACCGTACCATAGGGGAAACATTTCAAGATATTGGAATGGGCAAAGTCAGGCAGCGGGTAGCAAAACCTCAAAAGAAAATAAAAGCAAAAGTGGATGAATGGGATTATCGAAAACTAAAAAGCTGGTCTGCAAAGAAAATAACCAACAGAGTGCAGAGACAATCTGCAAAAGGAGATAAAATATATGCAAACTATATATCTGATAAGGGTTTGATATCCAGATTATATATAAAGAAGTCAAAAAAACTCCATAGGAACAAAACCAATTAACCCAATTTAAAAATGGGTAATAGATTTAAATAGATATTTCTCAAAGGAAGAGATACCAATGGCAAAGAGGTACGTGAAAAATTGCTCAACATTGGTCTTATCAGGGAAAGGCAAATTGAAACCACAACAAAGTATCACCTCACCCCAGTAAGAATGGCTACTATCAAAAAGGTTAAAGTAATAAACACTGACAAGATGCAGAGGAAAGGGAGCCTTTGTCCACTGTGGGTGGGAATGTGAATTAGTCCAGCTCTCCTGGAAAACAATATGGAAGTTCCTCAAAAACATTAAAAATTGATCTACCACTGCTCCGCATCCAGCATTTCCACTACTGTGTATATAACCATAGGAAAGGAAACTAGTATGTGAAAGAGATGTCTGCAGCCCCATGCTCACTGCAATACTAATCACAGTGCCAAGAAAAGGAAACCAGCTAAGGGTCCCTTAGCTGGCAAATGGATAAAGAAAACACAGTGCATATACACAATGGAATATTATTTAGTCATAAAAAGAATGAAATCCTGTTATTTGTAGCAACATGAATAGAAACAGGTAACATTGTGTTCAGTGAAATGAGCCAAACACCGGTAGATCTCACTCACAGGAGGAATTGAAAAAATATTGATTTCATAGAGGTTGAAAGTAGAAGGGTGGTTATTGGAGACTGAGGAGAGAAGGAGAGGGGAGGGATGGGGACAGGTTCACCGATGGGTACTTAGTTACAGTCAGAAGTAAAAAAATTGAGTATGCCATTGCACAGTAGGGAGACAATAGATATTAATAATGTACTGTATTTTTAAAAGTTAGAAGAAAGAAGCTTAAAAGCTTTTACCACAGGAACTGATAAACATTTGAGGGGATAAATATGTTTGATCAGACTTAACCATTATATGGTCTATACACATATCAAATCCTCCATGGCACTGTAGTGTTTGTTTCCAGGAATCCTAGGGCTTATAATACTGTAATGTATACATGTATACATGGATGTGTCCATTTTTATGTTTTATGTGTCTGCTAAAAAAAATAATTTAAAAAAAAAAAAGAGAATTAGGTTTGTGAAAGTTTCTCCAAAGAAGCCATTTGTGCACAGAGCATCATTTTGCAAAATGTTCATCCAAGATTTGGCTGTTTTTCCTGCCTTTGGTGGATTCTCTCCACATGAATCTGAAGGTAAAATTGGACTCTTCTACTGAGCTACCCTGTTGCCTAAAGATTTCATTAAGAATTTAATAAGGATTAAAGATCCCAAGGCATTTTCCTGAAGAACAAAGCTTGGTTTGTTTCCAGGAATCTTCGTGCTTACAACAGCTTTCCATGGACTGGAACTGCACTTTTGCTATAATCAATGTCACTCCCATCTGGGAATCTCACCATCCCTGCTCAGGTTGAGACTTCATTTCCTATGACCATCTGATTGTTACACAAATCTCTCCCTAACCAAAGCACACATGCCACGTACATCATCATCATCATCATCAATTCTCAAAGCTGCTGAATCCATTGCCCACTCAAATCATTTTCATGTGATTGTAATTGAAGTAATGAAACCTACAATTTAGTAATGTATGCATTCTTTGGATAGTTATGTAAAGTTATTTACCTTATTAACTATTTACTAATTTATTTAGGAAGTATTGTGGATGGAACTCAGAGATGAGCTACATCCCTGTTTTTTTATTATTATTATTATTATTATTATTATTATTATTATTATTATTATTACTTGAGATAGGGTTTTGCTAAGTTGCTGAGGCTGGCCTCAAACTTAAGATCCTCCTGCCTTGGTCTCCTGAGTCACAGGCATGTGCCACTACACCTGGCTTATTTTTAATCTTTCAAAATTGAGTTGATTTAGTGCAATGTGCTCAGGAAATACATCAGTGTTATTTAATTAGTAAGGAGAAAATGAAAATGGTCAATTTACTTCTTTTTTTAACATCTGATCTACTCCTCTATGGTATGCTGATAGTAAAAAATGAAAATTACCCATGCCTTTCACCTAGCATCTTCAACATTCTTCTGTTCATCCTTAATGTACAGAGCACAGGACACTTCTTATCCATCATTCTAGCCATCAACTTAGAGGTAGAATAAAAATGGGGTAGAGGTGTAGCAGAGTACATTCATGAGGCCCTGAGTTCAGTCCCTGACAGCCCCCACCAAGAAACTATAAATGAATTCATATTAATAAATCAAACATATTCAAGGGAAAGTTTGTACCCTAACAGGAAAATTTTGAAAAACTCATGATTAAGACTGTCTATAGAAGTGGTTTGCTAAAATTTCCTTTAGCATCAAAAACTCTTCAAATAAAAACTTAAATGACAACTTACTTACTAAATGAGGGTCAGTTTCTAACTGAAGAAGCAGTTGTCAAGAGAGGAATCAAGATTGGCCAGCACCTCCTGACCAGCTCATGGGTATCATCAGATCTTGTCCTTAGCTGTACCCATGAAAAGCTGTGCTCTCCTATTGAATTGAAGGCTCCATGATTGCAAAATAAGCTGAGTCTGCAGTGTTCTAAATAGACACTATAGAATGTAAGCCTGGGAATTCTGACTCCTGATTCTTGGCTTCAGTTGCCAATAAAATGTCTAATTAGGACAAACACTGTTTCTCTCAGGACTTACAACTGTATCTGCAGCTCAGGACATCTTTCTGGACTTAGTGGAAAATGTTTAGATCCTGAAGCATTTCAAATGGGATTGGAGCGTGGTAAGGTTTGGATATGAGGTGTCCTCCAAAGACTCAGGTGTGGGACAATGCAGCTATGTTTAGAGGTGAGATGATTAGATAGGGAGAGCTGCAACCTAATCAGCTGATTCATCCATTTGCTGGATTAATAATTTGAATGGATTAATGGTTCTTCTGTAGGCAGGAAGGACATGGTCAGGGGAGATGGGTCACTGAGGGCTGCCCTTGAAGGTTTCTCTTCCCTGAAATCCCTTCCCTTTGCTCCACTTCCAGACCACCATGAGTGAGGGCATGCTTGTCTACCACACCCTTCCGCCATGACATGCTGCTTCATCTTAGGCCCAGAGCAATGGCATCAGCTGACCGTGAACTGAGCTTCTCAAAGCATGAACAAAAATAAACATTTCCTCCTCTAAGTTGTTGTTCTCAGGTCTTTTGGTCAGAGCAATTAAAAGCTGAATAAAATCAAGGTGCAGAGTTGGGTGGCATTAATAAAATTAGAATATTAATATTGTATGAAGAATTATAAAGCTGTAGAGCTACCTTATACCATATTCAAACATGGACTAAAGGTGATTAAAAACTAAATGCTAAAGGTAAAACTGCAAAGCTGTTGGAAGAATGTAGGATATCTTTGTGAAGATAGGGAAAGCCTTCTTAATAGAACATCTTAAAATAAAAACCATAAAGTTAAAAAGTGCTAGATTTGCTTTCATAAAAATTAAGAATTACTTCTCAGTGGCAAACATTCAGAAATCAGACTGGAAGAATGTGTTTAAAACATTTATTTCAGTCAAGGGATGAATACCTAGATAATGTAAGTATATTAAGAAGAGAGTTTTCTTTTGCTTCAAAAGTCCTTCAGATAAAATTTTAATTGGAAACCTACTTATCAGGATATTAAAACTCTTGTAAGTCAACAAAAACAGGAAAACAAATAGAAAAGTACTCAAAGGATATGAAAGATAATCTGTACAAGGAAAAACCTTAAATAGGTAACTTAAATAGGTAACTTAAGAACAGTACATGTAAAAATTATAATAATCACAAGAATGTAAGTTATACCAACATGACATACATCATTTTGCACCTTCAAAATGAGGAAGAAAATACCAAGTATTGACAAGGATGTGAGACGAAAGGAACAATCAGGTGTTATTTGTTCTGAGTGTGAGACACACAGCTTTGGTGGATAGAAATCTGTGATACTTTGTGACTTTAAGAATAGGTGTAAGAGTGCATGCCTGTGTGTAGTCCCTACTACTGGAGAGCCTGAGGCAGGAGGGTCACAAGTTCAAGGCCAGCCTCTTAGCAAGACCTTGTCTCAAAATAAAAAATAAAAAGAACAGGAATGTAGTTCAATGATAACTTCCCCTGAGTTCAATCCCCAGTACAGAAGGAAAAAAAGAGAGAACGGAAAGAAAGAAAGAAAGGAAGGAAGGAAAGAAAGAGAGAGGAGAAGAAGAAGGAAGGAAGGGAGGGAGGGAGAGAGGGAGGGAGGAAAGAGAAAGAAAGAAAATCATGTGTACCCTATGAAGCAAAAATCCAACAATCCAACTAGTGGATATATATAGAAAAATTTCTCCATGTGTTCACTAAAAGATACATACAAAGGTATTAATTATGGCATTGTTTGTGGTGTCAGATATAAAAATAATCTTACATCCTTTAGAGAGGAAAGGGAAAGTAAAATGTGGTACATTCATTCTCTTCAATAGTTGGCCATGGTCAGTCAGAGTTATTAACTATAATACAGCCACATGGATAGAGCTAAAAGCGCAACGTTAAATGAAGATTTCCAGCACACTTAGGTAAATTAAAACACATGCATAAAATGGTATTTGCATATTTAAGGAAAGGTCAAGTCCAGTGGAGTGAGAGTAAGGGGAGGAGGAGCTAGAAATGCCAAAATGAATGGAAGAAAATGTATGATAACAAAACCCTAGAGAGTCTTGTATCGCTAAAGAAGAGTACTATTCTATGAACCAATGAACATAACTAATCAATTTTGCAGACCTGGGTTTAAAAACTAGAAAAGAAAACAGAAGGCTATCATTGGGGAGATGATGTGATCCTGTGATAATTAAGTGTCCTGAGGACAGAGATGTGCTGTATTGCCAACGCCCCTGAAAGGTTTCACCTCTTAAAACCATCCCCATTAAATAAATCTCCACATGAGTTTTGGAGGATAATACCTGCCAGGTACTTCTGCTCTAGATTTGCATTTTCATCTTTGATATAATAACGATATTAGGCTAGATTTCTAAGATTCTTTTCAGCTTGTGCTTCGGGAATTCTATTCTTTCTTTCCCCTCAGTAACCTCTATAATGTCATAAGCAACAATAAAAGCTTATCAGCCATTTCAGAACATTTTTACTCACGTTGAAAAAATAATCAAACTTATAAGAAAGGTCTTTTGCTGAAGGTGTGTTTTCATGCACGTGGCTGACAGAGTGATGTCCTTCAATGTGCAGCCTTGATCATCTTAAAGCAACCGTTTCCCTTCCCATAGATCAATACAGACACATAGAGGGTAAAAAATGGCTTAAATAATGGGAAAATCAGAGGTGCTATAGACCAAAGAGTCAACCAGGGCCTAGATGATAATGATAATGGTGATGATGATAACAGTATTGATGGTAAGCTAGAAAAATAGAAATACAGGAAGAATTCAGTTTGTATCTACACATTTAGCCCATAGAGGCCACTAGCCCCTTCTGGTTGACCCTAGATTCCTTTGGACCCAACTTTAATTTACTTTGAAATACACGCTTGAAACAAAATATGGAAAGCATTATAAAATGAAGAAGCCACTTTATAAAGCTGTGGGCTCCATTTACAAATTGAAATAACAAAACGGAAAAATACACATTATCATAGAAAAATCTATTCTGCATTGTACTAGAGAATCCTTTTGGCCTCTTAAGAGCTCATTAAAATGCAACAGTGCTCAATTCAACCAATTACTATTTTGTCTATGAATAGGAAAATATGTGTGAATGGCCAGTCCAGTACAAACTAAAACATTTGCATAATATCAGCCCCTTCTTTGGTTACATAATTAATCATTTGGGATTACACATTTGTAAACATAATTTTTCGGTGACAGAATAAATCACATTTTACTTATTGAAACACTCTAAATCATAATTACAACTATCATTTATTGAGCACCCACTAAGTACCAGACATTATATAAATATTAATCATTATGCTCACCATAAAAATACAAATGAAAATTATTATACCTGTTTTTTTGGGTTAAAAAGCTAAAGTTCAGAGAGGGTGATTTAAGGTGGCAAAATGAATAGCAATTCAAAGTTAAGTATTACTGTGTATAGTGTCATGTTCCTTTTATCATTCCACATAACCTCTCCTAAATATTTTCTGAAAACAGCATTCACATATATTTTTTGTTTCCATTTGATTTTTTTTTTTTGTTGTTGTTGTTGTTTAGATGGGAGCTTACTCTTTTACCCAGGCTGGTCTCACACTTCTTGGCTCACAGGATCCTTCTTCCCATCTCAGTCCCCCAAGAGCTGGAACTACAGGAGCGTGCCCCTGTGCCAAGTTAAAGACCCATATTAACAGCCAATATTTACTGGGTTCACTGTGTCCCATAACACATACAATTTTATATGCATTACCTCATTTCATTCATCCATCATTCCTATGAGATATGTTTACTCTCATTATACCCATTTTAGGTAATGTGAAAACTGAGGCTTAAAGAGAGTAGTACCTGGTGCACTATAGCACAACCAGAAAGTAATGAAATCTGGATTCAAGGTCTTGGTAATTAATTCATGTTTTTCAAATTTTATTTTTAAAAATTTACTTATAGCTGGGCACAACAGCTCATGCCTGTAATCTTAGAGGCTCAGGAGCCTGAGGCAGGGGGATCCAGAGTTCAAAGCCAACCTCATCAACTTAGCGAGTCCCTAAACAACTTAGTGAGACCCTATCTCTAAATAAGATACAAAAAGGGGCTGGGGATATAGCTCAGCTGTGGTAAAACACCCTTGGGTTTAATTCCTAATACCAATAAATAAATAAATAATTTACTTATGATAAAATTGACCTTCTTGGTGTACAGTACTAAGAATTTTAACATGTTTAAATTTGCGTAACCACTATCACAATCA
The DNA here is from genome assembly GCF_052094955.1 of Ictidomys tridecemlineatus. NCBI lineage: Eukaryota > Metazoa > Chordata > Mammalia > Rodentia > Sciuridae > Ictidomys > Ictidomys tridecemlineatus. The sequence continues at coordinate 137,463,251 of NC_135479.1, read as the reverse complement.
GCAAATAGACTATCACTCTAAAAATCCCACTCCAGATACCCCCCCATCCCCCCCATCACCCCCCCCACCCCCGTATAGTTGCACCCTCCTCTCATGACAACCACTCCCTGATCTGGTCTCTTGACACTGTAGTTCTATCTTCTTGAGAATGTGATAGACATGGATCCTTTAAAACTAGCTTCTTTCACTCAGTGAACTGCCCTTGAACTCCATCCACATTGTTCCATATAACAGTCGTCTGTTCCATCTTATTACTGAGTAGTTTTCCATTGTATGGATGTATCACATTTGTTTATTCACCCAACTGTTGAAAAAAAATTGGGACTGTTTCAGTTTAGATGACTTTGAATAAATTATTATAAACATTCATGTAGAGGTTTCATGTAATATAATAAGTTAATTTATCTTGGGTAAATATCTTTAAGAGTTGGGTTATTGGATCACAGGATGAGTAATTTTTTAACTTTGTAAGAAACTGCCAAACTATTTTCCAGTATGTTGTGTCATTTTTGCCTTCTCACCAGTAACATATGAGAGTTCCAGTTGCTCCATATCCTTGTTGGAACTGGGTATTGTTGTGGTTTTTTTCTTTAATTTTAATAATTTGAGTGGATGTATAGTAGTATCTCACAAGGGCTTAATTTGTATTGTCCTACTGAATGTCTTTATGCATTTATTAAAGGGGTGTTAACTATCTCTTTATATGCTTATTTGCCACCTATGTTTCCTCTTCATTAAAGTAGTCTGTCCAAGCTTTTCTGGCCTGTTTTTAAACATTCAGTTGTTTGCTTTCTTACTATTGAGATTAAAGGTCCTTAATATATCCTTAATACAAGTCCTTTGTCAGAAATGAGATTCACAAATATGTTCATCATCCAGTCTATAATTTGTCTTTTCATTAATAGTGTCTTTCACAAAGCATAAGTTTTTAATGTTGATGAAACTCTGTTCATCAACTTTTTTATGATCATGCTTTTGGTATCATGTTTAGGAACACTGACTGGAGGGCCCAGGTCAGAGAGGAAAGGAGTGCAGGCGGTGGGGCGGAGTTGTGGCTCAGTGGCAGAGCACTTGCCTAGCAAGGGTTCGATTCCCGGGACCACATAAAAACAAATAAAGGTATTGTGTCCATCTACAATTTAAAAAAAAAAAAATGGAGAGGGAGGGAGGAAGGGAGGCAGATACTATGACGCTGGCTTCCACAGTGGAGAAAGGGAACGTGACAGAAGAATAGAGCTCTTTACTAGAAGCTGGAAAAGGATGGGAACAATTTCTCCCCAATGCCTCCAGAAGTGTTACAGCCCTGCTAACATTTTCATTTTAATCCAGTGAAACTCCAGCAATCTTCTGATCTCCAGAGTGTAGGAAAATAAATGGATTGTGGCTTAAGTCACTCAAAAGGGCGAAAAAAAAAAAAAAAAAAAACTCCAGGTAGAAAAAAAAATGTATCTTATGATTTCTTGTAAAGGTTTTCTAGTTTTACATTTCACACTCATCTCTGTAATTGATTTCAAGTTATCTCCATATGGCTTGAGGGTCAAGGGTCATGCTTTTGCATATGGATGTCCAATTGTTGCAACACCACTTGTTGAAAAGACAAATCCTCTTTTAACTGAATTGCCTTTAGAACACTGTCAAAAAGTCTTCCGTTCCGCTTACTAATATATCTATTCCTATTACCAATATCACCTACTGCTAGTGTCTTGATTGCTGTATCTTTACAGTCTTTAAACCTGTTAACGTGCATGGTTCTTCAAGCAGCTGATGATCTTAACCAACAAATAAATATATGACACAATTATGGGTCTCAGTGTCCTCTTTTCCTTTGCCACCTGGAGGGTGTTAATAATATATTTTTTGATGTACAAAGGGATAGAAAAGCAATTTGTCTGACCCACTTTCCAGTTCAAGAGAGAAAGAAAGGATGTCATTTGCAGCTTTTCTTTTGGAAGCCACCTGGAAGCCCTGGCTTATGGCATTCACTCTACGTCCATGTATTCATGCAACCTATTTATTGAGCACAGCTCTGTTGGGCATTGTGATAGGACTGGGAGAAAAACAGGAGGACAGGACACACAAGGTAATTTCTCCTGTGAAGCTTATGCTGAACCGTCAACAAATAGCATCTAAACAAAGAACACAGGGCCAGATGGCTATTCTTCAGAGAATCAAATTGGGTAAAGTGGAGAAGAGTAACTCAGGTATCTTAGATTGCATGGCCAGGGAGGGCTCTGAAGAGGTTGACATTTACACTGAGATCTCAAGGGCAAGAAGAGACCAGATGGGCAGACATCAAGAGGAAGAGTATTCTGGGATGTTAGTCTGAAGAGCCCTAGATACAAACATGCTTGGCCTGTTTAAGAAACAAACAAGCAAGAAGACTGGTCTAGCTGCAAAGTAGTGAACCAGGAGCGAGGTATGGAACTAGTTCAGAAGGGTGGGCAGGGCCAGGTAAGAGGAATTTGCAACCAAGACAAGAAGGTGGGTTGAATTGTAAAGTGTCATGGGAAGCCATTCAGAGAGTTGAAGCCAGAATGGGGCCTGTGCCAAACATGGAACTGGGCTCTCAGAGAAAGAAATGAAAATAGAAAATATAATGAATCTCTCCAGTCCCCGTCCCACAAAATGTTCCCTGCTCACATTCAGTTATCTTTGTACAAAGGTACCGTGCATCTAGTTCTAGAGCAGCCAGGTTCAGGGCTGTTCTAGAACAGCCTTAAAAATTTGCATATCAAATCATTAAGATTTGCATATCACTTCTTTCTAGCAAGGACTCTCCCGGCTGAGAATAGGAGAGGGAAGAGACAGAGAAGTCCTTGGGCTCTTGTTAAACTGTCCTGTGCCAAGGACTCACTGCAGAGAAGGCTAGGCCCTGATTGGGGTACAAAACTACCCCTAAGGAGTAGCCTGCCACCTCATATCTCTGAAAATTCACAGCAGAGATGCCTACATGCAGAGAGAGGGAGTTAGTTGTGCCGTTACAACTACTCCCAATGGCTCCAATCTTCACACACAGCAAATTAAAGGAATTGGCTTAAAATTATAGCATTAAAAATAAAAGTCCTGCAGGTAAGACTTTTCCACCTATGAGGAGTTACAAGCACTGGGCTATATTTCTGAGCAGAGATGTGCACAGAGCCTCCGAGGGACTGTGTTTATTCTGTTTATTTAAACTCCACTTTGGGTAAATAACTACCCCCGTGGAAACATAAACATGGCACATCTTCTCCATTACAGAGTCACAATTTCCAAATCTATGCTCTCTCTTCTATCATCAGTGTGTATATATAATTTTTATGGGGTTACAATCCCAGGGATGCTTGCTTCCTAGTGTTCTGGTTTTGTTTAACATTTCACATATATTTTTCCATGTGGCTTAAATATTTGCCATTTTATAGAGCTGCACAGTGATTCAGTATAATAGGAATAGCTCACACTTACATAGTCATTACTGTTTGTCAGGCGCTGTTCTAAGCACTTTATCCATTTTTTTTTTTTTACTTATTTAATGTTTTCTCACTACAGCCCTTTGGGGTGGGTGCCATCTCTCTTAGTCTGGATTCAAAGTAAAGCCTGAAGCAAAGGGTGCTGTAGACGACTGTACTCAGGGTGCAATCCCCAGAAAGCAAGAGTAAAGGAACAATAAGGTGAAGCTGGGAAGGGGGAATTATCAGTTTGAGGGGATGTGATCAATTTGGTCACCACCAAGTGGGCCCAATGGTTCCATCTCACAAGACTGACTTCTCAGGAGAATATCCTCCAAGAGGCTGCATCTAGACCATCTTAACCAGTCTCACAACAGGAGGAAGAAGAGCTTGTCCACCCTTTCCCATCTGCCCAGTGAGACTTTACATCCACCCACCCTTACCCTGAGACACACACTTTCTGGGCTGGTGCGTGTCACACCTCAGTATGAGCAGGGAAGTCTCGGGAAAGGTGACAAAGGCAGGCATCTGGGCATCCTATGGTTTGCCTGCACAAAATCAGAAAGTGGTACCTGCCCACATAAACCTGGGAGGTTCTATTATTGAGACCCTATTATTGCGCTGGTCTTACAGATGAAACACAAACAGATTGAGTGTCTGCCTAAAACCACATATCTAATAACTGATAGAGCCACAATTTTAGCCCAGAAACTCGGTCTCTTCACAATTATGCTAAACTACCTCTCTAATTTGGGGAAATCTGAGTTGTTTTCAGTTTCTCACTAAAATGCTCCAGAACATAATAGAAAGATCACTGGACAGGAATCTTAGCTCTGATCTGGCTCAGACCCTTGGAAAAATCCATCCTCCCTGTGTCCAAAGACCTCAGACTATATGACTTTAGAGATCTCAAATTTTGGTTAGTACTACTCTGAAAATATAAACAATTTTTTTTTTAATTTACAAATCCTTAGAATACAAATCCAGAGAATAGATCACCAGGTGATAAGGTAGACCACTTTCATGAGTCATGGTTTAGATTACCTGAAAATAATCATACTGATTTAATGCATTTATAGTACCTTCCATATCTGAGTGTGTCTCCTTCCTGATCATTGAGATTAAATAAAATTATGTATAAATATTAATTTTCAATTATTTGATAGGTGTGAAGTACTATCTCAAAATTGTTTTGTTTTCTATTTCTTTAGTAACTGAACAAGCCAAACATCTCAAGTGCTTTTCATATGATTTCCTTCTGTGTGAATTTACATTTGGCAAGTTACTTCCCTTCCCAGGGGGATTAGTTGTGCCATCACTAAAATGATTAAGTAGACTGAAGTCACTAAGTTTGTCTGAAGAGTCTCCTCAGACCACTAAGAGATAGCGCCAGCTTCAGAACCACTTCAGTGCCCTAAGTAAATAAATGAGCCTTTTCTGTCTTCAGGATTTCTGAGTCTAGAAACCAGACAGCGTGTCCCTTGACAAGAACTTTTAAAAAATGCCTGGTCGACCAGATTCTCTTCTTTCTAGATGGTTCATATTTTAGTCCTTCCCGAAAGGAGAAGGGATGAAATTAAATGACCTACATGTTTTTCCCCCAATCTAGCCATGTGTGGCATTATTGTTTGATGAGAAATTCATACCAAACGTCGCTCCCAGGTTACCCCTTATCTGGATGGACTAGCACGTCTAGTTTTGCTCTAACGGTGGAATTGGGCAAACGTTTGACACATTTGTTCTGAACTTGTGTCGACCTGCTTATTCTAAGTCTCAGTCGTTTAGCAGATAAGATTAAAAATGGACAAAGCAATGATGTCATCCTTGCCATTCTTTGGAGATTTAGAAGAAATAGGACAGCACTCCCAGACACGAGGGCAGAGTTAGAAGGCTGGGGAATTGGGTATCTGCAAGCAGATTTTCATGTTTCCATTTGGGGATAGAGTTTTAAAAAGCAGGGACTCATCTGTGGAGAGAGCCAATCTCCCTTTTCTATGCCTTATCCTCCTCTCCATAACATTCCTCTTGAACTTGCTTCTTCTTCTCCTTCTCCTTCTTCTTTTCTTTCTTTCTTTTTTTTTCTTTTTCTTTTTTGAGGGAGGGAGTGCCCAGGATTGAACTCAGGCACTTTACCACTGAGCTACTCCCCCAGTCTTTTTATTTTATTTTTTTTATATTTGAGACAGGGTCTCACTAAGTTCCTGAGGGTCCCCCTACGTTGCCAAAGCTGGCCTTGAACTTGCCATCCTCCTGCCTCAGCCTCCCAAGTTGCTGAGATTACAGGTGTGTGCCACCATGCCCAGCTTTCCTCTTGATTTTTTACTCTTCTGTGAAAATCTGTGTTCAAAACAGACTTGGAGGCAGGAGACGGGTCAAGTCTAATTCTGTCACATTATATCTCTATAAATTTAATAAGTAATATCACATCATTAAGTCTCAGTTTCATTACTGTTGCCACAGTTATAGTTCCTTTCATTGACTGTTCAAGGTCTCTACTAATTGGTAGGTAAGATTCATGAATTAGTAGTAAGGCCTTATCTCTCTCCATCTACCGCACAAATTTGTCATGTGAAGGTGCTGTTTCTTCTTTAGTATTCTGAATTCTTATCATTCTCTTCTTGATCCTGAGAATAACCCATATTTTTAAGGTTGCACAAATATATTTCTTTTTCTAGACCACTGCAACAAATTGCTACAAACTTGATGGCTTTAAACAACAGAAATTTATTTTCTTATAGTTCTAGAGAGTAGAAGTCTAAGATCAATGTGTCCACAGAGCCATGCTCTCTCTGAACGTCCTAGGAAAGGATCATTTTCTGCCTCTTCCTGACTTGTTATGGTTGCAGACAATCCTTGCTGTTCTTTGATTTGCAACTGAATCCGTTTAATCTTCTCTTTGTGCCCAAATCTCTCTCTCCTTATATGGGCACCAGATACTGGATTAAGATGACCTCATATTTACTTGATTATATCTGCAATGATCCTATTTCCAAATAAGGTCACCTTTACAGGTTCCAGAAGGAGAAGAACTCAGAGGGACACTGTTCAACCAAATACACTAGGACATCTCTACCCTCTGACTTTTCCCAGCTATACCATTAGGCTTTCTCCCTTGCCCTCATCAAGAGGAAACCCTCCCCCAGGATGACTTCGTTGGAGTCCAGAGGGTCATCCTCATTGTTCTCCTTGACAACAACTCTCCCTCTTCCATCCACGTTTCACAGGAGTCTGCTGTCAGGCTAATCTACAAAACGTACAAAAAGAACAACTTAGATATCTTCACTCCCCTGATCCAAAAAAAAAAAAAAAAAATGTTACCTATAGCATCAGGGCTACATTTTCTCCAGAGACACTTGTAGACCTTACCACATGACCACAAGTCACCTTCCTAGTTTTGCTTTCACCACTCCCCTTCACAACACTTCACTTTGCCCTGTGACTCCATCGCCTGCCCTTCTTCCCTTGGATCATTATTTCCTCCTCCAACTAAAAAACTATTCTAACACAATATGAATTAACATCACTCTTGAAAAGCCTCTTTCTTTCACAGTCTACCAAGAACCACACCTATAGTCAGTCAGAATGGTCACTCCCACTCCAAACTACCACAATATTTTCATATCTTTATTCCTGAAGTTATTGTGATGATGTTATATCTCTTTTGATTAAAACATAATTTTTTTACAAGCAGGGTCCCTTTCTTCCTCCCCAGTTTCTGGTTCTTGGGAGGTGTTTGATACATGTTCCCAAGGGAGGAAGAGAAGAAGGGAATAAAGAAAAAAGGTATGACTCTAAACCAGTGATTTTCAAATATTTTGTATTTGTTAATAGTTAAGCTAATCAAAATGTAAATGTTATCTTTACCCCTAATTTCAAATGTTCAGAGTTATAAAGATGGTTCATTTCTTTATAAGCAAATACTATACTTTTGGACTTGCCAAATAAATGCATTTATTAAATGTATTTTTATCTTATAAGTAGGTTCTGAGTAAGATTTTGTGCATTAAAAAATTATTTAAACCATTATAGCAATGAGGTCACATATTGCCCCTGGCAGATGAAGTATTAGCGTTTTCTTTTAGACTCTCTTAACCCTGGGAGACATAATGATGCTTGGGACTTTCTATCCTGTGGGTGAAATTAAAAGAGGGGGATGTTGTAAGACCAAGAAGCAGAAAAGAAAGGTAATGGATTTCAGAGTTACAAAGACTGTGAAAACAGCCATTTATTAACTGTGTGATTTGGGAGAAAATAGGGATTCACTCTCATTCGTAGTGTTGTTGAAAGGATTAAGTAGTATATTTAAAATGAATAACATGAGTCACTCAACAAATGGCATCTATCTTGATTACAAGGGGTTCACTCTGGGGAGAGGCACCATGTTTGTTTTTTCTTTCCCTCCCTCCCTCCCTCCCTCCCTCCCTCCCTCCCTCCCTTCCTTCCTTCCTTCCTTCCTTCCTTCCTTCCTTCCTTCCTTTCTTTCTTTCTTTTCCCCTTGTGAATTGCAGCCACAATTCCAACAGAAGCTGAGAAAGTGGATGAGTGGGGCCTTCACCTCTAAATTGCCCCCAGGGAGAGTGAGCTAATGAAAAGCCACAGGACTGAATTATCTGCTGACTGCACTCTTTTGCTGAGGTACAAAATTACTTTTGTATAGATATTCAGTTTGCTAATTATGTTTTGAAAATCAAATGAGTGTTCTTTTTCAAGTCCTGGTTGTGACCAAGATGTACTAAAGGAAAATCATGTGATTTTTACCCAGGAATCAAGCAAAACATATTCAGAAATGACAGCGGTACCTGAAGGCATATTGTCTTATGTGACTTTGAAGTAGATAAGGCATTTTCTTTTTTTTTTTTTAAAGAGAGAGAGCGAGAGAGAGAATTTTTTTTAATATTTATTTTTTAGTTCTTGGCGGACACAACATCTTTGTTGGTATGTGGTGCTGAGGATCGAACCCGGGCCACACGCATGCCAGGCCACGCATGCCAGCCACATCCCCAGCCCGATAAGGCATTTTCTTATCTGTGGTCTCCTTCCTCCCAGACTTGGATTTTAAAAATAGAACAATCGGAGAGATGATTCTGAGATAAAGAAAAACCCACTTCCTGGATTAATATGAATCTTTAAAAGAATGATTTCTTCTCTTACCAGTTGGCTTTCAAACCACCATTTTTGAGGAGATGGCCCTTCTTGTGCACTTATTGCCAAGGTCCTGGGTACTGCAGAGGGATGTGCCGCACTTATGTACAGGATTAATTAGTCCTGGGGGGGGAGGATCTTACCAGCAGGGCTATCGATGTGCAAGTGTTGGTGGATGTACCTTCATTTTTGCCACTCAGGGAGTCTGGGAGGACGTATTCACGCTGTACAAGGCATGTCAGGAACCCTCCTTCCCATCTCTCATATTAAGTTCTAGGGCTGTTTCTCAGACTAGAATCTTATTTTTATTGTCCTCAACCTCAAAGAACCTAACCTACTGTCTTTCCCCTTAAAATACATGTTATTACTGCTTCACATTCTGTCCCTTGGGCAAGACACCAGGGCTCTAATTTAAAGAGGTTTACTATCAATCAGAGTAAGGAACACACAGAGCAAGCAAAATCATATGAGAAAGACAGAAAGTTTCTAACATCTTACAAACTAACTGGAGCTGGTGTCCAGAGCTGGAGTTGAATTTCTGACCTCTTGCTTTCTATCCTTTGCTTTCGTTATTCCAGCAAAGCATTATTCGATTTCTACTCATTGCCTGTCTCTACCACAAAGAAGCCAGCAAAACAAATAGATGTTAACAGCTCTAAAGAGTGTAGCTTTTTTTTTTTTCTTTATTTTTTTAGTCTGGGAATTGAACCCAGGGGTGCTGTACCAGTAAGCCACATCCCCAGTGCTCCCCCCCCCCCGCCCTTTTTTTTTTTTTTTTTTTGAGATCGAGTCTAAGTTGCCAAGGCTGGCCTCAGACTTGAGGTCCTCCTGCTTCGGCTTCCCACAGTTACTGGCATTACAAGCATGTACCACTGTGCCTGGCAAGAGTACAGCTTTCATATCTGAAACTTCAGACTGGGCATTTCCAAGCTTTTCATAGGAAAGATTGACACAGGGCAGGTATTCTCAATGCTTTGGAGAGGACACAAACCAAAATGACAAGAGAAGCAGATGCAGGGTAAGGGGATTTCATTTTTGTTTTTGTTTTTTAATGCCTCAGACTCCTGCCATCCTGCAGTCCTTATCAGCTTCTTCACACTGGTTCCTAAGCCACCTACCTTGGTTCTCTGAGAGGTTTGTTGCTTTCCCCTTCCCTCAAACTGCACCTGTGGCCACAAGCTAAGTATGATATATCATCTTCACCCATTGATCCTACTTGATGATCTTGTTTTCATATTAAAATGCACACACACATTTGTGTATAGACATATACTGTGAAGAGAAAGCAAAGTTCTCATATTAGATTCAACCATAAGCAGTTGCTAACATTCTGCCATTTGGGGCCTATAGAAAGGGCAGTGATGTATGGTTTTTAAAGTAAGTGGATTTTTTTCAGGGGTTCAAGAGAATGCTTTATACCCAGTTCCAGAAATGCTGCTTCCCTCTCCATTAACGTTAGGAATATCTCAAATAAAAGTCTGAAAAGCGGCACTTTGCATAGTGCAACTTATTCAATAATATTTGGAATATTTGATGGTATTGGGGATAACTGGCTATAATTCAGAAAAGACCATCTTTCAAACTGATTAGCACTGCATTCTGAAAGCAAAGGGGAAGGTGACTGGCTTCATTTTCTTTTCTTTTTCTTTCTTTCTTTTTTTTTTTTTTTAACAGGATCAGCTGTTTCAGAGCCCTCCAATTTCTCACCCCTTACCAAAATTTTCTCCCTTTCTCTTTCACAGCTTGTAATTTAGTCAGCTTCTTTGCCAGCTCTTCCCCCCATCTTCAGCCCAGGTTTTCCAGATTCTGTTCATTCATTTTTTTCATTAAACATACAAGAATCCACAGTTTCCCATAAGTCTCAGGGTGGGTCTCTCCAGTTTGTCTCCTGTGAGTGAGACAAAAATAGTATCAGCTGTGCTGAGGAAAACAAAATGTCACTTAAAATTTGACAGGGTTATACCAGATATGGTAGCACAGGCCTGTAATCCCAGCTACTTGAAAAATTGAGGCATGGGGTCTCAAGTGGGAGGCCAGGCTTGGCAACTTAAAGAGACCCTGTCTCAAATCGAAAAAATAAAAAGAATTGGGGATGTGGGTTGGTGGTAGAGCACCCCTAGGTTCAATCCCCAGTAACAGAAAAAATGAATCATTCACAGGGCTTTTGAGGTGATGGATACACCAATTATTCTGATTATTTTATCATTATATATAATACATATATTGAAATATATACTGTACACATAAATATAAACAATTGTTATGTGTCAATTAAAACTTTAAAAACATTTTTTTTTTTTTTTGGTGCTGGGGATTGAACCCAGGGCATTGTGCATGCAAGTCAAGCATTCTACCAGCTGAGCTATAGCCCCAGCACTTAAAAACATTTTTAAGAGTTGATAGGGCTGGGGGCTGGGGATGTGGCTCAAGCGGTAGCACGCTCGCCTAGCATGCGTGCGGCCCGGGTTCGATCCTCAGCAGCACCACATACCAACAAAGATGTTGTGTCCGCCGAGAACTAAGAATAAATAAATAAATGTTAAAATTCTCTCTCTCTCTCTCTCTCTCTCTCTGTCCCCCCCTCTCTCTCATTCTCTCTTTAAAAAAAAAAAAAAAGAGTTGATAGGGCTAAAAGAATTTGAAAAACTCTAATATATTATTAAATTCTATTCATTCATTTTTTTCATTAAATTTTGAGCCACATGATTGGGGATGTGTTATACTCATCTCTCAGTTTCATCTTTCTCACATGTGAAGTATAGGTTACATAACTAGATGAGATGACACTTCCAATTCTGGCACTTCTAGATTCTACAACTCAAGAGCATTCATGCTTAACGAAGCTAAGAACAACATAAAAATACATCAGCTGGGACCACCATCAGCAGAGGATATCAGCTGTTGTGTTTGGTTGTGGGCCAGCACAAAAAACAGTATTTTTCCATATTCTCTTGTGCATTTGTTTTATGTGAGCTAGGTTTTGAGCTACTTTGCAATGATTATTAATTAATGATACCCAATAAATGTAGAAGCCAGGAAAGTATTGAAAGTGTTAATAAGAGATCTAAGTTAATTACCTAAACAGGTTGGAGTATATTTAAAAATTTAAAGTGGCCCGATTCACTGGACTGCAGAAAAATTTCTGAAGACAAAGAGCTGCTCATGAAGCAGGTGCAAGGATCTATACCTTTGCAATCAGCAATAGTCATTAAGAGCAAAAGAGAAGTGATTGATGAACCTGAATGCCATTTGAATGTGTGGCTGCAACATCAGCAGGAATGTGTTCATCCTGGAGACTTTGAGTTTGTTAAAGAATTTAAAGGTGGAGCCTATTAACCCAGTTAATGAAAACTGTCATAAGCCATGCATAGTGTGTGGGTTTAGGCATCTCCATAGGGAGGGAAGGAATGCAGGTGCAAGACATGCTACAGAACAGCCTGCAATACTTAGAGGAATATCAAGGAGTAGGTGACCTGCCTCAGTATGTTTCCAGGCTATAAAATGAATTGGTTATTTGTGGAAAAGATGTTAGAGACAAGGCATAGCTGTGAGGAGAGAAAGTGACTATCCAGTTTCAAATCTTTGAACATCACTCACACTCAAAATTCTACAGGGTGGAAATTAGGGTATAGACAGTAAATAAAGTCTATGCATATTTATGAAGGTACCACTCTAATTCCCACTGGCTTCAAGAACAGGACTCACTTCCCACCTCTATGAGAATTCAATGCAGGCGAGGCTGGTGGCAACATTTCACAGGACCCCCTGTCCTGTGGCTCCTGTGAGTCCTCCCCACCAACCTAACAGAGAAGGGTGCTGTGAGGGAGGTACACTCGCCCCTTAACTGTTCCACCCAGAGGTGGCTCACATCACTCCTCTCACACCTATTGCCAAGAACTGGCCAAATGCCTCCCACTCCAGATGCAGGTAAATGGGAAACACCTCACTTCTGAGCAGCCCGGCACTTGGAGGGGATCTTGGAAAGTCAGCTATCCATCTTTGCTGTGCTTTCTTATTTCTATTGTGAACTAAATTTTCAGAACCTGAAATAGAGAAACTTCTGTGGTACTCAAAAATAGAAGTCAGGCCTATAAAATAAATGAATAAAAGCATTTTTTTTAAAGGAACAAACTGCAGGTTACAGAACAGAGAGGCACTCTACCTTAGACTGTAAATGTTTTAACATCAAGCTTATGGAATGCACGTGTGTTAACCCAGCATCACTTCCACTAGGAAACTACCACATCCTCGTGATGTAGCATCTCTCTCAGTTCATATGGTAAAAGGAGGTAGAAGGAGGACTGACCAGGGTCACTTCCCTCCCTGGGTAGTTGCATAGGACCTGGCCCTGGTCAGTCAAATGGCTTTTCCCACCTGGACACAGTGAGTTTTCAGGCATGAGCACATGATCTAAGCCAGACCATTCAGACCTTCCAGTGGTAGACTTTCCAACATCTTGTTTTCTGGACCCATATTCTCTGGAACTCATGTAAGCTGTTGATAGACATTACAGCATGGGCATAGCCTGAGAATGAGGCCAATCGAGAGCTGATGGTGTTATTTGAAGACCTGAAAAACCTAGACCAAAGTCTACTGCTTGAACCTTCTGGTTGCAAGAGCCAATGCATTTCGCCTCCTGCAGTTTTTCTTTTCTTTTCTTTTTGCTTAATTTGAGTTGTTTCTGATAATAAAATGTTCAAAATGAAAAGGATCTTAACTGTGACACTTGGTTTGGATTTCTCCTTCTTTTATCATGTTACTGTTCTGCTCTGAAACCTTTCATGAGCTTTTTAACTGTCCATAAAACCAAATTACAGCTCTTCTGCTTCACTTTCAGAGTCTCCCACAAAAAAAAAAAGGCCCACCTTTCCTAATATGTTCCAACATAAACCTGAGAATGCTCAGTCACTTATTTTTTATATTGACATCTGGTTTTAGTCCATTTCTGTCTTAACCTGTCTCAACCTCTAAAATTCTACCTATGTTAGCACAGTTCCTGTGGAAATTATTGCTGCTTTGAGGGAAGGAACTGTGTCTTACAAACAATGGTTTTCAGCTTTGCCATCTACACCCTTGCCTCTTAAAACAGTTCAATACTTAGCGTGGTACAGAATCCATAAAATACTCAGCAAATACTTGTTGAATTACATTTCCACAGTGATATTTCCTTGTGAAGCAGACTTTAATTTTGAACAGGCTACATTTTTTTGTTTCTGAGAGGGGGAAAAGAAACTATCGAAGTAGACAATTTGAGGAGCAAATTTATAGCTTTCGAAAGGTGCTGAATTGGCCAGAGCCTCCTTAGGTCACTTCTAAGGTCACTTTTCTTTTTATTTCATTTTCAACACCATTATAGCTCAGGTAGCAATTCAGAAAGGGGTTCCAAATAACTGACCAAAGTGGTGATCTCTTTTAGATGTGAAAAAGGAACCAGCTCTTTACAAATCAGCTCTCCAGAAACTGTTGATCACCTGTTCTTCATTATTTCTGACACATGATGGTGTATAGTATTTGTTAAAAGAAAAAAAAAACAATTCCTGCATTCCTTTGGGTTCTTTCCTTCAACTCCGAGACTCGTCAATTTCTGCACAACATTAGGAAGGCAGAAAAGTAAAGTATAATAACTTTTATAATAATTTTATAGCTTTTACTTGTGTTCCATCTTTTCACAGCCCCCTTCCCCCCCACCCCCTACCAATAACTTTGTAGCAAGTAGGAAAAGAATCATCCTTTCCTAATGGACATCAAAATGATGTCCATTTTGCAGAGGAGGAAAACTGAAACTCAGAGAGGCCAAGGGAAATTGTATAAATGATACAGCTAGCAAATGAGAGACCCAAGCTGTCACGTCTCCTGACACAGACAAATCACTTGCTACCCAGTACCTTGCTCACTGTTCCATCGTTGGCCCTAGGAGGTGACCAGGAAGGCATCACAGAGTGGTGGTCAGGCCATAGATCTGGATTCAGCCAATGCAGGTGAGAGTCCAGGTTGGCTCCTTGCTATTATGTGGTCTTGGAAAAGCTGTATGATCAACTCCAACCTCAGTTTCCTCCTTTGAAAATGGAAATGATACTACAACTTCCTAATCCAATTGGAGAGAATGAATGATATGGTGTTTGAGACATAATGAGTATTCAGCAAACACTGGGTGTTAAGAACAAAGTTCTGGGGGATGAGAAACTAGTCAGGTGCAAGGGGTTGTTATCATAGGATTGAAAACTGGGCTTTGGTTTCCATTAGCTTATAGAGTCATTATCTTATCTACGAAATGGGTTATGAAAGACCATAATGAGGGAAATGCCCCCTCTTTGGAGAACATCTTGGAGAGAGAGTTGGCATTTATGCCCTGCTTCACTGGCATTACCAAGAATTTATCCTTGAAATATCATCCTTGGGTGAACATGAGAGGGAATCTCAAGTGAACTCAAGCCAAGATCCCCCAGGGAAGGCAATGGCAGCATGAGGATTCCAGTGGAGGGGCTGCATTCCCTAATCCTTTGTTACTTGAGATTCCCCAAGACATTTCTTGATGACACATTTGTTACACAGTCCCCACAAGTCAACTCGTTCTCCTCTAAGGATCAGGAGATTCCTGTGGCCTTTCCTACAGTGCTCTGCGGCATGGTCCAGCCTTGAGAGACACATGCCCACTCATCCTGTGCTGACCGCCTCGGACCTGCACCCATCTAGAAATGTCTTGTAACTCTTCATACTCTTCAAGCTCACACCACAGGCCAGTGAGGCTTCTTCGGTTCTACCTGGCTCAGACTTGCCTTCTATCCTTTTTTGAGGCCCCACTTTTGTGCTGGTGAATGTTTCTGAGGATGTCTGCTTTTCTTATGAGGACACTCTGCTCTATAACCAAATGGGGCTGTGACCTTGTCCTGAAGCTAAGAGTAAAAAACAATAAGCTAAATAGATGAACATCTTGGAGGGGATATATTTTCTTATGAAGGCCATTTGTTTGCTTGCATAATTATCCCGTATCTTCCTCAAGATGCTCCATTTCTTGCCACACCTGCCCTTCTGAGGCATACCCGGGCATTCTCTGTCCAGGTATTATGGATGCACTGTGAATGATTGAACTCTGCCCTCCAAAATGTAATCCAACAGTCTGTGAATCTATGGTTTGCCTGTCCTATAAGATTGTTGTGGGGATTGACATTAAAATGAGTTAGTGCACAATAAATCCAAAGCATTATGTAAATGTGAGGTAATCTGATTCTAAGCTTCTAGACACACTCCTCATCTTTGGAAAATAACAAGAGACCATCACCACCACAAGACAAATGTTCAGCTATCCACTGAAAAAGCCGAACTCTGATCCCCTTGAGTGTTCCATACATTGGTTAATATCCACTTCCCAGTGATGTCCATTTATATAATACCTCTGATCAATAACCTCATTTCTCCCCAGTCTCCCTTTTATTAGCCTCTTTGATAGATTTAATTAAAGTAATGCACTTTATGGGGATATGAAACCAGGCAGTTGGTGACATCACTTCCTGGTTCAGGTCCCTAGCTTCCCTTTCATAAAGTAGAAAGCAATTGCTCTTGCTCAATTCACAGTGGTGTCAACTGAATAAAGTCTGGTCTGTGAAGTGTCTGCAGTCTAGTTCCTATCATTATCATAATTTTTTTTTAATGTTACATTAGACCCAAAATTCGGCGCATTATTTTGAGTGGGATAAGAGTATCAATTTCAGGTCTGGGATTGTGGCTCAGTGGCAGAGCGCTTGCCTTGCACGTGTGAAGTAGTAGGTTTGATCCTCAGCACCACATAAAAATAAATAAATAAAATAAACGAATTGTATCCATCTACAACTAAAAAAATACAATTAAAAAAAAAAAGAATATCAGTTTCAGAACAAGCCCATGGCTGACTAGTTCAGTAGCAAAAACAAAACAAAACAAAACAAACGAACATGAATTCCAATGTGGGCAATAGATGATTAAATTTAATGTAGATATGGGAAAGACTGGTAGTGGTGTAAGTAAGGCACAAACTGTGTCTATTTAATAGTGATTTATTAACCAATGGCCATTCCTTGAAATGAGGGTGGGGCTTGGGGCATGGAAACAAGATGGCCAAGAGTAATTTAAGAAAAGAGGTATACAAAACACAAAACTATATGTGATAAAAGAAGTCCCAGCTGAATTTTACTTTCTTATGAACCTTTTAGTTCCCATATACATTTTCTCTGTGCACACCATTTCCCCTGAGAAAAGCAATTTTATCATTCCTCTCTCACACACACATACAAACACAAAAAATATCCTCGACTGAGTGGTAAAAAGCATTAAGGTTTTAATTTTGTGATATATACATAGCTGAGCATATTGTTTGGCGAATCAATTGCTATATATATTCATTGAAAATTAAGGTCTAATAGATTTCTTCCATTTATGGAAAGAGAGCATGGCTTTTTCAAAGACAGTTATACTGAAACAACAGAGATAAAGCATTCTTTCCCAGGGATGGCAAAACTCATTTGGAAGAGGCAGCAGTATCTGTCTTCTGAAGGAAAACAGCACTGACTTGTATGAATCACACCCTGAAGGTTTTCTGTGTGACTTTGGAGGAATCTCTTGATCTCTCTGTTTCCTCTGCAAATGTGTTAATATCTTTGGAATGAGTATTGAATGAGTTCAGAGTAATCACTGGCTAAATAAAAGAAGTTTGATGAATGCTCTATATTTCCAGCCAAACTGAACCACTAAACGTTCCTATATACATCACACATTTCCCTGACTCCACACTTTGCTTATGCCATTTCTCCCACTGGGAGCGACACCCTCCTGTTTCCCTTGTTCTAATTTTACCCATTCTCCAAGGACAAACTCCTTTCCTGTGTCTTTACCTAGAAGTACTCTTTCTTCTTCCAAACCCACAAAACACAGCAGGTGCTCTCCATCTCTTTTGATTTGCAGTGGTATTTTTCAATGTTCATTTAAGTAAATGATTTATGCTCTTCCATTGGAAGGCAGAGATTGTGCATGATTTATCTAGGAAATTGGCATCAGGTAAACACTTAATAAATGTTTGTTGAGTAGATGGTGTGGTGGCAAGTTTTATGTGTCAACTTGGCTAGGCTATTGTATCCATTTCTTTCATCAAACACAAATCCAGGCATTCCTCTGAAGATATTTCCTCTTAAAATATTTCCTCTGAAATATTTTCCTAGATGTGGTTAACCTCTACAGATAGTTGGCTTGAAGGAGATTACCCCACATAATGTGGACAGGTCTTCTCCAAGTAATCAAAAGGCCTTAAGAGCAAAAATTGAGGTTTGAGTATACTGAGAGTATTCTCTCTCTTTAAGAGAAGAAATTCTACATCCACAAATCCTGGTTGACTTTCTAGCCTGCTTACCTGCCCTATAACTTTCAGACTTGTGTACCCTATAGGTTTCAGACTTGTATGTACTCAGAACTGCATGAACCATCTCCTTAAAATCAATTTCCTTATATAGGCATATGCTGTTGGTCCCATAGGAAAATCATTTGTTTTCTTTACATCATCTTCTTCATGATTAAGATTTTGATGTGATAGAATTTAGAATTCCTTCCTCTCTTCTCTAGTATATGTGAATTTTATGCACTACTATATCTTTAGTTTTGCACCTATTTTTGATATTCTACACACTTGATGTGTATTGCACCAAGGGACGTGGTAATTGTTGCATGATAATTATTTCTTCACTAATCAGGCTAGCATCAATTACTAGCTGGGATTTATTGTTTTAAATTGTTTTCCAAAATACTTTAAAAAAACTGAAGCCCAGATTTCTAGGACCAGATCTCTTCCATATCTTAGTTGTGAAGAAATAAAGAGACTTTTAAAGGCTTGCCAAAACCATGTTTCCTTGTGCCCAAGTGCTTTATAAGCCTGGCTGTAAAACCCCATATATACATTCATCCTACACCTGAGCTTCATTCAGAACATCAAACTTCTGCTTCTAATTTTAGGGATAGACAATTATTTTTTATCTTTTTGTAGCCTCTTGTAAATAATTCCTGGGGTACTTTCTTTGCCTACCTTTTGTTTGTTTTTATCCTGTGGGGAGAAAGATATCTGGAGTCGGACATACCTGCTGGGCTCTGGTGGGGGCCCTAAGAACCCAGAGGCCATATATCCATGCCCCAGGGTTGAGCTGCTGAGTGAATTTGAAGCAGCAGGCTTGGCTTTGTCCCCCACCAGCAGAGAATAAAAGGCAATTAGCCAGGATGTGCTGAGGAGGGGGTCTTAATGCACTTATAGATTCTCTTCTCTTTGATTTCAGGCTGATTCTTTTAGAGCAAAGATGCTTAAAAAAAAATAAAAAATCTGAGAATGTCAAGCAATGCAAGGATACACTGGGGAAAAATAAACGAAATGTGTTAGGAATTTGTAGGGGCATAAGATTGCTTTATTTGCCTTTTCATGTTAGAACTACAGTCTCAGAATGTCACGCCTGGATAACACCTTATTCTATTTATCTACACATGAGGAAATGGAAATTCAGAGAAGAAGATTTTTCTCTAACCATGGAATTTACTAATGGTCAAACTGGACTAGAAGAGAGGTCTCCTGACTTCCAAACCATTGCTTTTGCCTGTATTTGCCTATTCATAAGGCATACCCTATATATACTGGTAGGCAAATTACAAAAAAAAAAAAATGTACACACTCATATTCCTCAACTAGCTTAAATAGACAAGAATAACCAGAAATCATATACAGCAAGGTAACTGATTTTTTTCTTTTATGTCTTCACTTTTTTTTTTTATTCTTTTGTTGTTGTTGTTTTTAAAAAGCACCCCCGCCTCCTTAATTCACTAGACTATATTTTAAGAAAGCATTGGGGAGTGGAAAGGGGTTCAGATTTGAGAATTCCCCCTCCCCACCCCCCACTCACTTTGTTTATTTCTGCTTAGGAAGTTTAATAGAGAAAGCAGAATTAGAAGGCACTGTCCATGGAGCCTATTTATGGCTATGAATGATAATGTCAGAGCTGAAGAAATGTCAGCTTCTCTCCATGTGTCCTCTCTCTGGGTTTTGCAAGTTGGTGTTGCCAATGAGATTTGGACCACAACTCAACACACCAGGTCTCAGACAGGGGAAGCAACATCTTGTATTCATACACTGCACTGGGCTTGCCTGGGGAGAGAGGAGCCGTATTTTCCAACAAACTTCTAACAGAGTTGGGTTTAGAGAATCCTTTTTTTTTTTTTTTTGACAAGATCTGGAAACAAAACAGGCATCATTAGGATTCCTTTGTCAATGTTGCAAACCTGCTCAGAGAACCATTGTCTACTATAAAAGGATCGAGTATACTAATGTGCTAAAGGAAGAACCTTTCTTTTCTCTTTCCTGAGATCTTCTTTGAATATAAACTTGGGGTATGGGGTATATGTGTGATGTGTGTGCTGAGTTTCTGTACTATAGAAATTCTTTATACAAGGTAGAATGATAGAAGTTGGTAGAATCAGACAGTAGGAAAGCCAGAAATTAGAATATATATATTAAGCCTAGGGGAAAAAAAGACACAATCCTTGATTTTGGGTCTCATGGATAAATGATATAAATGGATATAAAACATTTTGTGCCAGGAGCGGTGGTGTATGCCTGTAATCCCAGCAGCTCGGGAGACTGAGACAGGAGGATTGTGAGTTCAAAGCCAGCCTCTGCAATGGTGAGGCGCTAAGCAACTCACTGAGTGAGACTCTGTTTCTAACTAAAATATAAAAAAGGGCTGGGGATGTGGTTCAGTGGTTGAGTGCCCCTGGGTTCAATCCCTGTTACCCGCCCCCCAAAAAACACCTTGTGCTTAGTGCAGAATGTAGCTCAGTTGTGAGGTGTGTCCTTGCAGAAAGCTAGTACTCAGTTATTCTGTGAGCTGAAGATGGATCATAGAGTTGGAGCTTCTCAAAGCTTGAAGGGTCATAGTCTGAGCTCCTTGCCAGCTCAGGACCTCCTCTAGCTGAACCCTGATAGATTGGTAACACTGGTCTGGACATTTCCTCAGATGAGTTTACTAATTCAAAAGCAACACTGTCTTTGCAGAGTAGCTCTTTTTGTTAGAAAATACTCCTACATCCTGAATTTTAATTCTGAAGCCTGACACCTATCTCTCCTGGTTCTGACTTCTATAGCCACACAGAAAAAATAGCCTAAATTAATTTTCCCTTATCAGTTAATTGATTATAGTAAAATAAGCCAATCATCTCACTCTTCCCATAATAAGATACCATGCTTCACCTTTGATACATGAACCCATACACAAAACAAGACAGGATATGGATCCGTGTGGAGGACCTGGAGCTGGCCTTTTCTCAAGTTCTAGGGCTCACTGAGGATGTAACAGTGTCAGGAATTGGTTGGTTACAGGAGCCCCAGCTTCCACAGAACAGTGGCTTGGATTAAGGCATTCATACACAAAGAAGATTTCTAGATTAGTTAAAACTGCTGGAAATCAAACACTGTCTTTTCTTACTTGAAGTGTAGAAGTACAGTTGTTATAGTTTGGATATGAGGTGTCCCCTAAAAGCTCATATGTGAGACATTGCAAAAATATTCAGAGGTGAAATGATTAGGTTATGAGAGCTGTAACCTATTCAATGGATTAATCCACATGAATGGAATAATTGGGTGGCAACTGCAAGCAAGGAGTGTGTAGGTGCAGGAAGTAGGTAATTAGCAGTTTCTTTTTGTGGGTTATATTTTTGTCCCTGGAGAGCAGAGCTTTTTCTGCTTCCAGACTGTCATGAACTGAGCAGCTTTCCTCTTCCACACCCTTCTGCCATGATAATTCTGTCTCACCTTGGGCCCAGAGCTATGGAGCTGGCCAACCTTGAACTGAACTTCTGAAACTCTGAGTCAAAATAACTTTTCCTCCTCTAAGATGTTGTTATCTGGTATATTGGTCACAGTGATGCAAACACAACTAATACTGCAATGGAACAAGTTTTCCTGAGAAAAGAATTAAAACTTTTGACTTATTTTTTTTAAAGCTATCTTTTGTCATAGAGTTAATTGAGCAAATAGCCTGTGCTTAGATTTTAAGATAGGGAAAAGAGGAACAAAAGACTTTGCAATGATGGAATCTGAATCAAGCTTTGGGATCACATGGAGTGTACATTGTGTGGAGACAAACAAGAGATCAGGCAGCTACAATGAGCTATGAGGAAAATTAGGACCAGAAAGAGCAAAGGCTATAATAGTCTAGAAGGAGCTTCCCTGGCCTAGTCGTGTGGTAGGGTAGAGGGCAGAGGGAGGGTCACAGAAAAGCTATTTGCAGAAAACAGAGCTGAAAATAATTACTGACTGGTGACTTCATAAAAATCACCATCTCTCTGAACCTTGGTTTCTTATCTCTAAAATGGGAATAATAACAATAGCCTGGAATAACCTGTTTTAGTAGGAAATTGTGAGGAATGGATTAATGAATCATTGTTCAACTGGAGCTTTTTTTGAACTGTAAAGTGCTCTGTCATTGTAAGGGATGTTAGTGTTTTCAGATATTATCTTCTTTCTGCACATATAGGTTTGCCTCCCCCTTGAACAGCAGGAACAGAAGAACAAAACAACAGATTGGGATGGGGAGATTTATACTGTTTACTTTTCTGCTCAGCTTGATTACCTAGGCTCTCAGGGTTATCAGGGGATGGGGAGAGAGTAGGGCAAGTCTGTCAGAACCAAGTGAATCTGTCAGAGAGGGCAGGATTCCCTTGAGGCCTACCTTGTTAGAGCCAAATAGTCTTAGTGAAGAGTGTAATCCAAACCTGTTTATGAGGTGGTGGTGGGGGCTGGTGTGGATGGGCGACTTCCATAGGACTTCACTAACATTTCAGCGGCCTCATCTCACCAGAGGTAAAATTGCCCAATTTGTCCCAAGCAGACACGTGTGTATCTGAAGGATTTGTTTGTATATTTAAGAGATTTAGTTATAGTTATGATTATTCATTTCTCACCAGGAAATAGTAGTAGCCCAGTGATTCCAAGTATCATTAACTCATTGTTAATTAAGATTTGAATTCCAAGTGCAAGGGCTGGGGTTGTGGCTCAGTGGTAGAGCGCTTGCCTAGCATGTGTGAGGCACTGGGTTTGAACCTCAGCACAGCATATAAAAAAATGAATAAAATAAAAGTCCATCAACAACTAAAAAAAAAAAAATACAAGTGCAATGTGTACATTTTGCCTAAAGCCCACTCTCCTATAATAATAATTATCATTATTAAAATCAAGATTTTGGTACAATTTCATGGCATTTCCCATCCTGCTTCTGATGGTATGAAAACATAATATTTACTAACTTTGAAGCTGGCAATAATATTGGAATCAGTGACTCTGTACTATTTAAGCAAATCTTTCCTTTTCTGTTCTCCTGTCTGCAAAATAAAGACGATAGATTTGATTTATCTTCCAAGTGCCTTCTAACATCAATATTCCACCCATCTGTAATGTTTGCCTCTCCTTTTCCTGCCCACATTCTCAAATCATAAGAAACTTCCATTTGTTCGTCTTTTATTGAAAATCCAGCTGCCTGAGAAGGCCAGATCTTGTAGACTGGGCTGCTATTTAAATCTCTGTCAGGCCACAGAAACTTTGCTTAAAATCATATTTTGTTAATCCATCATGTGGATGTGGAGCTTGCTATTTTTAATATGTGCTCTGCGCAGCCTAGTTATTCATGGCTAAGAGTTTGCCACAAACTTCAGAGCCGAATGTAAAAGCAAACAGCTCCAGAAAAGCAAGATGGAGACTTCTTTCACACACTAATAAAATCTGGGAGTGGAGGAGAGGGGCCAGTTTCTCCTCCTGGTGTGAAACACAGGGAGTTCCTCTGGAATGTTTGACCTCATAGGAGCAAAAGAAGAAACAGCCTACAGTAGTGTTTATTTAGATGGTAGGCTCTTTTTTTTTTTTTTTTTTTTTAGTTATTGGGCAAAACTCTAGAAATGTGCCTTTTGTTACAAGGCTCAGATATTCTCCTGAACATCTTCTAATTGCTGTTTTCTCTTTTTCTCTTCAACTTCCTTTTCATCTCCTTTCCTTCTCTAATATCATGTAATATGCACAGGTTAAAATAAAAAGGCATGAAAATTGAAGCATTTTAATTAGACTCAAGAAGAAATACCTACATTTCTACTAACTTGAGTCCAAATGGAAAGCCACTAGATATGTACTTGTAGCCAAACTCACCTGAATACTGACTTTCTGAACTTTGAGCCATGTAATTAACTTATTCATTCAGACATGTTCATTAAAGTCATAAGATGGATTAGAAATTGCATTAAATGCAGTGTTCACAAAGGTGATGAGACACAGTACTTGCTCTTGAGGAGTTCAGAGTCTACTAGGGCCTAGAGATTAAAAAGAAGCCAAGAGTGGTAACACACATCTGAAATCCCAGCTACTTGGGAGGCTGAGGCAGGAGGATTGAATGTTTTAGATCAGCATGGGAAATTTAGCAAAATCCTCTCTCAAAATAGAAAAGAACAAAAGGGCTGAGGATGTGGCTCAGTTGTATAGAGCATTCCTAGCATGTGTGAGGCCCTGGGTTCAACCCCCAGCACTGTGGGGCAGAATGGGAGGAATCCCTCAAGAGATATATCAGGAAATAAGGTCCTGATTGTCCTTCCAAAATTTCAAGTAATGTTTATACCATCTGATCACAGTTCTATAAAAGCCTATGAGAGGTATTTACCATTCAGCTACATTCTCTAAATAAATAGGCTCATTGAGGGTCAATGATTCATAGAATTCTGATCTGGCTAATGGAAAGTAGAACAGACAATGAAGAACAGAAAGACCATTCATTGACTCAGTCACTCAAAACTGCCAAGGCCCAGAGCTAAGGCACAATCAGAGTAATTTCTGCTACATACCTGTTTTCTCTCTATGACTATAAATATCACAAAAAAGGGTAGAAAAAAGGGAGGGATAATACCTCCTCCTCATATTTTTGGAAATTAACAAAGTGCCTTGACTTGAGTTTTTTTTTTTTTTTGTCTTAAGTATTTCTAGTGAGAGTACATAAGTTGGAAGTAAGCTAGAAAACCACTCTGATCCATTGGATAACTGTGCCTCTCTCTGCCAGCTGTCTCACAGATGCCCACCACAGGAAGTAGACCAGTATGTGCAGGAGTTTCAACCACTTGTGTAGCATACACTGCTGCCAAGGAATGATAACATCCTCTCGTGATAAGTCAGTTCCTCATGGCAAGGCTGCAAATGTCAGAGACTTCGAGTACCTTCCTCATCAGTCCATCATCATTTATTTAGGTGCATATATCCTCCTTCTTTCAGAGTAAGTGGGTGAGAAAGCTTATTTTAAAGAGAAGGAAATCAAAAGTAAACTACCAGGTTATACCAAAGTTCTTCACTCTTTACTCTATTCAGTAAACATAGAGGAACTTTGTGCAGGGCTAAATGCCACAGGGAATACAAAGATGAGCAAGATTTTGCCTTCATTTTAAAAGATGTCATGGTCTGAAACTTGCATTAAGAATGAGACAGCAATGCCAAAATTCATCATTGTCATATGAAAGCTTCTGTAAGGGTGCAATGAAAGTTCCAAGGAAGGAAAGGTTGTTATATGTCTTGGGCACTTGTGGGGAAGGGGCTGGCATGTAGAAACTTTCAGATAAAAGGCAGGTATGGAATTGACTGTAGTATAAAGTTGGAAAGGGAGTAAAGAGAAATTCCACGGGAATGTTGGTGACCAGATCTGTGTTTTGTAAAGATTACCATGGCAACAATGTACAGAACAGATTGTGGAAAAGGGAATTAAGTTTATAATAACAGTGGAAGTTGACAGAGCTAATCTCTATTAAGCACTTTTATGCCATTCCTTATTCTAAGTGCTTGACCCTTTTTTCCCCTCATATAATCCTTAAAACAATCTGTGATACAGGACTTATTATTTTCATTTTACAAGGAATGTTGTGGCAGAATCTGGACTTTCTTCCAAATCTAACAAAACAATCTGAATTCTTGATTATAAGAACTCAGGTAAGACCTGATCCAAAGCAGAGACTGTGATATAGAGATGTGTTTTGGAGAATTAAGGAAGATACCCTTTGTTTCTCAGAGCCAAAGGCCTCCTCAGTGTTTGAAAATCACCTTTCAGATCCCATTTGTCTGATGACTATGACTCAGACTGAACCTGCCTTGTCATGAAAGCCTTACTCCATTTAGGAAAACACGTCCTTTGGTTTATCACTGTCCACCCAGGTTCTAGCATTCTGTCTAAAAAAAAAAAAAAAAAAAAAAAAAAAAAATAGAATGCTCCAATTCTACGTATTAAAACACCTCTCCATCCCATAGTCATTGGAACCTGGGGCAATTTATTCTATTTCCCCTCCTCCACACTCACCCTCCAGTTTGCTTATCTTTATGTTAGAGCAAGTTGGACCTCATTAACTCATTATATGTTAAACTGAGTAAGTTGTTATCCTGAAAAACTAATTACCTAGGGCAAAGGTAGGCATACTTTCGCGGTTAATAAAAGCGTCCATACCGGGTGGCATTGACACCCCTTTTTTGGATACGCTTAGCCCTATAATTCTTGGTAATCTATGTTAAAAAAAAAAGAAAGAAAAAGATGGATTTCATATTCCTTAAGGCAGTTTCCTTCACCATCAAAAGGTACTGGAGTTCTTGGGATAGAGATGGAAACGCGGCCGTAGAGATGTCCTCGCCCGGGACACCGCCCTTAAGATGAGCCGAGGAAGACTCCTTTCTCCTTGAATGCGCTAGGCAAGCCCTGCCCCCAAAGGGGGGTGGTGGTGGAGGTGGAGAAAGAATACGTCCGCACCTCGTGCATCTGCCCGAGTACAGATTGGCAAGTGATACAGGCGCGCAGACCTCTGTCATTTATTTATTTCTCTTTCCACCGGGTGCGCTGTCCCTTTAAATGGGGACGCTGGTGCTGGCTCCGTAACACCGGAGCCCGGCAGCTTGTTGATTTCAGAGCTGGTGAATTTCACATTGTTTCCACTTCACTTTCCTTGCCCGGGGGGGAGGCTCCGGCTGGCGCTACGACCGCTGTCGCCGCTGCCAGCGAGAGCTAAGGGAGGACAGGGACCCGCAGCATCGGGGAGGGCTCGGGACCGGAGGAAAAGGTGTCGGGGCCACACACGCACCCTCGCTGCAGTCCAGCTCCTCCCGAAGCCCGGACGCCGGGAGCGCACCGAGCGGGGGGACCGCCCGCCTAGACGCCAGCCCGCCCACGGGCCGGGGCCGAGCCCGGGAGCCGGCGAGTGGAGGAGGCCCCGGGGGCGGGGTGGGGGGCGGGGGTGGGTGCCGCCGCCGCCGCGGAGCTGCTGCTCGGCGCGTTTTGCATGAAGATGGCGGCTCCCACCGCCAGCAAGGCAGCCTCCCTGGGCTGTAACAACAAGCCTGCGTTCCCGGAGCTGGATTTCAGGTCGGGAGCTCGGGTGGAGGAATTGAACAAACTCATCCAAGAATTTACGAAGCACGACCAGCGGGAATACGACGACCAGAGAGCGCTGGAGATTCACACAGCCAAGGATTTCATCTTTTCCATGCTGGGTAAGGAGGAAAAAGGGGGAGGTGTGTGTGAGTGTGCGATGGGAATCGGAGTGGAGTACCCACTCCTCCTCGAGCGCTTGCCTTCTCGGTTTCTTTTCCAGAGCCGGGTGCCTGGGGGGTCACCCATCTGTTCCTCCTCTTCCCTGTTTTTTCTCCGCTGCAAGCCGAACTGGCTCCCCTCCCCTCCTGACTACACTTTGCGCCGGGAGCCCCGTTTCTCCCCCCCACCCCGTTCGCTGGCTCTTTTGTTAATTTCCCAGTCGCCGGGGGCTGGCAGGCAGGTGAGGCGGTCAAACGCCCCACTGGTGGGGGGAAGCCTTTCTGCGCCGCGCGGTCCAGGTGCGATCGGAGGCTCCTTTCAGTTGGGGGGGGGGCGGTCTGGGTCCTCTCCTAAGCTTGGGGTGCGGAGACAGCTTGGGGCTTTGGCTCCGAGCCCGAGCGACAAGTTGCTTCTCTCGTCTTGCGGCGCGGCGCTGTCACGCCGAGCCCCCGGTGGCCAAACTTGTTGGGTGTTCCCGAGTAACCCGCCCAAGTAGTCTGGGCGCCTAGAGTTCCTGCAAGTTTGATTTGCAAATCGACTTCCCTTCGAAGCATTTGGAAGCATTTCCGGTGCTTCTCCAGGGTGGTTGCTGGGCTCCGAATCCCTAATTCTCAGCTCGAATTTAACCAGACGCAGAGCTCTGACCGCAGAGGAGCGTGGCCCCCTCCTCTTTGTGTATTGTCCTAGCGCTGGCCCAGAGAGGTGCCCAGTTTCCAATCGGGAGAAATCGGGCGGGTAGAAATATGCCCCTCACCTACCGGTCCTGAAAGGTTATCGATTGCTGCAGAAGGGAAAGTAATTGAGCCGGGCCTGGGAGACCGAACACCTCCCAAAGCGTCCTGCCTTTGGAATGATTGCTACTGAGTTGAAGAATGAGTGTCCGCTGCTGGGAGCCTCAGTGGTCGCTTGGGGCTCCTACAGTGGAGTCGTGGCTGTCATGCAGTACGTGGCTCCGTCGTTGTCATTCTGCAGAACTGGGGCTCCAGCGAGGCGCTGCTTTAACGCGCGTCTCTCTGTGTGTTTTACAAATGTACCCTTAGTCAGTTCCCAGATAGTGGAAAATTTGGCAAAGATCTTTCTACCACCGAGGAAGTCGGAGCCTTTTCCTTCCTCCTGCGATGTAACTTGGATTCCAGCCGGCCGCTGTTGCTGCTTCTATTCCGGGATGTCTTATTCCCTCTAGGTTTCCTTCCTCCCCACAGCCCAAGTGGGGGATAATACAAGTTGAACGTTGTCCACTGGTAGTACTAAGGACTTGGGAAGTTGGATAGAACATACTAAAACTCGGGGCTAGTTTTTTACCTTTTTCTATATACCTCCCAAGCATATTCTAGATTGTGTATGGGGTTGGAAGGATCTTTACTGGAACTTTCAACTATTGAGCTGAATTACTATATATTTTTTTAAAACCCATGACCTGGTGGGAGTGAGCTTTCAAAGCAAAGCTTAAAAGGCTTACAAAGTTTCTGCATCTGAAAACCAACATGGTGATTGTCAGGAAGGTGGGGACACACAGAAAGCTCAGGGCAGTTATTTAAGTTGCTTAATCATGGCCTTTCTCTTTGGCATAAGTAACACTAGCTGCTGTTGTGTTATTACAGCCCCCACATCAGTTTTCCTGTCTTTTCCTTCTTATGAGAAAGGTAGTGGGTGGTCAGAAAAGTCAAGGATGGAGAGATGATGGGGAGGGATAAATTAAATGCCTAACTCTTTAGGAACTTATGTTAACCTTATGTTTGATACACCAAATTAGCAAAGCTTTTGTCCAAATATAAAGGTTGAATTATTCTAGGATGCCTAATTTATGCATGTGTTTAATGTCATGGGTGGCATTGTATTGACAGGTAAACTAGATTTGCCTCTCCTCCTTTTTTACTCAGTTGACCTTGCAAGAGAAGTCTTTCTTCCCCCTGGCAATTTGATGTTTCCACTCTTGAGAGAGAAAATTCAGGAGTGTCATTTAAGCCCTTCGCCCCTCTGGACACTAGAAGGCAGATGGCGAAATGAGCTTGCCCGTGTGTGTTGCTGCATTCATTTTCGAGTTCCTTGCTTTCCTTAATGAGGTGCTGGCTGCTCTAGACAAGTGAAGGTTCAGGCGACAGCAAGGGTCCCTGTGTGGGTTTACTTTTTCTAAAGCAGATTTTCACTTGGCTTAAGAAACAAAATCTCTTTTTGTACACTTTGTTTTACTTGCTACAGCCTTGGGTCCTTCATGAATATGCAAGTGAGGTGTCTTTTAATGACCCCCAGCTTGTTAAGGTGTCACTTGGGTGGCATCCGGCCCTCATTTCTGGGAGTTGTTGGGAGCCATGTAGTTTGCTTGGCTTTGTTCTGCCTCTGTCTGAGCTGCACCTGAGGATTGTCAGCAGCTTAAGGACATTATCCCCTCACACAGGATAAAATGACCAAAGAATTTGGTACAAGCCTCTTTAAGGGAGCTATGGATAATGCAGGTTTCAGGCAGGTGGGGGTATGGTGGCCAGGCCAGCCACTGTCTGTATGAGATTGTTAGACTGGGTGGAAACCTTTCCAGCTTCTTAGACTCTTTATGTGTCGTCTAGTTTGCAGGCAGTTTTACAAAGAAGAGCCAAGGGGTGAAACACAGCTTATAATCAATGACCTGTCAGCACCAAGACATTCCAGTGTACTATCAAAGCAGAGATCTGCATAGGCTGTGGGATTGATGGGAGCCCACTGGTGGTCACTGTGTCTCTGTGATCTGGCCTGATGTTTTCTTGTTTGTGCAGATTCAGATTCCTCTGGAGGCAGGTGTTAGCTGAAATCACCCAAACCTACTCCTTATTTCTTTACACCTTGGTCTTTTAGGAGAATGATTGCTGTTATTATCTAGTTAATGTTTGAGAGCCCAGATTGTGTGAGAGGCTGGCAGTGCATAATAAACACCATTTATCAAAATTCAGGGAAATTGCCAGAGTTCATTAATGTTTTAATAATATTTGGTATTTGCATAATGTCTTTGCCGGCTCTTTTGTTATCTTCATTCCCTGGCGAGGTTGGATGGCGACTGGTTGTTTCTATTGAACATTTGTGGAAGAGAGGGCATATGAAAGCCAGAGAAGACAGGAGGGAGACAAGCAGTCACTAAATCTGCAAACTAAGTGGTAGGTACCACACATAGTTATTAGAGTAGCTGTCATTGCTTATTACCTCCTCGAGCTAAGAACATGACACAACCTTTTGAATAGATATTGCTTTCCCATTACTCAGATGAAGGTATTGAAGGTTACTGAGGTTAGGAAACATATAAGAGTACATGGTTCATAAATGGTAGAGATTACTAAAACTGTGGTCTGTTGGATGCAAAGACATAATGCGTGATGTTCTTCTACTTGAGGCTGTTTGGACACATGAGCCAGGCACAGTGGCCCATGCCTGTTTGTTATCCAAGTGACTCAAGAGGCTGAGGCAGGAGGATTGTAGGTTTGAGGCCAGCTTCAGAAACTTAGCAAAGGCTTTAGCAACTTAGCAAAAACCCTATCTCAAATTAAAAACATAAAAAGGACTAGGGATGTAGCTCAGTGGTAAAGTGTTTGGAAAAATAAAAAAGAATAGTTACATGAAATCCAAAAAAGAGCTTTATTTTATTTTATTTATTTATTTTGTCATGTTGGAGATTGAATGGGATTTTTTCTCTATCAAGCAAGCATTTACCACCTAGCTATATCCCTAGTTGTGAAAGGGCTTTGTTTTAAAAAACTGCTTTTTTTTTTTTTTTAAGTATTATGTTTCTGGTTTCAGCTAAAAGTATTAGATTAGCATAATGCAAGCAGCATCTGAAGTGATTTCAGGAGCAGTCTGAGTTCAAGTATTTTTTTTTTCCATAAAAAGATCACCTATTTGAATTTTTGATTGAGAAAATCATGATCATTATAATAAAATGTTAAAATCTGCAGTTCCTGTCTCAGTCTGCCTCTGGCTGAATGTGTGGTCTTAGTTTTTTTTGGTTTTGGTACTGGTGATTGAACTCAGTGGAACTTGACCAATCTAGTCCTTTATTTTTTATTTTGAGACAGGGACTTGCTAAGTTGCCCAGGCTGGCCTCAAACTTGGAATCCTCCTGCCTCAGCCTCCTGAGTCGCTGAGATTACAGTAGTGTGCTACCACTTCCGGCTTGGTCTTAGTTTTTTGATTGATTACACATTGCTAATAGTAGTGCATCATTTTAGAATTATGTCTGAAAGTGAAATCACTTTGCTAACTGAAAAGGAATGTTTACATGATCTTAGTATTTATTTAAAGAAATGTGCTTTATTAGAAAACATTGTGAACTTCAGTTGGAATTATTTCTGCAGCTTGACACCCCAAAGAACTATGGAATACCATTAGCGGCAGCCTAGGAGGATATTGGCTGTGGCTGTAGAGGGCGTGATGAATTCCAACAGCATCGCCATTTGTTAAGTTCATGCTATGGGCTTACCAAAGTGTTAGCTACTTTGCATAAATCCATTAGCTCCTGTAGTCTTCTGACAATTTTAAGGATAAGTATCATCCTACCTATTTTGAAGATGAAGTAGGTGCCCTTTTAATGGCGAAACACTGAATGAGGCTGAAAGAAGTCAAGTATTTACACCAATCATACAGAGCTCGGATTTAGATCCAGGCATTTTCCCCTCAAATGCTCATGTTTCTTTCACTGTATTAGCAGTCAGCTTCTATTACTCTTGGGTCAGACAACCCAAAGGCCCCACTTCCCAGGGAATACTCCACCCAGTAGTAGCCCACTTAGCTAGTTGGAACTGGGAGAGTCCCATTCTTGCTCACTGTCAGTCCCAATCTTTCTGCTCCTCTTTCTTTCATGCACTCAACAAATACTTAATGTAATATTGTTTGCCAAGCAGTATATAGGACTCCTGGGATAGTGACCCAGAATGTTGGGATGTTCTCCAGGTCTTAGGAGACCCCTGTCCTTCTCCATTGTATCCTAACTCTAAGAGACTAGTTTGCTGGCTACTAAAAAAATGAATGCCCATTGGCCACTTCAAAGCTCTAAACCTTTCTAGTGCTTGGGAGAGCTCTTGGATCTACCACATTTTTAGGCAGATGTTTAGAAACATCTGGAGATCCAGAGTAGGCTGTTTTGAAGGCCTGACTTTGGTATTTGAGTGCTACTTTTCTATTATTGAATCCAGCAGCAATATTTGTTGTGAAATTGTTGCTTTGTGGTCTTCAACTGCTTGGTAAGTTCCTTAGAGTTGTGTTCACTAATGTGCTAATTGATCAGTATCAATTACAAAATAATCTCTGAAGTTTGTTCTTCCTCTGAAAACATCATGTATCCAGGGCAGGGAGTTCCTCTCAACATTTATTTTTATGCTGATTTGAATTGGTTCCAATTCTCCCTCTATGGTTCTGGACAGCTGCTTCCTTCACCCTTGACAGAAGAGCCCTGGAACTGCTGTCTTCTCAGGAAGACTCCCATTGTGCTACCTATTGGGTGATGAGGCTGAGGCTGTTTTTTTTTTTTTTTTTTTGTATTCAGAGACGCATTAGATTCCCTCTTGTCAAACGGAGAACTTGTCAATGAGTGTTAGCACTTTAGATTCTCCCAGGGAGCTTTTTAACAATTCAGAATCCATGGTCCCATTTCAGATCTATTGATTCAGAATCCCTAGAGATCCCCGAACTGGTTGCTCAGCACTTCAACCTACTGTCCTGTTAGGCCTAAGGCTGTGCATTCTCTGTCCCTTAGAGCTGCTCCCGAATGCAGTGAGCATAGTCCTGGTTGACTTTTAAGGCTAGATCCAGGATGTCCACCTCAGTGAGCAGTTATGTCTGCTGAATCCGGAGAGGTAATACTGGAGTCCTTCCACCCGGGACAGGGGCACTGAGGCTTAGTGGTTTACCCTCAGGGACTGTAAAAGGATTTTTTACATCATTATATTCTATAATCACCACCATAACCCTTTGAAGTAAACAACTGTGAGGAACCCTAGGATTGGAAAACTTTGGGAATTTGCCCAAGTTTAGAAACAAGTAGGTGGCATAGTTGGAACCTAATCAAGGTCAGACTGATGAAAAGCCCTTTCTTTCAACAAGGACTATACCTTCTGCTCATAAGGGTCAGGAGACCTAGATTCTGGCTGTGATTTCTCTGGTTACTTACTGTGTGACTTTGGAGAAGTCATAGTCTCAGTTTCTGAATATGTATGAAAGTATAAGTTGGGGTTAATAATTATACCTAGTGCATGTATTTGAGTGCATCCAATTCTGAATCTGAAATCTTTTGTGCAGTGCAAAAGAAAGCAATTTCTGTGTTCTGGTACCAGATCTGTTTTTCACTGTGTGGCTTGAGTGTTGCCCTGAGTAAGTTTCCTAACCTTTTTTGGGCTTCTTTTGCCTACTATCCCATGATTGGAAATGCAAAGAAAAAAGTGAAAGCATTCCTACATTCTAATCAGTATTAATATTTGGGTGGAGGGGTACCCGGGATTGAACTCAGGGGCACTCAACCACTGAGGAACATCTCCAGCCCTATTTTGTATTTTATTTAGAGACAGGGTCTCACTGAGTTGCTTACTGCCTGACTTTTGCTGAGGCTGGCTTTGAACTTGTTATCCTCCTGCCTCAGCCTCCCAAGCTGCTGGGATTACAGGTGTGCGCTACCACTCCTGGCTCATTATTAATACTTTATTTATTTTTTAGTTGTAGTTGGACATAATACCTTTATTTATTTATTTTTATGTGGTGCTGAGGATTGAACCCAGGGAGGGCCTCACATGTGCCAGGTAAGCACTTTACCTCTGAGCCACAACCCCAGCCCTCACTATTAATATTTTGATGTGCATATAGTTACGTAACAGGGATCATCTGGGATATGTGCTTTTCTTATAATTAATCTACCACTTTTTAAAAGAGGAGCTATAACTTGAAACCTCAGGAAAAATGTTCTCCTTACTTCTTTCATTCATTTCCTTTTTTTAATCCCTAAAGACAATTCCATTCTGCAATCCTACCCTGTGATTAAGTAATTGGGGGTGTTGAACTTTAGATTGATGACCTTTGACCTTCCTTTCAGGGCTACCTTCCTTTTAGGGCTGCCTCCCATCTCTTTTTGCATGCTCTGCATGGCCACATACACGCCCTGTATTTCTTGCCCCCCCACCCCCTTAGGCTGTTTCCATTAGTTTCCTAACTTGGATTCATGAAAACAGTTAAAATAGTGTCTGTGAACTTGAATCAGAACATAAAAGACATTTTTATTTTTATTAACCTCTCACTGAAATAAATTATTTCCTTCCATCATTAGTAGGTTAAAAAAACATTGTGTCAGTGGTACCCGTGTTTGTGTTGCCCATAGAAATCACAGGCATTTTCATTTCACATTACAGTTATTGCAGATATTTCAAAAACTCATTTATTGCTGTTTCAAAATGATGGCAGATATTAAACTAACTAGATTTTATTATTTAATGCATTAATAAAAAATCACATATGATACTCTATCATAAATATAATTTTAAAACATGCCGTGCACTTTAATACTGATTTTTTTTGAAATATCATGCAATATGATCACCTTCATTTAAATATACTATTCTTTGCAGGGGTTCATAAACTAGACCAGCCTGTCAAAAGAATCCAAGCTACAGAAACAGTTAAGGGTCCTAGTTCTCACAGATGGCCTTGGGTATCTTGTCTATGGGTTTTTTTTTTTTTTGTTTTGTTTTGTATTTTTGTCTCTCCAGCTCAAAAGCCCTTGACTCTTATTGGCCTTCCTATCTCTCCAAGGTGGGGGCGGGGAATTCCTTTCCTGTGTGGTTTTCTGATATCTTGTCCCCTTTTCTGACCCTTAGCACATTCTTTCCCATGCTATAGATTCAAGGATCCTGGGCTTATTTATGTTTGCAGCCGCCAGTGGGCTGTTGAACCCAGTAGGTACTAAGTGGGAGGTGACAAGAGTTACTTTTTAGAGACCTTGTGAAGCTTCTTATTTGAGGTGCTTTTTAAGAAATGAGCAGTTTCTGACATTGTCCCTCTGATTTTCTTCTTCTATTAAGCCAGGCTCTTAGCATCTTCTCTGGAGTCCAAAAAATCTTGATGTTATCCCCTTAAGGGGTACAGGACTATAGAGGATTGTTTTTGACATTTTATATTTCTGTATTCCTTAATACTCACCCTACTAGGTCAGTATTAGATATGTCCAAAGTGATTGCTGGTTTGCCAAGAGCAAGTGAATCTCTGCCTGCCTACTCTTGGGCTTTACAGAATGCAAAGCAGAAACTAGTTGTCTTTCCCAGTAAGGTGTTCCATAGACTTATCAGTCATCCTCCAAATGATTAGATGCTTTCTTTGGGATCCTAATTGTAGCAATTTGTTTGTTTGTTTGTTTGCTTGGTTGGTTTTTGGTGCAGGGGATTGAACCCAGGAGTGCTTTGTCACTGAGATATATCCCCAACCTTTTTTTACTTTTGAACTGGGGTCTCCTTAAGTTGCTGAGGGTCTCCCTAATTTGCTGAGGCTGTTCTTGAACTTACGATCCTCCTACTTCAGCCTTCTAAGTCACTGGGACAGGTGTGCACCACTGTTCCTGGCTCCAATTGTAGCAATTCTTTATTGTAATAAATGACTGTTATTTGCCATCAAATAATAGCAGTTTGTTTTTTATCACAGTAAGCAGTGTTTTATAGATTATAATCTCTATTCACATCTAGTGTAGTATCCTCAGGATAGGCCTTAAAGAAGGGTGTGTAGGAACTTTTAGCTCCTATTTACAGATGTGGGTACTGAGACTTGGAGGTGGTGATATGACTTAGTTCAAGGTTTCAGAATAAGCTGAGAGAACAAGAGACAATCCTGCTATCAAGTGCTTCTGCTGCAGTACATTGCCTGCAAAGAGATTCTATAGGGGCTGTTCTATCCTCAGACATCTTTCATGGGTTGCTGGAAGAAGCCCAGGATGATAGGGCAAATAGGTTTTATTCACCTCTGGGCTTTTCTGCCCTTCTCCTAACCCTAAGCTATGCAGTGAGAGTGGAGTGGGTAAGCACAAGTTCTAGAGCATCTAGAGATGCATTCTCCAGGTCTGGTTTGTAGGCCTTGCCCAACTGGTTCTTAGTGTCTGTGGTGGTGTTTACAATGAGCCTGGATAAGTGCTT
This sequence comes from Ictidomys tridecemlineatus, assembly GCF_052094955.1. Classification (NCBI taxonomy): domain Eukaryota; kingdom Metazoa; phylum Chordata; class Mammalia; order Rodentia; family Sciuridae; genus Ictidomys; species Ictidomys tridecemlineatus. Next base: position 137,426,987 of record NC_135479.1, on the reverse strand, counting down.
GCCAGCTGAGTGATCTCTTTAAGGACAGTTCGTAATTATACCATTCTGTGAGGCCCTGTCTCCAGGAAACAGCTATCTGTTTTTCATCCACTTAAGTGCCTTTTCACGAATTCCCTCTGCACAAGAAAAAGATAACTAGGGACAGTGCTGCTATGAATATAGTGGGCATGGGGAGCTGTTATTCAATTTGTTTCTTTATTTTTTATATTTTTTTTCCTCCAAACAGGAACACTTGATTACTATTTATAATTTGAGTCAAGTCACAAGTGGGAATTGGTATACATCTTGTTTAGGTTTTTGTTTCTTCCACCTTAGTATTTGAATGTCTACAGTGCGTATCACAGTGGTGTTAAGCATTCACTTATTAATTCATAAATTCATTCAGCATATGTTGGTGTGCCAACAGTGTGCTAGTGTAATTACTATGTAAGTACAGAGAGTGGTGAATAAGAGAAGAAAGATCCCTGCCTCCATTGGCTTCTGTTCTCTGGAGGATTTCACAAGATTAAACATGCAAATAAACAGGGATGTGTCTTGTAAGAAAAATGAGAAGCACAGAATATTTTGATGAGGGCTAACTGAGTAGGATGGAGTGAAAAGTGATAGACGAGATTTCCTTGAAACACAGACGTTTTGTATGAAGGGAGAAGGAGTCAACCTTCTGAAGAACCGATGGAAGCTTACTCCAGGTAGAACTGCAGATGTAAAGGCCCTGAGGTGGAGGTGTTGGGAAACTTTGCAGTTTTCAAGGCTGCTTGCTTTATAGCCTGTCTCTGTGGCTTCTACTGAGAGGAAGGATGATAGGATTAGGCCTGGACTGAGGAATGAGGTGAGCTTCCTGAGGGTGCACCTTTTCCAGGTGGATGCTTCCCAGGTGGGCCCACCTCTGCCTGGGCTCTTGTCACTGGCCTTCAGGGATAGGGGTGGAGGTGAGAGTAACAAAGAAAGGATGGATTACAGGTGCATAAAAGGCCCTTTGTGGCCCTGTGATTCTCTGATTTCACCTCTGATTGCCCTAGGCTAGAAACAGTAAGTCCTACATTTGATGATTTATGGGGCAAACTGAAGCTTTCTTGCAGGACAGTAAGCCTTTGTTTTGTATCTAGTCCTCTACAGTATACAAAATGCATTCATATGAAGAATATCATTTGACATATCTTGTAATACCCTATGAAGTGAGTATTAGGGTAACTTTTTTTCACAACAGAAGATCAAGAGAAGTCTAGTAGCTCACTTTCCAAGGGCTTGAGGTGGGGTCAGTTTCAAGTCCTTTGAAGGTCACCCTTTGTATTGTACTGAATCTAAAACCTTCTCTTTTTACCCTGTCCCATGGATCTTGGGGAGTGGAAGAAGGAGGGCGATTTCTGGACAGAGAGTCTCTGGGATTGGGAGGCAGAACCAAGCCAGAGGCCTGCAGGTCTCCACGTGCCTGCTATGCCTGGACTGGCATTCAACTTGGACGCGCTTTTTCTAGTCTGCCTCAAGATCATCCTTTTAGCAGCTGCAGCTGTTCTTAATAGCAGCTGTTTGTGCGGATTGTGTTGTGATTAATAAAGGAAACTCAACAGTTTGTTCTTTCAACTGTGCCCTTGGTGTGCGCAGCCTGCTTGCACACCGGCTGTGCTTCTGATTTAGAGCAACACAGTCCTACTGGCATACGGTGCCCAGGGGCTCATCGCCCTCTTGTGAGAAGAGGTGGGTCATCCAGATTAGAGCCAGGGTGCCAAAGGCCCTCGGGGACTGGATGTAGGGGAATGAGCGTGTTGGTGGGTGGCTCAGTGTCAGAACCCAGAGCATGGGCGGGGCGGGCGGCGTGCCGCCATGAACTGAGATCACGTCTGCCCTTGGGTCTGCCAGTGGCCGATGTGCCTCAACACCATGTCCTTCCTCCACTTGGGCCTGTATCCATCCCGTGCCTGTGCAGCACACGTTGCCAGTCCCCACTTTCAGAGTTGTGATTATGTAGGTCTGGGTTGGAGCCAGAGAATTTGCATTTCTAACAGTTTTGCAGGTGATACAGCTGCTGCTGCTGCTAGTCCAGGGACCACACTCTAAAAACCACCATGAGGGTGGAATTTAGGGTGTTTGAATTTTTATGAGAAATTCTAAACAAAATTTTTAAGTATTGAGGCTAAAATCATATTTAAAAGAAATACCATTGGATTTAAAAACTTAGGTCACATGGAACACTGTGCCTGTGTTTGTCCCCTCTTGTCTGAGTACTTCAGGGAGATCCTTGGGTTGTCCCAGGCTTGGAGGGGCAGAAGCTCTTCCAAGAACATCCAGTTAGTTTTGGGCAGAATCATAACTAGAATCCAAGTTTCTTGTGTACCTGCTGAATGTGTATGTGTGTGTGTATGTGTGTGTGTGTGTGTGTGTGTGTGTGTGTGTGTTTGTCCTTAGCATGCAGTCTTCTAAATGTTTTTTTTTTTTAAAATATTTATTTCTTAGATTTAGGTGGACACAATATCTTCATTTTACATTTATGTGGTGCTGAGGATCGAACCCAGTGCCTTGTGCATGCTAGGCGAGTGCTCTACCACTGAGCCACAACTTCAGCCCTAAATGTTTTGTTTTTTAAATAGAAAAACTAGCTGTGTAATCTTGAAAATAATGATAACCACACTAAAATAATGTTCACTATGTTTTAGGCACATTTCTAAGTGTTTCGTATTTTACATTTATTGATTTTTTTTAAGTTGTTATGGGGTGCTGGGGATCCAACCCAGGGTAGGCCTGGGTTTGATAGCACTTAGGCTTCTAAGTGTTCTACCACTGAGCTCCACTTCCAGCCCTTTAAATTTCATATTGAGACAGGGTCTCACCAAGTTGCCCCATATCTTTGATTCTAGAATGCCCCACTATGCCTTGCATACTTTACCTTTATTATCTGTATCAATCCTAACAACACTGTGAAATGGGCAATATTATCTTCCTTCACTGATGAGAAGTTCGAAGCACAGAAAAATAATCTGTAGAAAGCCACAGAGCTACTAGTGGAGTGGGGGTGTGAACCCAAGATGTCTAGTTTCAGGTAGAAAACATCAAATAACTCTGCATTTTTTAAAACTTCATTTTAAATAACAAGAAAACATTTTCCATGGGAACTGGAAGTCATCGAGGGTCTGCTACAATTTTAATGCTCCTAAGAAGCTTGGAAATTAGGTGCCTGATGTCCTCTGTCCTCCATTTTACAGTCATGGAAACTGAGGTTGAGAAAGGAGGAGAAATTTGAACTTCACGGGCTCTGACTTACTTTTGGTCAGAGTGGAGGCTGAGTAAATGTTGGGTAATAACTGCTCCTGAGAAAGGTGTTTGCACATGAGACGGTTGACCCCATAGCATTTGCTCCCCAGGGAGGACTCTGCCTGGCTTTGACAAGGAAGGGAAGAAGGGAAGTCGTTCCAGAGGGTTATGCTTCAAGGTAGGGAACATTTTCCCTGCTACAAAGCCGCCTTGTAGTTTGAAGTTCTCTTAATTGCTGTTAGAGAAAGGATGCTAAAAAAGATAACCTCATGGGCAGGGTGTATTTTTGGTCTGTCGTGTTTGCTTTGGTCTTTTGATTGTTCCCTATCTCTCCCTCTCTGGTGTCTTTCCTCTGAAGTGTGTCCTTTTCTTACACCCGTGCAGATTTTATGGCTTTGAACGTTGTGATGAATATTTTGATCTTGGAACAATCTGTATCTGGAATAGGCAAGGCTGGCTGGCTGGCCCTCACTGTGCTTGAGAAGTGGCTCCACTGGCTGGTCTACCTCCTGGTGGAGGAGGGGACCGGCACTCTCTTCCCTTCCTTTTGGCTGGTCTGGGCGCTCAGAGCCTTTGGTTTAGAGTTGTAACAGAATTGGAGGAATTGCTGAGGAGGAAAGCCAGTGGTAGTCTTCCTGAGATCAAGCCACCTGACTGCACCATTTTATGGAGAGGGAAACTTAACCCCCATAAGTGGACAGTGATTTGCTCAAGGTCAAACAGTGGTGGTGATGAGAACAATGAGATTGGGAAACTTTCCCACTGTTTGCCAGGCATGGTTCCAGGTGCTGTATAACCATTAACCCATTCAGTCCTCACTACATGCCTGCAAGGAGGGAATCGTTACTATCCCCACTTCACAGATGAGGAAGCTCAAGTCCTGAAATCACTTGCTCAGGCTAGTAATAGAGGCTGGGTTCAAACCTAGGCAGCTGGGTACCATCATTCCTTCCTTGCACCTTCCCAGAACTGACTGCCAGACCTTGCTCAATGGCATACAACATGGTGTGTGTGTGTGGGGGGGGGGGCATGGGAAGGAGGATGAGGAGGGCTAGTGGGCAGAGTGGAGAAGAGGGTGGCTTTGCTGTCCTAGAAGCCAGTTGTGCTGGCTCCTGGTCCAAAGTCTTTTCACTCTGTCATCTAGCTTTCCTTGGCAGCCCTTAGGACCAACATTCTTTTGATGCTTGTGGTTTTTGTTTATTGAATATTCCTTTGTATGCAATCTCATCCCATCCACAGCCTCCTCCCTTTGAAAGTAAGGGAGTGTATTCTAGCTAATTGATTGACTTAAGCTGCTTAAAAGTCAACTGGGCCCTTGATATTGGGCAAATTAGGGCAGTTTTATGAAGATGCAGGATTTCCCCTCTTTTTCCTCCCCTCCTCCTCGTTTTTATTCCAGATTTAGAAGATTTAATTAGGACATAGTTAATGTAGTCCATCATTGTGGGGATAATGGGGAACAGATTTTTCTCCCCTGGAGAAGGGCAAATGCCAAATGTATTTCTAAGACGTTCAAAATACATAAATTGAATCTGTTTCCTGTGAACAAAAAGATCAGCCTTTTTGGTGTTGTGCCCCCCCCCTTTTAAAAATTTTTTAATATTTATTTTTTAGTTTTCGGTGGACACAACATCTTTGTTTGTATGTGGTGCTGAGGATCGAACCCGGGCCGCACGCATGCCAGGCGAGCGTGCTACCGCTTGAGCCACATCCCCAGCCCCTGTTGTGCCCCTTTTTAAAAAGTGACTAATAATTTGTTAAATAATTGTGACCGGTTCCCTGCTTTGTAAGGGCTGATATTAGTATATGGTCTCTAAAGCACTGAAGCACGTTGGCATTATGCTACAGAATCCGTCCTTGGGATGAAAGAGCTTCTTGACATCCTGGTGCTTGTGATTCCGAGGACTGGAATTGGATTCTTCACAGAAACCTCATTCCAACCTCCTTACTCGTCTTTTTTTCCCCAGCAGTTAAAGTTGTAATGGGAATGGACGTGTCCTCCAGTGGTGAGCCCATTTGGACGCTGTAGGAACTCACAGGACAGATGTTTATAATTTCTCATTTACCTGCTGTGATGGCATCCTGTGAGGGACTGTCACCGCACTGCATGGCAGGGTAAAAGCCAGGCACTCTGGCTGTGATTGGAAAGCCTCCATGCTCCAGCTCGACAGTGTCTCTGGCCTCTGTCCCCAGCCTCCGATGGCCTCACCCTGTCAGTCACACTGGCCCAGCAGGCCAAACCCCCCTCAAGTGGTGTTCCAGTCTTGTAGATCTCTTGGTTGCACTGGTCAGTTATGAATTTGAAATTATTTGTGGTTAAGTCTGGTGCTTTCCCGCTTCATAAAATCTCAGCAAGGGATGGCCTTTTATGGTTCTGTTTGTCTTTTTGTACTTGCCATCAATATTTGCAAGGTGTTCAGCAAATACTTCTGGTCTTGTTGATCATTTTTCTTTTGTTCTTGAACTTGGGCCATTGGGTGGTCACCGTTCATGATGAGGCACTGGGATGGCCATGTGTGTTCTGCATGTTAGATACATTCCTTAGTATGTTTGGTATCTTCCTTTCCTAGTCTCCCACCTCTCTGTAGCATTTAAAATAGGGACTTTTAGAAATTATCTAGTCTAGTCAATCCTAACTTTTTCTAAATGTGAGAATCCTTTTATGTTCAATAAAAAAATTGTGTGAGATCATGGGACTGGGAGCATAGCTCAGTAGTAGAGCATTTGCCTGGAAATAGTAAGATCCTGGGTTCAATCCCTAGCATCACATATAATTACACACAGTTATGAGATCAAATAGTACTGGAAATATTTTTGCTGTCAATTCACTGGGAAAAAATGTATAGTTATGAAACCCTTACACTGAATTTAGTTAACTATTTCATTATTTTGAATTTTATTTTAATGACATCTGTATGTACTTGAAAAAAGCAGTATATGTATATGTCAGATAATACATGGTGGGCATTTGGATTTTTAGCATCAATAACAATACCCCTGTGGTCCCACAGTCAAAACTGGATATTTGCTCCTCATTTTATATGCATTATGTTTAAGACTGGCTGCCTGTTCACTTAGTTTCCCTTGTGTATGCATTTGATTTGACCAGTATGGTGTTTTTAAAAAATTTGGAGCAAACATTTGAAAGCCCCACTTTTTTTTTTAAATTTTTATTGTTGGTTGTTCAAAACATTACATAGTTCTTGACATATCACATGTCAAGATTCAAGTGGGTTATGAACTCCCATTTTTACCCCGTATACACATTGCAGAATCACATCGGTTACACAACCACTGATTTACATATTGCCATACTAGTGTCTGTTGTATTCTGCTGCCTTTCCTATCCTCTACTATCCCCCCTCCCCTCCCCTCCCCTCCCCTCCCCTCTTCTCTCTCTACCCCCTCTACTGTAATTCATTTCTCCCCCTTGTTTTTTTCCCCTTTCCCCTCACTTCCTCTTGTATGTAATTTTGTATAACCATGAGGGTCTCCTTCCATTTCCATGCAATTTCCCTTCTCTCTCCCTTTCCCTCCCACCTCTCATCCCTGTTTCATGTTAGTCTTCTTCTCATGCTCTTCCTCCCTACTCTGTTCTTAGTTACTCTCCTTATATCAAAGAAGACATTTTAAAAGCCCCACTTTTGTCATAAGCAAGGTAGTATGGGAATTTGTAATCTTCTGACTTAATCCCCAAGTGAGTGGGGTCTCCTGCTCATTTCTGCTGAGGCTTGTGAGCATGAAGAGCCCTGGGCCAGGAATCAGGAAACCTTGCCTTCTTGCAATTACTGACCCATCACCTTGGTGACCTCTCTGGACCTCAGTGTGATCATCTTTTACCCCATTATGATCAATACCTTCTGGTTCCCAGAGAGTTGTTTGATCTACTGAGGGAAAAAAAAAGAGCTTGCTATAATGGAATTGTTATTATTTCCCCATCTTCTCTTGTTTGTCTCTTCTCTCTTTCTGTCATGGAGGAATTTGTCATTCATTGTCACAGCTTCATGGTTCACTTTAGACTTACATGAGAAGGGTCTCCCTAGCTTTCTTCCCTACTTTGTCCTACCCTGTCTTTTCTGAAGGGACCTTCATGCCTTTCATCCCACATCCTCTTGGTAGGGGTCCACAGCCACAAGCAAGCTCCTGCAGTGCCATCCAAGACACCTGATCATTGGAACTTTCCCCCCCCAACATCAAAGAATGGCTGCTGGATTATTGTCTGTTAAGATACTTGAAACTAAGGAATTGTGGCATTGTTACTATCTAGGAGATGCTAAGGGGTTGCTGGACTGTCATGGAGGATCTCATTTCTAGCAGTAATGTTCTTACAGAAAAATCTTGCAGTTTTGTGTTAAGTCTTACTGTTTGGGGTGAAGAGTGCCATTGCATTGGTCCTTCTGGATGTTGAGGGGAGAGGAGGGTGGAAGTCATGCCAAAGAAGAGGAAATGAGCACAAAGGAAGCATGGTGGTATAGGGAAAACATGGATTTAGCCTGAGGGTCTTAGGTTACCTTGGGCAAACAATCCTGAGTGTTGGTTTCCTTGTCAATAGAACAGGGATAAAAAGAACGTGTTTCATCCTTTTTTTTTTTTTTTAGAGAGAGAGTGAGAGAGAGAGAGAGAGAGAGAGGTGGATACAACATCGTTGTTTGTATGTGGTGCTGAGGATCGAACCCGGGCTGCATGCATGCCAGGCGAGCGCGCTACCGCTTGAGCCACATCCCCAGCCCTGTGTTTCATCTTAATTTCGTAGCCCGTTTTGGTTTAAAGATTTTGAGGGGACATTAACTTCATAGGGTTGTTTTAAGGATAAGTTTACTGCACATTCTTGTTACTAGCAGGGTATATGAAACTGTCCTTCCCTTCTGTGTCTGTACTGGAAAGTTTATTTTCCCCTCCTCCCTAAATAAGATTAGTCTGCCAGCCTGGGAACAGAGAAGTAGAATAAAGTCCTCTGAGTAGGGGCTTGTGCCGTTCTTCATGCAGACGTTTTGGCTCAACATGTTCTTGAGTAGATAGGATAGAGCTCCTAGTGATTCTTTTTCAAGTTTTATAAGTAAACAAAGGCTAGATTTCCCAGGAAACTAAAGAAGTTTCTTTTGCTTTTAACAGTTTCCTGGACATTTCAAAAAGTGTGGGATTGGCCAAGCAGGATGCTTATTCTGGCTACTCTGCAAACCCAACCTTCAGGAGGGAAGAGAGCCCCCCATCCCACCCCCATCTCACTGTGATTGCCTGTCTGCCTGGATTGAAAGTTTCTTGCCTGGTTGGGTTCCAGAAAATGAAATTAAGTTGACCATTTTTTTTTTTGTAACAGGGATCTAACCCAGGGGCCCTTAACCACTGATCCACATCCCCAGCCCTTTTTATTTTTTATTTTGAAACGGTCTCTCTCTAATTTACCTAGAGTCTCGCTAAGTTGCTGAGACTGGCTTTGAACTTGTAATGCTCCTGCTTCAGCCTTCCAAGCCACTGGGATTACAGGTGTGCTTCAGCACACCTGGCTAGGCTGACATTTTGAATCTGATACTTATGCTAATAATTTTTACACAGCAAAGAAGTGAGGGAAACATTTAGGGGAGATGTGACCTAGAGATGGTTGTAGGATGTGGGTGTGGGAGAGTGTGGTGCTCCCACCCAGAAGTGTGCCTGTGAGGTTCAGGATTACACTAATCTTCCTGAGGACTGAGGTGGTGCTGGAGGTCAGGCATCTACTAGTAAAATGAAGGTGGGCACTGGACTAGAAGTAAAGATTAAGGAAAGACTTACACTCCTCCAGGTTCCTTGACCTAAAGAGAAGTTGGTACCATGTAGAAATTCCCCAGCAGGTCCCTTGTTTCCTGCTTCTGTAGGGCTCAGTGACTAGCCCCATAAGTGGAAAGGGTTGGTGAACAAGGAGTTGCTCATGGGTGGGTTGCCAGAAGACTCTTCTGAGGGAGACTGTAAAGAGCTTGGAAAGAATATGCTAGGAGATGTTAGACAAAGAGATTTCATATCGATACCTTTGTGTATAGGATTAGGTTACAAAAAGCCTAAAGGAGGTACACCTGGGATTACAGGTGTACTTCAGCACACCTGGCTAAGCCGACATTTTGAATTCTGAAGGAGCAGCTGCCCTGTGAAATGGGTGCACCCCTCCTTAGAATGTGTGTTCTTTTGCTTAGGTGAGAGGTGGAGGGAAGGGGTGTTGGGTTTCAAGGAGAAAAGGCTTCTTAAAGAAGAGAAGAGGCTGGTGGGGGATGGACTTTCAGCCTCAGTCTCAGGAGTAGAAGGAACTCTAATTGCCTTTGCAGGAAAAATTAAATTGTATATTAGGCACAAAAAGCTTATAAGATTCTGGCAGCTTTTAAATGTTCCTGGGTTGTTGCTCCAACTCCCATTGCCTTCCTATTGATATGGGTGATGAGAAACAATCAGAGCCGAGTTCCTTTTCCCCAGATGTTGAAGACTGAACACCTGAGAAATACCAAGGCAAGCGTCAGAAGCAAGTTTTATTTATTTATTTATTTATTAAAAAAGTTTTTTAAAAATTTCAACATTTATTTATTTAGTTTTCGGCGGACACATCTTTGTTTGTATGTGGTGCTAGGGATCGAACCCAGGCCGCACGCATGCCAGGCGAGTGCGCTACCGCTTGAGCCACATCCCCACCCAGCAAGTTTTATTTAAAGGACAGAACACAGATAGACTTCTCCCGGGAGAAGGAGCCCCAGAGCTGGATGTGTTTTAGATTTCCTTTGTTCTCATGCCCTCCTTCTCCCCTTTTCTTGCCTATGTGACTACTGACCAAAAGGTGGGCAAGAAGCCTTCCGGGCATGCCTCTCTGTGTCTGCCCCAATGGGCAGGAAAGGAGCTGCCCAGGAGGTACTTCATTAACAACTTCTTGGGAGGAACCATTCCCTTGTAAGCAGGTAACCTAGGCAACAGGTGGAGGAGGAGGGAGAATGGCTCTGGAGGTATTAGCATTTGATTGCCTTTCCTCTCCAATCAGCCCCCAGCTTCAGGATCTGACCCAATCGTGAATTATTACACTGACCATCCTTTTGCGCCTGTACCCCACCTCCTTCCTTCGCTATTGTGCAGAGAGGTACAGACCTCAGGAGAAGCCAGGTAGAGGGCTGGGGGAAAGGCTGAGGGGGTCCATACTGTACTCCAAAGCCAGGAGGGAGGGAAGAAGATGTCTCTGAAGAGCAGAGGCGATCCCACCCTGGAGTGGGGAGGAGAAAGTGCCTGGGCATCAGGGAGGGTCTGGGCTGGACCCTGAGAAGCGGGCCGTGGGGTTCCCCTCAGGGTGCTGAGAATTGTTCATGATGTTTCCCGGATGTTCCAGGGAAAGCAGTGTTTTCTCAAAATCACTGGGTATTTGCGACCTTCTTCTGTCTTGCACGACTTGGTTGTCTTCAGGAAGTCACTTCCTCTCTCAAGCCCGTACTTTCTCCTCTATAAAATGAGGAAACTGGGTTTCTTTTTCCGGGTCTGTGATTTTAGATGCCATATATACTCATCTCTCTCTTAGTGGTGTGAAAATGTGTGTTACATACCTCAACTTTTGAAATTCTGGGTCAGATGTGGAGGTTTGTTGTGGTGGTGGTTTGGGGACGGTGATTTATTTTCGAAGGGAGTTTCTGGAGAGCAGTTTCTGTTCTCATTTGAGGAAGCCAGGATGTCATGTCACATGACACATGGGGAAGCCCAGATCCCCTCCTATGGCTCTCAGAAGGGTGACTCCAGAGGGGCTTTGACCTTGTTGGGAGGTTGGTCACCTGGCCCCTGTTGCCCTGGTGTGACAGCATTGTGCTGTGGCCCAGCAGAGTATTAATTGCAGTGTGGAAGGCATCAGGAGGGCCCGGAGCAGTTTACACTGAAGGTGACAGCCAAATATTGTCGTGCAAATTAAGTAGGACACCAAATGAGAAATTCATCTTAATCTTCTTTAAATACTTACTGCTCATTTGCCAAGGTTCTAAGTAATGCAATTCCGAAGGTTCAGAGGTGTCTAATACAATTTTCCCCCTCTGTACATAATTCTATGCCCATTGTGTAACTCTATTAGAAACATTAGGGTAATTATAGAGCTATGTTCTTCTGCTTTTGGATTGCTGTAATATTAGCCCCGAGTCTGCCTGTACTAGCCATATGAATAAGCAATGACTGGGAATTAACAAGAATTTAGCAGACTCCTTAATTAAGATACCCCAACCCATTCCTGTGCCCTAAAGCCTTTGTCCCTGGCAGTAGTGTGTCCCACAGGCAGGCAGGGTGCAACATGGGGATGAGCTCTGGATTCAGTTCTATGTCCTCATCTATAAAATGGGGACAGAATTATCTGAACTTCTAGGCATTGATGGATATGAGGACCAGTGAGCTAAAGATGCACCAGACAAGTATGATTGGCAGGGCTGCTATTTAGCACAATTCGTAGCATAGCCATAGGGAACTGTCACTTCCATGGGTACTTTCTGGTAGTCCTCATGGGTATGTTTTGTGGAATAGAAATTTAATACTTAATATCGGGGCTAATAATGATTATATTTCCTTGACACTTGATAGTGGATGAAATGCTTTGACCCCACAAATCCAATGAAATAAGTTATTTTGTTTCTTCTTATTCTACAAACCAAGCAATTGTGGTGCAGATGGGTTAAATAATATGCCTAAAATCCAATTAAACTGTTTGAAAATAATCTGTTATAATGTCTGGCTTGTGTTCACAGCATCTTGAGTTTTTTCCTTTTTTTATATATCACATTTTACTGCAGAAAGGGCTTCCTGTCACCTCTGTAACAACAATAATAGCTGACATTTCTTGATGCCTGGTGTATGCCAGCACAATTTACAGATGATGACACTGAGCTAGAGATGTTATGAGTTCCTTAGGGGATTGGTTCCTGGACCCCTGAGGATACCAAAATCTGCAGATGCTCAAGCCGCTTACATAAAAAGGCCTAGTGTTTGCATATAACCTGCTCACATCCTCCCTGGACTTTAAGTCATCTCTGGCTTACTTATAATAGCTAACGCAATATGATGCCACCTGAAGAATTATACTGCATTGTTCAGGGAATAATGACAAGAAAAGGCAGTCTGTATATGTTTAGTATGAGTGCAGTTTTGTTTATTTTTCCCCAGGCAATTTTGGTTGAATCCATAGATGTGGGCCCCCCAAATTCGGAGGGCTGACTGTCGCTTGCTGGAGGTTACACCACTGGGTGGCAGATGCAGTCGAGCTTTTCCTGTTCTAGCTAGTAACCACGATAACTGCAAAAGAATGAACATTTCTTGACTACTAGGTGCCAGGCACCCTATGCAGCAGTGTCAGTCAGAGCCTCGTTTGGTGTCCCACTCGCCTGTGAAGGAAGCTCCAACAAAGAAAGGTGTTCTGCAGGTGGCAGCCCCTGCCATCTCTCCCTGCTCAGAGTGGATTCTCACATGCCCACCTTCTGCTTTCTCCTACCAGTTTGGAAATAGCAAGAGTCAGTATTTCTTATGAGGTTGTGTTTGCTCTCTCTCTGTTACATCTGTTAATTCCAATCCAGATGTTATAAATCATCAATCTGCAGCCTCAATTTGGCTTGCAACCCTACCTTGTTTGCCCCTGTTGTATTAAAAACAAACATACGAATTAGATGGCAACATTTAAAAATTCGGGTGACGCTATGAAAGTCTGGATTTATCATTTGTCGTGGAAAATAATGGCCGTGTGAGGTACTTTTATTGATGACCCAGAACCAAACTGCTCCCTTTAGACTGGAAATGAACCTTATTTTTTCTCCCCATCTCTTTTTTCCTTTTCCACCTAACTACCAGTGTGAGTGAGGTCCCTAGGAGGGTTGCTTTGGTTAGATAGAAAAATAAATAAATCTTGATACAGAGAAGAGATGCCGCCAATGTATGCAGAATTAAATTCATGGAGGTAGCTTAAGAAATAGGTTGTTTGGTAAGAGAATATTTGCTATTTGTGAGGTGATTTACTCTTTTTTTTTTCTTTTTTTTTTTTAAAGAGAGAGTGAGGGAGAGAGAGAGGAGAGAGAGAGAGAGAATTTTTAAAAAATATTTATTTATTTTTTTATTTTATCTGCGGACACAATATCTTTGTTGGTATGTGGTGCTGAGGCTCGAACCCAGGCCGCACGCACGCCAGGCGAGCGCACTACTGCTTGAGCCACATCCCCAGCCCCAAGGTGATTTACTTTTGTGGGTTTTTTTTTTTTTTACAGATGGGCATATTGGGCTTAATTATTATGCAGCGGAAGAAGGGTTTTGTCCCTCTAACTTGAGGGCCTGTGACTCATCAGAACTTAAAAGGTGACATGCTTTAGACCTTCCCCTGTGGTGCATAGATTGAACCCAGGGCCTCATGCATGCTAAGGCAAGTGTTCTATTTCTATGGAGTCACTCTCCCACCTTCAAAATTACTTTTACTATGCTACTTGACAAAATTACTTTTATTGTACTACTCAGTATTTGAGAATATGAAAAAATAAAATAAATCATATATCCAGTGAGTTAAATGAGATGATGTATATGTATATGTTGTTGGGTATTAAGCAATGAATTACTGAAGTTTTTTATTTTTTTATTTTTGTGGTGTTGGGGATTGAACCCAGGGCCTTGTGCATGTGAAGCAAACACTCTACAACCAAGCTATATCCCCAGCCCACTGGAGATGTTTTGAGAGCATTATCACCTATATTGTTTCAGGCTTATGATAGGCTTTGTAAACCTTTGTACTCTTCCACTTTGTCCCTGTCTTGAGAAGTCACCTAATCCCTGAGCCTTTTCAATACTCACACATATATGGCCAATGTTATCTCCCAGCACTGGGTGCAGTGCATGGCATAGAGAAAAGGTACTCAATATGTTGAGTACATGAACAAGTAAATATGGAGATTTTTGCAACTTTAATGAGTTAGTGTACATAAAACATCAAGCCAGCAGGTTAGTTTGTTAGGGTCTCAGTCTCTCTCTCTCTCTCTCTCTCTCTCTCTCTCTCTCTCTCTCTTTTTTGTGGTGCTGCTACTTAAACTCAGAGCCTTAGACACACTGCATACAAACTCTGTCACTGAGCCACACCCTAGGCCCCAGTTTGCAGTTTTTAGCAATTGATTGTTTTCTAGGACTTTTTCTTGGACACAGGCCGGGGATGAATTTCACTCTTGGTTAAAGCGAATGGAGGGCTGGCAAGTGTGCTGGCAGGTGACAGAAGGCCACAGGGCTCCAGCTGTGTGTGAGACACTGGAATGAGAAAGGGAAAGTCCAGGGTTCTTCATAAAATGCCAGAGCTGCCCTGCTGCTGCCTTCTGTCCTGTGTCGGATCCCTGCCCTTTCCAGCCTGTCAAGCCCAGTGCACCTGATTAAAAAGGAGCAAGAGGAGTTCAGACGTATGGAACTGGGAGCCTGGTGATTAGGACTATTGGAAATGAGTGTGCAATCTAGAAAGACTCTTGGCCAGCATCCAGGCTCAACCCTTTTTTTTTAATGCTTTGTAGAGATGAGGAAGGAGCAAAGAGCAAGGACTTTGGAGTGAGACAATCCTTGGTCAGAATCCCTGACCTGCCTTTTCCTAACTCTTATTGAATGTCATTGTTGACATGATGCAATTCACTAGTTATTTTCGAGGTTTAAGCATAAAACATTCTTAGCCTGATACCTGACACATGGTGGTATGTATTTCAGAAAAGTGGCAGCTGTCATTGTTTCTGACAGGAATTGGAAGCCCAGAGGTAGGAGTGGCTTGTCAAAGGTACTAACCATGGGATATGTAGTGCTTGTGGTGACACTGAGGCCTGCTGAGGTGGCCTGTGGCCTCCTGATATAGGCCTGAGTCCCCCTGACAACTGGTCTGTGGTAGGGAGGAGAAAATGGAGCTGGGGACATGTACATTTGTTTTCATCTAAGATGAATTACCTCATTGGGGAGTGAGCTGAGATCTTGAGTTTAGGAAGATCAAAGGTAAGCCCTTACATACTTATTTGAGTTAAAATGAGTCAATTAATTTGAACAGGAAACTTCTAGAGGAACTTCATACAAGTCAGAACATGATGTGTGTTTTGTGTTGTAAATAAATATTTGGTTTAGTCTTCCCCCAAGAGGTATTCTTTTTGTGTGATACGCT
Source organism: Ictidomys tridecemlineatus (assembly GCF_052094955.1). Classification (NCBI taxonomy): domain Eukaryota; kingdom Metazoa; phylum Chordata; class Mammalia; order Rodentia; family Sciuridae; genus Ictidomys; species Ictidomys tridecemlineatus. The sequence continues at coordinate 137,411,626 of NC_135479.1, read as the reverse complement.
GTTAAGAAATGATAAAAAAAACAACAACCAAAAAACCCTCTAACAATGCAACAACCTTAGACCTGGATAGGGGGTATCACTATCATTTTTCCCCACTTGACACAATCTATGAGTTTTATTATTAATATTAAAAATGATCATCTTTTTTCCCCTCTTTCTTTTGCTCTGGTGGACCTGATATTTAGGATTCCTGAGAGGCATGTACATCTTGTAACAGTAACCACCTGCCATGGGAGGATGTGAGGATGGCTGTTATGACTTAATGCTATATTCTCCTAGCATAAATCATTTTTGTTGAAATTCACTTGTTTCAAAGGTTGTTATAAGATAGTATAATCACTTTGCTTCATGGCTTTCAGAATTTATGAATTTGTACCTGTTCAGTCTGGTAGAAACATGGTATGCCAACTATAAACTTTATTGGTAGATTTTTTTTTTCTTTCCTGTAGTTATTGCTTACAGAACAAAACGGAAAAATTTATCATGCAGGAAAGCTCAGATTTTACCTTTTGTCTTGATGTCCCATCAGGCATTCAAGGCCAAACCTGCCGTCCTGTAAACTCACCCAGGGTTCTTTAAAGGACATGTAGAAACTTTTTGTTTATCAAGTTCTTGAAAATCCTAAGACTTAACCAGATCATGGTTTCCCTAAGTACACAGAGCTGGAAATACCAGGAAAAAAAAAATTTATTTTTTCAGTTCTTTTATTTCTTTTGGGATTTTCTCTGGCGCAGTGATCTGTGAAAAAAAACAGACTGTCCACAGGAGGATGGGAATGTAGTTTGTTTGCACCTTGCTGATTCTCAACAAGCAACTTTTCCATACCACTTGATCCTCAGGCCTGTCCTGTAAGGGAGGCAGAACATGTCTCAGTTACTTATTCTAAGGAGGCACTTTTCCATAAATACCTGAAGGATGTCAAGAAAAGTTCGCTCTTAGTTCTTGTTTGTGTGTATTCTGAGGAAGAAATAAAAGGGAAAGGAATTGTTTTTCTGACTCACTGTGGTTTCAGAAGCAGCATTGGACATTTCTAGAAGTCTGTACTTCGCAGAGAAGACACTTCTGAATTTTGCCCTGGGATTTTCTTGGGGGTTTCTTCCCCACTGAGCAACATTTTTATGATTTTATCTTGTTAATCTCGGTACTGATTCTCTG